>NC_092501.1:4440300-4774229 GCF_047511675.1 Marmota flaviventris
AGCAGCCGCCTGCCCTCAGCCCTCCACCCAGCCTGCTCCTTACCTGGGGGGCAGCTGCCATTTGATCTGATGCGCTTGATATTTCATTCACTGTGTTGCCTGCCGCCCCCCTCGGAGATCTGAGAGGGGCCAGATGAGTGGCCATAAGAGGTGCTGAGGCCAGCGGCCTTCAAGGGACAGCTAACCGGCAGATCCTATAGAATGCTCGCAGTCAAATGTCAGCACAGACAGAGAGCCACAGGTATTAGACAAGATAAAAAAAAATGACTGGCAAATGCCTTCAGGGGTCGGGCATGTTGCACATTCTGAACTTTAATAGCATAATGGAGTAATTGCAGCTGGGAAAAGAACCCAGAGCCAGCAGGAAGGAAGGGTGTGCTGAGGCTGGGCAGCGCGGCCGGGGGAGGGGCGGGAGTGACGTCGCGCGTCCTCTGCTCTGCAAAAATGCCCAAACCACTATTTATTTTAATGTTGTAAATAAGAAATTTAAATATTATCCTAGTTCCATAATAAGTAACATGGTAACGTGATGCCCTCCGGTTGTAACAAATTATTTATTAGGTTTTTTAAAATTCTAAGGCAGCGTCTTTGTAACCAGGAGATTTCCGTTGGGTCAGATCATTAAAAATAAGGGTGTGAGCCTGCCCCCGCCTCGTCAGGGAGCACTGATCTCTGAAACTCGGCTGATACATGCATTTTCTTTGTCGCTTTTTCTGCACTGCCAGAAGGTCTTTAAAAGTGGTTACCCTGTGAAGAGGTCACAGGCCCCCCAAACCCACTGTCTGCTCTTCACACGTGATAGAGGGAGAAAAAAAAAAAGAGTCCAAAAGATGAGGGTCGATTGCCTGAGAAACCCTTCAGGTTGTATGCCCTGGCACCGGCACATTTTAAATAATGGCCATAATTTGGAAGTGTTTGTTTCCAATACGCCTGGAACAGTGGCCGGGGCATCAAGGTTAGCCAAGTCCATGACTGACTTTCCCAGAAATAAAACCATGAAGTGCATTAACCTTTTCCAGGAGAGGATAAAGACAGGAGTGGCCAAGATGGCCATTAATAATGAAGACAAGCGCCCTCATGGGTTGGCTGTTTATTCCTTAGTCACATTCTCGAAGATCTGGCTGAGGAACCTGCTCCCTAACCCGGTGTCAGATGCTACTGGGCATATGGAGAAGTAGGAGCAGGGACTCCTGACCACAGAGGCTGGGACAAGGTTGAGAATATTGCATGACACTTGTGATCAGGACCCAAGGAGAGCCACAAGGGAGGCTTCGGTGCTCTGAGAGGGACAGGGGAGAAGGGCTTCAAGAACATGGGCCAAGCAGAACCTGCCCTGGAGCGGGCAGTTGGTGGGGGGCGTGCTGAGGTAGGAAAGGATCCAAGTGAGCACAGAACAAGGAGAGGGACAGGGACGTTACATGGTGCACAGGACATGCTCCCGTTATGTTAACAAAACATGCACACCCAGAGTTAGACAGATTAAAATATGGAAAGAAAAATACACGAGTAAGCTCTTCGTTGTGTGTTTCTTCACTCGTAAGCATTCTATAATAGCACTATAACTTCATGCAATACTGTGAACTATGAAAGGACACATCGAGCTGGGCAGAAGCTGCACTGGGAGGACAAGTGTGGGACAGAGAGGCTGGCTGAAGCCAGGGGGAGGAGCCCAGCACATCCACGCCCTTTCCTGGAGGCAGGCTCACCGCTCCACAGGTTTAGAAAGCCCCGACAGCAAAGCTCTGAGCCTTGTCCTGTTGTAGATCCAGCTAGTTTCAAAGTCAATGGCTTCTGACCTCCTGGGTGGCACACTATGTGACTGGGTTCTTCCCTCTTTGCTGTAGAGAGCAGAACATGAAGGGGTTGGAAAGGATGGAGCTGGTGGGGGCAGACAGGTGCATGGGATTAATACACAGAATGCAAAAGCCAGGTTCATTGTCTCTGTGGAGCATCTCTAGGGCCTAGCCCTGAGAGGGGCATGGGGACTCACAGAGGACATGAAGCCAGATCTCTACTCTCAGAAGTCTGATTCTGGAGAAATCTGCCTGCACCATGCCCCTTCTGGTCAGCGAGCCAGGTGAGCCCCTTGTTTGTCCACATCTAGGATGCAAAACCACACTGGGCAATTAGAGTCTCTTCAGCTGGAGCCCAAACATGCCCAGGGTCCTATGCATCCCGAGTTCCCAGGAGATCCCCATCTTCAGTATACGTCATCTCAGAAAAGCCATCTGAGACTCCCAGGTCAGCAAAGGGCATGCTATCAGGGTCCGCGACAGAATCACAGTATGTGGTCACATGTAAACATTACAAGGCCAATTATAGGACATGAGCTATTGAAAAGAAAGCCCTGCCCTGCAAACCAGGAGACCCTTGGTCATGCAGCAAAGAGTGAGAGCAGACAAGGTCAGACCCCAGCTGGGCAGGACAGGCACCCCTGGGCCCGAGCCAGCCTGAGTGGGCTCCTCCCATCCGGGGCATGCTGGCTGAAAGACAGACAGATGTCTGAAGGTGAATGAAGAGAACTAGAGTCTCCTGGAGTGGTCCCAAGCTTGGTCCTGGACATGCCCATAGGATGGTGGGAGGCACCCCAGGGCCACAAGTCAGCCACAGCAGTCCAGTGGCCACCTTGGGAGAGGTAAGGTGAACACCAAGAGTGAGTCCCTCCATGTGAATGCCATCATATCCAAAGAATGTGCCTTCTCAGCCCAGGAAAAAATGTGTCACATGGGTGGAACCCAGGAGACAGGAGTTCCCAAACACAAACCCACTCAGCACATGCCTTGAGGGCTTCCTTCAAACTTCCCATTTGTGTGACCCCAACCTGACTTCAAGGTCAAATTAATTAGGAATTGAAAGAATCTATGATGCTATAATCTTTGTCAAGAACATACCTAGATTTCAAAGTCCTTGGTGAATTTCATCATGCATAGAAGCCTCTAGCAGGGTAAATTTTCTACAGCAATAGACTGCGTCTGCCATCACTTTATTTGTGAACTTTTCATTTTGTGGTGTTGTAAAACCATAGGGAATCCAAGAATCTTAGCTCTGGGAGGCATCTTAGAAGCTACCAACCCAGCCACTTCAGCTCTCCAACTGCCTTACCCAAGGCTCCGACAGCTGCCTGGAGGCGAAGCTGCCCCTGGTGTCTGGAGCTGGGCTTGTCCCCCGTGGGACACAACCAGCAGGGCTTCTGACTGACCTGGG
The DNA here is from genome assembly GCF_047511675.1 of Marmota flaviventris. Lineage (NCBI taxonomy): Eukaryota > Metazoa > Chordata > Mammalia > Rodentia > Sciuridae > Marmota > Marmota flaviventris. The sequence goes on from NC_092501.1 coordinate 4,443,505, forward strand.
TCATCAGAACCACATATAAGGAGACAAGTGAAGTCCTGGCCTAGACAACCTCAGCCTGTATGTCAGATCCCAGCTCTGCAGAGGACCCAGCTATGCCCAGGAGTCCTGGGCACATTGCACAGCGTGCTCAACAGGACCACTGCCCCGGGGCCCTGGCCCTGGCCCCGGCTGACCTCTCCATGCCTTGGCTTTCCTGTTACCACACTGCCCTGCTCCTCAGGAGAACCTCTGAGCACCCCAGACCCTGTTCCCTCCTGTGGCTGGACTTGGCTCAAGGTGCTGCTCTGCCTCAAATACTTCTGGGTCCTTTCAGACCCAGATCTGCCAGCCTCTACCCCAACAGCCACAGTGTCCAGTGCGACCAGCTCCAGGGAGTTCCCTGACACCCCAGCTCCCTGGCTCCTGAGAGCAGGATTCCCCATCGGGAAGCCATGGTCGCAGACCTGCACAGTGACTGTCGGAGCCACCACTCTCACAAGGGTGGAGATGGTGTTTATTTATTTGTTTTTCCTAACTTTAGCATCCAGCAAATGCCTGGCCTGTGGATGCTCAAGAACAGACAAAAAACTGAAAATAAAACCAGCGTATATCGGGTGCCTATTATAGGCCCATGAGCTCCATCCCTACTTTAGCCCCACATGGGAGAACACACAGTTTACCTGAGCAAACCGAGCCCTAGAAGTGGAGCCCCCGTGGGTGTGCAGAGCTGGCGCCGGTGGGCAGCCAAGGTTGACACAGCCAGGAGGAGAGCAAGAGGCTTAGGACAGGGTGCTAGGAAGGCTGTCACAGAGCTGCCTGCTTCCTCGCACAGGTTCCCCCTGTCGAGATTCGTGATCTCTCTTGATGTGATACACTTTGGAAGGATGGCCAGAAAATAGTGCAGACTAAAATTAACCACATTCTGTGCACCGTTGGGGTGTCTGCAAAAGACTGATAGTTTGCAAAGACTCTTCCTTATTTTCCATTATTAATACACACCGAGCTAATTAAATGTGAGATGGCTACTGCCAGGTGAGCTCACGGATGGGGGGTGCCAATTCAACAGCAGAGATCCTCAGTTTATCTCAGTGATGGCTGGTGGACAGGAAGTTCAGGTCAGGGCAGCAAGATGGGAGGGGCAATGCCTCCCAGGAGTGGGATCCCTCCACATCTGTCTCAAAGAGCCTCAGTGGAATTCCCAGGAGGGTCTCCAGCAGCAGGGAGCCTGGGTGGGTGTGCAAAGGGGAGGGGCTGGAGTGCGAATTTTAATTCCTGAAATCCTGTCTTTGTTTTGGACTTCATGAAAAAGTTGATCCCCAAACAATGACACATCCCACGTGAGAGCACCACAGAAAGGGATCCCCATGGAGGGACTGTCCTAAGTGAGCATGGGTGGCGTCATCACACAAATCCACAGGATGGCTTAGAATCAACCCAGTCACAGAAGTGCTTCTCCAACTAGTAAAAACAAATAGAGCAATGGATTGTACTGTGTGGACATCCTGGTTGTGATAAAGGACTAAAATCATGCAAGGTGGTGCCACCGAGACGGGCGGGCACAGGGCCTCCCTGCACCGTCTCTTACCACTGGGTGGATCTGCAGCTGTTGAAGAATAAAGCAGGTATTTCATAAAAGTGAGTCGCTGCTCAGGCTAACATTCAAACACCACCGAGTCTGTGCTAAAGGTGACCAGTGAGCCGCACTTCTCACCTGTGACATTGCCAACACTGAAGCCATGGAGTTGCTCTCCTGTGTGTTGCCCTTCCTGTTCACACTTTTCCAGATCTTTCTCCCCACACTCAGTTATTGGATGTGGTTACTCTGTAGAGCCAAAGCCAAGGCCAGAATGGCCAAAACCCCCTCGTTTCTGCAGCAGATTGTGACACAGAGATCATCGTGTGCAAGTAAACAACTTCTCTGAACTGTAGGTGTTAACTATTGAAAATCTAGTTACATCAGTAGAAAAAAAATCAATGTATTTTTTAAAAATAGTAATAATCTCAGAAGTCACATTTGTCAGATTTTTGTCTCTGTGACCAAAATACATGACAAGAACAACTCAGAGGAATAAAGGTTTATTTTGACACTTGGTTTCAGAGGTTCAGTCTATGGTCAGCTGGCTTCAAAGAAGAAATATGGCAGAAGGGTGTGGAGGAGGGAAACTGCCCAGCTTAGGTAGCCGGGAAGTAGAGAGAGAAAGAAAGGGTTGAGGGACAAGATAAACCCTTCCATACCTGCCCCCAGTGGCCTACTTCCTCCAACTAGGTACCCCCTCCCAGTAGTCCATTCAGCTACCAATGGATTAATCCATCAAACAGAGTAGTCCACCGAGGAGACTGGATCTCTCATGGTACATCATTGTTCCTAAAAGTACCACCTCTGACATTGCCACAGTGAGAACCAGGTCTTCAACACATAAGCTTTTGGAGGACATTCTAGATCCAAGCCACATCAGAAGTGTAGCAGCCTCGGGGTGTCTTCCTGGACGTCCATCCTCCTTTCCCCACCCTGGGCGCAGTAGGTCCAGGGGGAGAGGACCACAGTCGTGCCTTCTCTGGGCTGTGCTCTTTCTCCTCGAGACCTGGAAGGCGGCAGCACAGCGGTGGATGTGAGCATGCCCACAAACACAGGGCAGGTCACATGCGTGTACCCCGGTTTTACAAGTACTGCACGTAGGATGCAGCATGTCTCCAGAACCCAAGGAAACCCTCTGTTCATAAACAAGATGAGCAGTCTGCCCGGAGGACCGCTGCTTCCCATGAGGCTGTTTATAACTCTAGGTTTCACCAGCCACGAGCCTGTCTTAGGGGGCCTGGCTAAAGCACTCCATCCCCCCATCCTCTCCACGACAAGTTCCACCTGGTTTTGCTTTTGTGACCATCTTCAGGGTTCCTGACAGTGCTTCCGGGACATTCCTAACCTGGTCCTTGGAATCTTCCGCCTATTTACAGACAATAGAAGGGCCAAGTGTGCTGCGCATCTCACAGGCAGCAGGCAGGCAGCAGCTGAACGTGACTCCTCAGCCCAGGGCAGGCCACAAAGAGCACACCCAGGGCCCTGCAGCTGGTAAGTGAGCACTAGGTGGCTCCTCACTACAGCAACACGCTCAGACTAGCCCAAGCATCAAAGATAACCCATTCCCTCAAATTCCAGAGAGACTCCAGGGTGGCCCGAGGAGCTTCTCTGGAGTCAGACCCAGCCTCCAGGGTCCCAAGGCCCTCCTCCAGCTGAGCTTCCTTCTGCTTGATCCACTCTCAGAAGACCCCTCCCGGGCCCCAGGTCTGGTCCTTCCAGTTCGTGATCCCAGAGAAAGTGAGCACCCTTCCTGGGAGCACAGCTGAAGCCCTGAGGAGGGGTCCTGGGCCATCTGGGGCTTCCCAGGTGGGGGACAGGAAAAGAGGGTATCAGCTTGACCTCAAAATCTGAACAAGATTATTTTAGGATGGAAAAAAAAAAAAAAGAAATGGGCTGGATCCTCTAAAACAAGAATATCAAGCAGACAAAAGGAGATAGAGGTCTTCCCGGCATGCTTATCCCTCCTTCTGGACTGGCCAGAAGACTGATTTTGTGGGCATTTTGGGTGTGGTTCTATTTTTAAACTTAAAATCTTCCAGCTTTGCAGTTCAGGTTATTGCTCAGGGAAAAAAAGGATGGGCAGGAGGTAAGTTCAGAGAATTTAATTTGCAAAATAATTTTAAATGTGAGACCCCAAAGCACCTGGGTTCAGCTTCCAGTGGATTCTCTGGACACAATGGAGGCTGTATCACACAATGGATATGAAGAGGTCAGTGCTCCAACTATTGAAGAAAATAGCACCTTTTCTCCCAAGTCCATCCATTTCATTCATAAAAGAGGAAGCATAGTAAATGCATCAGCAGCAACTCCCCTCTATGCTTAAGAAGTTTCTATGTGGAAATAAAATATTGCAAAGGATTTAAGTAAAAATTGCTCATTAATGCTAACTCCCTCTTGTTTGCAAAGAATCACATACACTTTTGATAATGATCAACACAAAGAAATGATTTTGAAATATTTTATTTTATGGAACAGTCCTGTCTACATTGCTTACAGAGACGACATGGAACTGCAGAATTCCTTATCTTCTAGACCACGGAAATCTCCTCTTTCAGGAATAATCTTAAAAAGAGAGGACTCTTAAAAATTCAAACCTTCCAAACTCCCAGGAAGTCTTGAGATTTCTTATTCATCTAACCATCTTGGCAGCAATGACAGAACTAGTACTCAGCCAAGCTGGAAAGAGAGAAATTTTGATGGACAAAATAGGGAGGTTATGAGGGGTGGGTGGGGGCAAGGATCTCAGAGGTGGATGCACCAGGCCCCTCCTGTACCCTCTCCCACCCAGGTCAGCTTTGTTCTCCCAGGCAAATTTCTCTGTGAGGCCAGGACCTAGGCTTCTGGAAACTTCCAGGCTCATATCATCCCATCTCCACAACTAAAGAGAACATATTTTCTTTATTTCACTCTTCTTTGATCAGACTCAAATTAGACCTTGCCACATGAGCATATCCAGAGCAGTTCTTGACTGGAAGAATGGGGCGCAGCATTTGGCCCAGACTAAGTCGCACCCCCTCCCCAGCACAGGGGAAACTGGTATGTAGGGCTGGGAGGAGGTCTGCACTATAGCCTATAGGTTCAGGCAAGCAAACCAGACTCTGCCTTAGACCAGAGCCACTCAAAGTCCAAGGACCATGAGGTCTACATGCTGTCCCATCTGCTGGGGTCCATGCCAGAGCAAGGAGCTACCAGAGCCTGCACCTCCACACTGTGCTTCCTTTGTTAGGAAAGTCTGCTCCCCAAACCAAAACTCAGTTGAACCAGCGAGTGTGTTCAATGACATATCTGGCTTTGCTGTGACACCTCTGCCTGGTAGTGAAAGGTCCTGAAGGTGCAAAGGTGAACACACACAAACCATGGGTCTTGCTATTTGGTAAGAGAAACAGATACACACACAGTTTTTGTGTAGGTAACAATGGCAGACTCCTGAATGGGGATTTGAGATCTCATTTGAAGCGGAAGTCCTATTCAGTGCAGTCCCCCAAATAGAAGATGCCTTGAACAGCTAGACAGTGCTGTCCCGTTCCACAGATCGGGACCTCTGCAGACACAGCAGGAGGGGCCCACTTAGGACTCCTTCCCTGAGGCCCCAGCAGCCCCTGTTCCCAGCCTACACTCCAGTGTCACAATTCTAGCTCTGGATTCGAACTTGTCTTCATTGCTGAAGCTCAGGATCTCACCTTGAGCTCTCCTCTGCTTTCAGACATGAAAACCCCTCGTGGACCATTCCGGAGCCATGCCAGAAAATTACCCTTGCTAATTACAATGAAATAAAGAGAGCCTCAGTGCCAAGCAGCAAGCCTACGCTATCTCTACAGCAACTGTCAGGGAAAAAGCAATCCAGAGTCGCATTAAAAGGGAGAACTGAAAGTATTGTGCTCTCTCAGGAAATTGAAAGAAAATTCACATCTTTACTTTTGTCTGCCAACAGATGTCTTTACCTTGGAGGATGCCCTTCCTGCCTGCGGGTGGGTCAAGCCTGGCAGGCTGGCTCAGGCCAGCAAACCCACTTGGATCCCCTGATTCTCTAGTCTCTCGGAAGAATACTTAATCCTAATGATATTTCCTGCAGATACACATTAATTCTGCATTGTTCCAACCACAGAAAATGCCATGTTCCTGGGCCACAGTATTAAACATTCCCTTCACGTCTCTCTTTGCAAGATTGAGTCTTCCTTTGTCGGGGACATGGCTGCATGGCTGGTCCTACCCACCGTGCTCAGCCTCTGGTCTCTCCCCAGGTCCCAGAGTTTTCTCCTGCAGTTACCTGGTGGCTGCCAACAGCTCTGCGTCACTTCTTCCTTGCCCCTGGCATTAAAGTCGTCCTGGTTGCTCCTCATCATGCCAACAGCTGGCTCCAGCCTGGCTTGGTGCCCCTCAGAATGGGCCACAGCTGCCCCATTCTTCCTAAGGCCTTTGCAACAGCAAGTGCCAATTCCAGTGTTTTTTGCGGTTCTTATTAGTCCCTGCTACCGAGGGGCAGAAACAGATTGAGACAAAGAGAGAGAAAGAAAAAGCACAATAATCCGAATGAAATTCTAAGACCCACCAGGAGATAGCCTGAATCCTCACTAACCTACTCTCAATTCCTTCTTTCCTGGCATCTTAAGTGCTCCAGGGTTCTGTCTCAGCCAGGGAGCTGTTCGGTGCAAAACAAAAATCACAAGGAAACATCAGGAACAATGCAATAAGAGCCGGCAGTCAATGAACCCAATTTGTATAAAGTTCCCTCTGATAATGAAAACAATACTTTGTTTCCTTCATTTCACAAAATCATTTGGAACAGGAAGCTGCGTGGAACAGAGAATCAAGTGCTGAATCATGAAAGGCAGCGGATGAAGGTCTTTCATCTAGGAAATCTTTAGCTAAAGAGAGAGAGCAGGAGAGAGAACATCAATCAGATATTATTTCCAATTATTTTTCAAATTGGAACAGAGAAAGAAAACACACACACCCAAAGCCTGACATGGTGTTACTCCAGTTCGTTGCTGGAAGGAAAGTCCTTGCTTATATTGAAGTAAAGTTCTGAAAATAAGCAAAGAACAGATTTATTGATTTTGGGGGAGTCTGAGTGTAAAAAAGAGAAAGAATAAAGAAGTGCTCTTTGCCCGCTCTGTCCAAATGACATCCCCAGTGGCCTCCCTAATGGTGGGGGAGGGGAGGGGCAGGTGCCTACCCGGGCACATGGACAGAACTGCCCTTAGGCTAGGGCTAATGGTATTGGCTGAGGCTGCTGTAAGCCTCTCTTTTCTAATAGCCAACTTTCTATGTGCGAGAAGACAGACAGATATTGATTGGTCCAAATGCCCTTGAGTTGACAACATCTGAAATGAAAATCCACAAGGCTAGCACAAACTTTCTGCAAGTTCAATTTCTGGAATCTGATTATGACACTGGCTTGTGAAACCGTGAGCTCACGTAAAAGGCCTCTCTCTCTTTCGTACCCCTATTTGGCACCTGTAATCGGCGGGAGTTAAGTGGCTTCATCAAGCTTGTTATTCAAATGGCCAACAGAAAGAGGCAACTACAGGCTAATCTTGGAGTGATTAAAGGAAGAAGCATTCTCTCGCTGGTGCAGGGCTAATGTCCACCACAAAGTGGACCAAGGCCTCGCATTGCTTCCCACCTGAAACGGGAATTACGCGCAGCTTAAGTACACATTCTCTCAAAAGCTGATGCATGAAGCAGTTTTTCGAAGTTATTTCGGAGCAGCTACAGAGAATCTCCACGATCCCGTGCCTGCCGCACTCGGTGGGCATCAGAGCCCCCATTTTGTGGTCTCCATTACTCTATCACAATTAATTTTTCCGCTTTTCTTTCCTCTCCCAAATAAAATGCTGAAGTTGCATTTCACAATTGCTGAAGTCCTGGGAATAGCAAGGCTGGTGCAACTCTATCCAGCTCTTATTAAAACACACCTCTGTATTCTACAAATTCCTCTTGATCGATACATCGACTGCAGCATGAGCCTTAAATAAAGCACTACTACACTCGAAGCACACACCGTTCTTGTCTTAGTAGGTTATTTAGAAGCATAAAAAAAAGCAAAACTGTTTGCAATTGGCATCTGGACGCATGTACTAAGGAAGCTGCAGGTGGAATACACATGAAATGTATCCCATCCTTGCTGGAAGCGCTGATCCTTTATGGCTTCACATTTCTTTCCTCGTCCATCTTAGTTAACCCTCTCAAAACAATGCCAGCTTTGTCGCTCCAAGTGTCAAACACCTGCCCTGCACAGAGGCGGCTTCTGAAAGAGCGTTCTGTGCCTGGCATCTGCACATCAGCCAGCAACGCTGTCTTAGGAGATACCACGGCATTCTTCTGTAGAATATCAGGACCAGAAGGAGCCACTCTCTGCCAGACATGGAGTGAAGGGATAAGGGGGAGGCAGAAAAGAAGGAAAAGACAGGGGCCCAGGCAGGTAAGCATCACATGTGACAGCCCCAAGTCAGCCAGAGAAGCAGCACACCAGCCCGCAGACTTGCTGCAGCTCCAGTGAGGGTGAATCCCAAACCCGATGTCACCTGCAACCTTGACCAAGTGAGGCGAAGGCCCACCTGCAGGGAGAACAGTGTCTGATGACTTCCACAGCTCAGGAGGCAGTACCTCCCAACCAAAGAAGCAGCTGGGGTCTACAGATCGTGCAACACTTCCAATAATGAAGGAAGCATTCTCAGACATGAAGTTGTGTTCCCTGCACCCCAATGTGGCTGATTTATATGCAGGAGAACCTTCCATCCTTCCGTCAAGCAGAAAGTCACATCTTACAACACTCCTCCCTTACCACAGGGCACGAAGGCCACGGCTGTGTCTCAACTTGCCAACAGCAGGCTCCATACTGCCTGGCCACCCCGGGAACAGGCCCCAGCTCCCCTCTTCCTAAGGTCTGTGCAGCAGCAAGCACCAACCTTCTCACTAGTCCCTACTGGGAGGCAGAGACAGAACTAGAAGAGGGAAACATTGCAAAAACTTGAACACAAATTCTGAAAGCTTCTAATTACAAGATAACTAGGAAACACCTAGACAGAAATAGTAATCATCACCACCTACTGCTGCAGCCAAAATTAAAAACATTTCACAAAGGATTCAAAGCCCTGTGTTGACATGAAGTGACGCATTTAGCCTACCAGACCGTGCGGATGGGCTCCGGAGGTAAAGGCCCTTTCTGAATTCATGAAAAGATCAACATCTGAATATATATTAAAGATAAAGTCTAAATAATTCATAAGAGGCAGAAAAACACCGGCTTAACTTCTAGGTGGGTGCGGGGCCACTGGCCCCTGAGGGAGGGAGGGAACAGAGTCCAGGAGGCACGTGCTAATGAATTCTGCGCCTCTTGCCTCCACCCAGGCCTGGCTTTAAATGGCAGACTGTTTTATTAGAAGAAAACACCAATCTCTCAACTCAGAAGACACGATCTCAGCACAAAAAGGTGGAAATCACCCATCCCTAACTCCAGGACTTTTAAAAGAGAAACAAAGTTCATGGGTCCTCAGATGGCTCGCCTCCAGGGACGCGAAGCCCGGGAAGAGCTGCTGGGATCATTCCTGGTCCTGTGACTTGGAACCATCCCACGGGCCCAGAACCAGCCTCAGGCATGGGACAAGACAGCCGGCACAGTAGACCCAGGGCTGTGGCCTCACGCCTTCACCAGCAGGGACGGTCTCCTGGGAGCTGCCTCTTCAGGGCCACCTGGAGACCAGCTGAGAAGCAGCACAATCCCAGGAACGGCTCTGAGCCTGGCTCTGCCGCTCTCCTCGAGTCCTCGGATTTCTCCACACCTCTGTCCTCTCCACCCTATACTGGAGATCTTGTTTCTTGCCCAGTGGGCTTGTGGCCACCAAATAGCCCCTGGTGCTCTGCAAAGCCACGTAGCCCCTTTAGTCCTGTGCTCGTCAAGACACTCAGCTCCAAGAGACTTCTGTCCACTAACAAAGACAAGAGCTGCCATCTTCAAGACACTAAATTGTCCATTTAAAGATTGGACAAGTGAACACCAGGCCTGGAAACCTGCCCCAGAGGGACAGCCAGGTCCTGGTTATCTACGCAGTTACCTCCGTGCCTTAAGCTGAGCTCAGGGTTCACCAGAAAGCTCCCAACACCTCAGAAATCCCTTTCTTCTCCAATCATGAACCACCCACCACCAAACAGGAATGCCATAAGAGAGAAGGAACCCATTCCGATGACTTAGCCATCCCGTCTGCAAGGCCAGCTCTCCGGCCCCCTGCCTGCACCATGTAAGAGGGACCTGTGCAGACTAGGCCTAGGGACACTCAGGGGATTCTGTCTGGCAGTTAGGACCTCGGATAAAACCCTGTGGCCTCACTGGGTGGGCACACCCACGCTGCTCTGACACTGTCAGAGGGCCGAGGCTCTGCACAGCCACCCTCAGACCACATCTCCTGAGCAGGGTGTGGACACGGCCTGCTTCCTGGCCAAGTGAGCAGGAGTGCTGGGGTGACTGGCTGCTCACGGGGTGCACCCCCTGGACCCTGCCCACCAGGCCAGCTCCACGCCAGGGACCAGCCAGCTCATACTTCCCTGCTTGCAGAGGAGGAAAACGCTTTTCTGACTGATGACAAAAGGTCCCCTGAAAACGCCCTGCCCTGTGTTCACATGTAAAGAGCACCTAACAGAGAGGGGCCAGCCAGGTGGGGCCAGAGCTCCAGGTGGGCCTGGCCCCTCTGCCCCCACTGCCCACAGGCCCCACCTTCAGGCTGTTCCTCAAAACACAGAAGGTGGGGCTTTTCCTAATTTTGCAGTAATACTTTTTTTAAAAAATTGTAAATTCATAAAAATGCAGGAAGAAAATAAAATTTTAAAACACCTATAATTCTACTCTTTCCATAGTAGCCACAGTTTTTGGTATATCATTCTAAATTTTTTTCATGGCCATATCTACCTTTTTTGAAACAAAAATGTGATTATGCTGTACATTCTATTTTATAACCTGCTTTTTTACACTTGTCAACATAATTTAAACAATTTTTGGTTTTTTAAAAATATTTATTTTTTAGTTGTAGTTGGACACAATAGCTTTATTTTGCTTATTTATTTAATTTATATATATATATATGTATTTAGTTTTAGGTGGACACAATATCTTTATTTTATTTTTGTGTAGTGCTGAGGATCGAACCTAGGGCCTCATATGAGCTAGGCAAGCGCTCTACGGCTGAGTCACAATCCCAGCCCCAATTTTCGATTTTTTAGTATGCTCATCTGATGCTGTTTAAAGGATGCGGAGTTGTAACATTCTGGCCCAACCAGGAGACCTCATGGTGCACTTTGATAAGCAAGGCTGCCAGGGACAGCCTCACCCAGCTAAGTCTTTGCCCACACCCATGACTGTACCCTTAGAATACATAAGGAGGTGTAAATGTGGGCAGCACTGGTGGAGTTAAACCCGTGTGCACAGTTTCTCCATGTAGAGCAGGGAGTGGTTTTATAGCAAAAAAAAAAAAAAACAAGCTCCCTGAGTTGGCACCTCGCCACGCACGGTTCAGGGCACATTCGGCACCTGAGCCCATGATCGCCCTCTGCCCTCCTCGGGCCTCATTCTTCAGTGTGTGGCTCACACTTTTGAAGCTTTCCAACACAGTCTCTGTAAGAATCACCATCAATGACGCTGTCCTGGGGCCCCCGCCTGCTCACAGCCTCTCTCCAGGGCCTGGAGGAGAGGGACACGGCTCCTGGGCAGCAGGAGACACTTAGGCTAGCTGTCACCAGCCTGCCTAGGGCCACCTTCCCCTATATGCTGGGGAGTCCACTTCTGCAACCTGCCCCTCTGTCCCCAGGGGGAGAGGGTAGGACCTGAGCAGGAAGGGTGGACTCCTGAGCCTTACACAGCCCAGGTGACCAAAACTCAGATTCAGTGCTACAAGGCTACCCTGCCCCCTGGGGCTCTCCTTTTGCAGAAGACAACCTGAGAACCAGGCAATCTACCTCTCCCTACCCATCTACCTACCTACCTACCTACCTACCTACCTACCTACCTGTGTCTCTATCTGTAGGCCTCTACCTGTATCTCTACCTCTCTCCTCCTTCTCCCTCAGCAATCAATGGCTTGATCACAAAGCCCTGAGGACTTTGTGGTCAGAATACATACTGGCAGGTGGCGTGGTTATTGGGCATATAGAATGCTTGGCACAGCCCCTGGGAAGAGCATCCCTACAGTTCCACACCACATCACACATGCACACCAACATGCCACAACTGCCTCTGGCCACCACCCTCCCCTGGTCTTGCTCTACATGAGTCCTGGATTGGAGAGAAGCTGTGGAAGGGTCTTTTAAACTATCAGTCTGAGTGCTTCACCCTACTGCTTAAACCCTTTGTGGCTTCCCATCATCCCCAACACCAGTCCCCATGTATTCAGCCCCTCACAATGCTCTCTCCATCAGGGGCAATTCTCTCTACTTCTCTCACCTCTCCACACTTCTATTGTATTAGTGTCTTCTTCATTGCTATAACAAAACACCTGAGGCTGTGTACTTTGTACAGAAAAGAAGTTTATTCAGTTCACAGTTCTCAAAGTCCAAGAACATGACACCAGCCTCTGCTCAGCTCAGGTGAAGGACTTCAGACGACACCACAAATGGCAGATGGCATTGTGTTACGAGCACACACACAAAACACACACACACACACACGGGAATCACATGACAGGAAGCAAGACAGAACAAGCTAAGATAATCAAACTCATTTTAACACGTTCTTGCAGGAACCAATTCAACACCAGAAGCCCTGCATTAATCCCTCCACAAGGGTGCAGCCCATGATTTAATCACCTCCCACCAGGCGATTCCTCTTAAAGAGTCACCCCTTCTGAACATCTCCCACAGTGGGGAGCAAGCTTCCCACACCTGAACCTCTGGGGACAGTCCCAAACCACAGCGGCCACCTGCACACACCTGCCCCAGACAGCACTGCTCACCACCACAGTGGCAGTGCCACACATGGACATTCAGACTGGGTTTCAATCAGCGCAATGTCGTCTTGTGTTCTTCAGCTGCCCCGGCCACACATCTCATGTGGCCGTGACCTTGGACAGCTTGGACGGCAGAGACGAGGACCTTCCCCAGACACCCCCACTGGATGGCAATCCGAAGCCTGGAGAACCTTGCCCAAGCTCTCCAGAACCACAGCCTTTCTCCCGAGTTCTTCCCCATCGTAACCACTAGGACACTGATGAATCGGTTCCTGAGACGACCCCCAAACCAACAGTGAGCACCACTGTCCCTTAAGTTATTGGATTACTTGTGTTTCTTGGAGAATCGACTCCTGGTGGACTAAGCTGATTACCCTCAGCCTTCTGCGAGGCAAATCCTAATCTCCTAGAAGCCCCTCTCTACCTGCCTAAGGCCCCCGAGTCTGTCCTCAGAGGTGTCCCTCTCAGCCGGGGGTCCTTCACCTTCTGACAGCTCCTGCGGCCCCAGGGTGCAGCCTCTTCCCTTGAACACTCTGTACCGCAGCTGGAGCAGCAGGGACAGCAGAGGTCACCTTCTGTCACCACCGTCGAAGCCAGTCCCAGGGGCCACACGTGGTCACCTGGCTTGCAATCTGGGAGGGGGCTAATGCAGAACGCAGCCCAGTGGCAGCGGGGAGTGTGTGCAGGGGGGCCTCTCAGCTAAGACACGGAAGATGCACCCGCATGGAGAGAAGAAGCACTCACCTGGGAGAGAGGCAGCCATGCTGCAGGTGGGACCTCACCCGGCCGAGAGCTCTGGGAGACAACCTGTGCGGGAGCCCGGGGTGGGGCTGGGACCTGGAGCTGGGGGGGGGTGGGGAAGAAGGAAGAGGGAAGGTCCGAGGGAAGCCAGGCCCAGCAGCCAGCCCTGTAGCCCCAGCTACTCCGGAGGCTGAGGCAGGAGGATTGCAAGTTCCAGGCCAGCATCAGCAAATTAGCAAAACCCTGTCTCAAAAAAAAAAAAAAAATGAATAGCTGAGAATGTAGTTCAGTGGTAGATCACCCCTGGGTTCAATCCCCCGTCCAGGAAAGGGGGGGGCAGCGTCTCACGGTTCCCCTGGGGGAACCCATGGCGGAGGAAGCCCAACCCAGGAAAGCAGCCGAGAACCCTGCAGTGACGCGCCTTGTCACGAGCAGGGGGCCGTCCCGGCAGGCTGCTCTGCAGTCGACAGAGCCACTAACCTCACTGAGAGCAGAGGACCTCCACAGGCCAAAGGGAAAGGAAGATGAAGCTAACTGTCTCCATAAAAGCAAAGATGGGAGCCCAGACTTTCCATGGGCCATTGGCTAACCGGAGGACAGGGCAGACATCTAGGAGATCCGCAGGTGGCAGTTGTCTGTCTGCATGGCCCCTGGAGACCCTGGGCACCTAGTGATCACGATGAGAGGGGCTCCCGTCTGCAGGACTGTAGTATGTCCACTTTGTGGGCATCTGGGAGGTCCTCGAAGACCAAATCAAATGCCTGCTTGGTAGGGCAGAGAAGGAGGCGGACTTGAGAATAGGACCTGCGGCTGCACCGCGAGTTTCTCAGTGGAGCCAGGTGCTTCCCGGGGCTGCCCGCTGCAGAGCCGCAGACAAGGGGCCGCTCTGGGAGGCCACCGTGCTCTGGTGCTTTGGTACCTGGACCAAGGGACAGGAGGGGCAGACAGAGTGGAGGTGACACTGCTAAGACAAGACAAGAGCAGTTGCCCTTTCCTGACTGAGTCCCCTTTCCCAACAGTTGCCCCTCCTGGGACGCATCCTGTGCCTCCCCAGGTAGGACATGACTGTCCATTTGAAGTGTCGTGTGAACCTCACCACTTCCCATGCTCCCGGGCACGGCACTTGCCATCCTGGCCCCGCTGCCCAGGGCTGCCTGAGAGAGGGGCTCCGTGTCTGTGTGACATGAGGGCATTTCAGTGGCACAGGTCTCCTGCCCCACAGCTCGGGCCCCAGTGCCCCAAGAATACTTTGGACAGGGGCGTAAAACACCTCCGCCACTCACGCCTAGCCCTGAAAGGACACGCGCGCCCTGAGCCCGTGTGCTCTCCAGGCTCCTTCCCCGAGTGGACAAGGAGCAGCATTTGCTTTTGAGCCACCAGACAAAAGCTTCATGTGGTGCTAGAAGGAGCAGGCAGGGCAAAACTCCAAATGAGGGTGTCCTTGGGGACCCAGAGGGGTCATTTTCAGGTCTTAGGAAACACATATGATGCGAGTAGTGCTGGGCCGGGGAGGGGCGCGTTCACGTGGCCTCCCTACAAGAGCGGGGAAGGCACTCCCATCCCATCTCACTGGCACGGTGATAGGAAGCAATGACATAAGGAAACATGGACCCTCGGGACCTTGCAGGGCACACAGCCACGACCTGGCTCAGAGCCCCACACCTGCTTGTCTTGATTCCACCCCAAGACCCTTCACAGGAAGGTGAGCAGTCCGGTGAAGAGCTGCAGGTCAGTGGGGCTGGGAAGCCACCAGCTGTCCTTGCTGGTGAGTGTTTCTCACTCCACCAGCTGGCCCCCAGGGGACAGCCTCACAGCCCAGTAGACACTGATGGGAGGAGCCTCTCTTCCCTCTGCAAAGAAAATGAAATGGTAGAAGCCATTCTGAGGAGCCCACCCCTCCCGACCTCCAGCATCACACAGGTGCCAGGTGCAAAAGATCATCATGCACAGCGAGGTCACACCCAGCACCATCTCCACCTCCAAGGTCCCCAGAGGGTGACGCCCCTGGCTGTAGCTCACCCAGCTCCAAGTTTCTTTTGACCTTCACACTCCCATCCTATACCCCTGACGTCCTGATAAACCAGAGGAGCGTCCCAGCAACGGTCAAGCAGGAATCCTTCTTCGTACCACATAGGAAGACACGCCGGAAACGTCTTCTAAAATGAAAGGGCTCTGGGAAGAGCGATTCCCGGTCTCAGACTGCAGAGTCAGAGCCGGGGTTACATTTGGGTTAGGTTTAAGGATAATCCACATGGGAGGATTTTTATAATTCCTTAATCTGGGATAAACTGATAAAATGGAAATTTTCTAGAAGTAAAGATCATGTTCCTTTATCCTAAGGGGACAGGAAACAGTGGAAGCTTTAAGCCAGGGGCAAATGTGAGAAGGCAGGGCAGGAAGGAAGGTGGGCAGGGCGGGCCTCGGAGTTATTCCAGAGCCACCCCAGTGCCCAGGGGCGTCCCAGCTCAGACTGCAGAGAGGCTCACAGCCCAGGCCCCCCCTCTGGGCTTGCACTCTGGCTGGGGAAACAGAAAGCCAATAAAGGAGGAAGCCTCAGAGCCCGGCCAGGCGGGGGCGCGGGAGGCACGCAAGTCCTTCCTGTCTTCCGAATCATTTGAACTTTAATTGGTGTTTCTCCAAGAGTTGGGTCCACCAGCAGGGGATGGAGGGGGACTTCCAGGTGGCAGCAGAGGTGACAATCTCATAGGCACCCTCCTCGGGAGAGCAGGAGAACTGTCACCTCCAGATCTGCAGAGCAGATCACAGCAAGCCCCAAAGTCTGGAACTCGCCTCTCCAGGTGCTGCCACTCAGCCCGACCTGCACACCAGCTCCCCGGAAACCAAGAGCCCGTGGCCACTGTCCCATTGGGCTTCTGGCTCCTGTGTGGCAGTGCTCAGCCCTTAACTGAGAGGACAGTCACCTATTCACGCGGAAGAGGTCTGCTCAACACCAGGGACTCCAGGCGCTAAGGCCGAGGGCCAGGAGAAGAAGACCCGTGGCAAAGCCGATCCAGAGCTCTGCTCACTGGGGGCCACTGGAGGACACGGCTGGAAACACCAGGTAGCCAGACAGGAGAGTAGTGGGCCACCGAAGCCCCAACTCCCTGTCAGGAGTCCTCAGAAGGCTCCAAAGAGAGGTGACCTAGGACCTGGGATTTTGAAGAATGAATGTGTTTTTCAGGCTGAGAAGAGGTGGAGAGGCATTCCAGGCTGGGAGGACAAGAGACGCACCATCACAGAGGGGGGACCAGCCCAGAATGTCCGAGGATGGCTGCCCAGTTGTTCAGAGTGGCTGGAGCCCGGGTATGTGGCAGGAGGGGCAGAGCTGTCTGGGGAGGGATGTGGGGACTGGATGATGAGACCCTTGCCAGCTGAAGCAGGGACCCTGGCCTTCCTCGGCGGCCATGTGGGGTAGGGACATCACCAGGTTTACACAGATTTCTGGGTATCAGGGTGCAGCTGGCACTGACAGGTGACGGGCACCATGGCAGGGACGTCCACAGGAGGCCACTGCCCAGGCCCAGGACAAGATGGCGAGATCAGAAGCGAGGCAGGCAGTGGGCTGGGAGGAGAGTTGGGGACGTGGACTGGAGAGGCAATGGGGAACTCAGGTGGGTCCCCGAGGAGAAATGTGTTCGCTTTCTATAGCTGTGACAACATTACCACAAAATCAGCAGCTTAAAGAAGGACATTTATGATAGCACCCACCTCTGTGGGTCCAGAGTCCCAGCGAAGCCCCACAGGATGTCTGCCTGGGTCTCTCAAGCTCGCAGGAGAGGCAGCAACAGGAATGGGTCTCAGCCGCTGGCCTGACAGGGCAAGGACCCTTCCCCTCTCTGCTGGTTGTTGTAGAACTTGGTTTCCGCTGGCGGCTGGCGGCTGGCTGGAGGCCACCCTCCAAGTGGATCCCAACACGACCACCTGCTTTCTCACAGAAAGATGGCTGCTGGGGAGGGAGTGAGAAGGACCACACACAGACAGGGTCTTCTCGGGTTGAAGAAGTGTCCTGAACTTATGCTGCGGTGTTGGTTTCACGATTCTGTAAAGTTGCTAAAGATCGCTGGCTTAAAATAGGCCCGTGTCACAGCAGGCCAGAGGCACCTGGATGCAGCTGTCAGTCTGGAAGCCACAGATGCAGGACGACACTGCCTGAAACAGGGTCAGTGGGCACAAGGCAGCTGCACAAAGGGAGGGGACACTTGCTCACGGCACTGTAATCCACCTTCCTCTGCAGAAGCACCTCAGACCCAGAGAGCAGGGCTGACGGCCACCCCGGAAGGTACTGGGCAAGAGTGTGTGGGCCCCGTGTCCAGGAAGAGATGCGTGGACAGAGTGTCTCCCAAAGAGATGCAGTGCGCCCCTCCCCTTCGCTCACCCAGTAAACGCACTGGGAACCTGCAGGCGCCAGCTGGGTCCTTGGCCCCAGCTTGCTGACGGGCCAGCGTGGAGGCACAGATGCCCTATGAGGACCCAGCTGCCTCAGTGGGAATGTGTCCAGGGTGTCAGCAACAGCCTGGACCACCCCAATCAACAGGAAAGTTTGTTCCCTCCCTGGCTCTAGCCTGTGACTTTCGGCAGCCATGACCGTCTCCTGTGGAAGCTGTGGGGGACTCCAGGTGGCGCACATGTTGAGCCCAGCTTGTCCCTAATTGGTTAAGCCCAGGAGGCAGCCACTCATTCGCCCTCTCTGCAGTCTCCCTGTGGGGCCAGCGCCACATCTCGCTGCTAAATGTAACCAGGAGAATCAGGTACTCGGGGACTCAAGATGAGAGGTTTGGTCCCTCTCCCAAAGCCAAAGGAAAAGCCGGTGGCCAGAGAGAAGGAGGTGAAGAATTTGTGGCAGAATGACAGCGCCTGGCATTCCCGTGGTTCGTGCTGCGTGCCAGCAGGACCTCGCGCGTGTTTACAGAGCATGTCATTGCCTTTGCTGCTCATCCCAACCCTAGAAAAGAGGCACGACCCCATCTCCCAGATGAGAAAACTGAAGCTCGGGGTCAAGCCCTCTTTCCCATCCTCCAGGCCCACAAACCAGCAGCTACCCACATTTCTCCTTGGCCCTGCCTGTCCATGTACGTGCAAAGCTCCCGCCACCTCTGCATGACATTTCCCATCACCCCCATGTGCCCAAGTCACTGCAGTTGGCACAAAATGCATTTAGATTGTTTTCTTACACAGTAAATGTTTTCAAAGCATTCACCTCACTTGTTTCTATGATTACGTAAAAGTCCTAACAAGTTGCAAGGCAAACTAGAGGTCATTTTAGAGCCACACAACCCAGCTAAGTATTTTAAGTAGGGCCCAGGATTATGAGTCACAGCTGTGAGTGACAGGGAGGCGGATAGAATTCCACACTCGGCCTGGAAGGAGCAACAGGCGGGCCCAAGCCCGAGTTAGAGAGGCAAGAGAGAGACTGCAGCCCTGACAGGGGCGCCACCTGCCCTGGTGAGTTGGCGGGCCGCCCCAGGCAGCTGCGGCCCTGCCCTGCTCCTGCAAGCTGCCCTGTCTGATGAACTCACGGCTGAAGGCAGGACGGTTTCTCGGACACCTGACAAAGGCTGTTTCCAAGGAAGGGTTCTATTGAGTCCTTACACACGACCTGTGTTATTTTCTCTCCTGGAACCGGATACCTCTGGAAACCTGCCAGGCGCTAGTCAACGGGGAGGGTGAGTGTGTAAAATGGGAAAGGGAAACTCAGGCAGGAAGGTGCTGGCGCAGAATTGCTGCCGGATGAATTTCTCACTCTGCAATGGGAACCGGATGGGGCCCTGGATGTCGCAAGGGCCTCAGGCTGACAACCAGTGTTTGCACAACCCAGGCCTGGCCCAGGCAGCCTCCTCCCTAGGGAGCTCTTGGCCAGCCCAATAGAAGTGACTTCTCCCCTGCACAGCCACGGAGCTGGGGCCATCCCACACCACTGGCAGTCCCGCTGGCTGAGAAATCACGTTATTTAATGTTGTTTTAGAAGTGAATTTTCCAAACTCATCAATCAGTAAACCTATGTCCAGAGTGATATTAACGGCAATTATCGTTGTCAAGGCTCTTTAATTTTTTCCGAAGGACGGCTTAATCTACTGCACTGTGATGGATCAGGATGGAGGCCACTTATCATTTCTGAAAACGACACATGCAAAATAACAGTGAGATGTGAGATCAGGCCTTTGTTCTGATTTACAGCTTGCCTCTGACATTCTCTCATCTGCTGCCTCCTTCATCCATTCTACAACACCCTCTGTGTGCCTCATGGGGGCAAGACCTCAGGGCGAAGGTGCCCAGGACAGCCCCACCCTCCCCAAGACCCAGACCTTCCTTGAAGGACACCATGAAAACTATAGGCAGTGCTGTCCAGCAGGGCACAGCACCAGGCACTGGGTGGACGTCCATCACAGGGATTGACCTGCCCTAGGTCAATGGGAAGACATTGAAGGACAGGCAAGAGCTGGCTAAGGCAGGAGGATGGTCATGCAGGACAGAAGCCCAGGAGGAGTGGCAGAGGGAATCAGCAGAGCCTGGTGGGGAGACCCCACCATTATGGCCACACAGCTCAGAGCAACAAAACCACCCCTGAGCCTGGGCCTGTGGACCCCAAAGGCAAGTACTGGGCTGCTTTGAGGGTCCCCAGGGTCCACAGATTTGTCCTGTTTGGTGTCTGATGGAGAATGAGCAGGGAGAGGGATTCGGGGCACTTGGTTCAAAGCGGTCTCTCCACGTGTGGCCAAGCCAGAACCTCCATTTCCCACTCCGGCTCTCCAGTGGTTGCTATCTTGAGCAAATATTCCCATCAGAAAACAGAACCACCATAAAGTCATCTCAACCACTGAGTTTATTTAGCACAGTCCAGCCCCAAACTGAAAACCCAAGGAGACTGTTAATTGAGCCTCAGCACAGAGCCCAGCAGGGCACGAGCCAGAGCAGGCCCGAGCAGACCTCCCGAGGTGCCCCCGACTTCCCCCGAGCCAGTTAATTTATTCCACATACAATCTCCTCCCAGCCTCCAGGGAATCCAGCTTCATGGAGGTCCTCTTAGTGGAGGATTTATCAAACCAGAGTATATGCATGGTATGAACATCAGATCCATTATCTAAGCTGTTGGTTTTAGTCGAAATGTCAAGAAATGATTTAGTATAAAATCCGTCACAAAAGCATTTATTAAAAAATCTTTTGCTGCTCTTCATCTACAAACATTTACTACCCTGCATACAAATGTCAGTGGTTCAGCCTAATATACTTCTTCATTATTTACTGTTCACTCCTGGATAAAAGCCAAAAAGGATGTCCACCAGGACTGCAGCACGGTACAGACCAGAGCTGCCCGACATCAGGTGGGGTGCTGTGGGGGCCAGCGCACTGCACAGAGATCAGGCCTTCTCTGGGGAGCAGAGTCCTCCTCATGTCAAAGCTTCACTTACAAATGGAAGTTTATCAATGTATTACAAGGACTTTCCAGAGTAAACCAAATTAAACAAGGACATGACAGCTAATTGATCCATGCATGCCAGCGTACTTTTATCCAAATATAGAATTTATAAAAACCAACGATTGACCTGCTAGGTCCCCGCCTTAGTCCACAGACCCTGGATTGTCTCCACGGAGCTCCTCTCATGTTGTCCAAACTCTCTAAGTTAAGCCAGTTCCCATGGAGTCGTGGGATTCTATGGTGGGGAAGGGCTCTTCATCCTTCATACCTCAGCACGACACCCACCCTTCATTACCAGGAAGCAGGGAGAGCTCCGGAGGATCTGAGCAGCCTGTCGAGGTCACACAGCTGGCTGGTGACAGAAGAGCTCTAGAACCTTCGATGCGTGATTTAGGATTAAATGGATGTCATTTGGCCCGGCTGGAGGGGAGCACCAGGGGATTCCAAGTCAGAGAGAGCGGCCAGAATAAGCAAACAAATATGGGCCATGGAAGCTCAGGGGGAGCTTGGGTTTCAGAGCCTCGGTTATAAGCATGAAAAACCACATTTCACCTCCCAGTAACCCCTGTCTGCTTTCTATCTTCCAAATCTACACCAGTCACGTCACCCTTACAACGGGTTATCGATGCCTTCCTTACGAGACCCACGTACTCTGAATTGGCAAGGCAGACATCCAGCTGTTAAACACCCTCTGCAGACAAATGGATATGCTCCAACCTGAAGGAGCCAGGCACGCTGTCCAGATCACCTGGCCATGGGGACCCGGGCTTTAGTGGAGCTGCACCCAAGTCAGCTTTGGAACCCCAGCAATAAATGTGCATGCCTTGCTCTCTGCATTTGGGGGTGCCTCCTGCTCTTAACTTGAGCAAACTGAGCCAGCATGAGAACCCCAGTCCCACCCCACCCTGGGCCTCAGCAGCAGGAAGGTGCTTGTGCCTGAGTTGTACCCACACCCAGTTTTGAGTGTCCATCAGACAGGGGTGTAAAGAGGGGAGGATGGAGGAACTACAGGACCAGCAGGGCAGGCCACGTCCCTGGTCTCAGAGAGCTTCTTTGAACCTCCCTGGATGCTCTGGGGTAGGAGAGCTTGGAGCAGGGCAGACTTAGACTGGAGAGGAGAGCAGACAACACCAGGTGCAAGCCCGGAGCACCCCTCCCCGTGCTCCACCGTCACTCCTTGTCTCCAACTCCTCAGTCCCTTCTCTTCCCCTCCCTGCCTCACGTCATGAAGACCCTCTGCTGAGGGCACAGTGGTGTCAGAATCAGAAACACGACAGCCCCCAGCAGGAGAAGCCAGCATACACTGAGTGTGTCCGCACCCGTTGCTGGGCCTGCTGCCGTCCAGCTCCCCAGGAGCAGACACAATTGTTAGCCACCTCCTCCTTTCCAGAGCCTTCCACAGTCTGATTCTTGCACAACTTGCTGTCTCTCTTGCCCTCTGTCTCCACAACCCGAGCTACAAGCCATGAGGCAGGGCCTGTGGACCCTGATGGCTACTGGAACCCTGTGCCTGACGACCCCAGGGAAGGCCCCTGACAGCCAGAATGGGAGTCCAAGATTCCAAAAAGTGGCAGCTCCCAGGTCTCCCCCAGCAGGAGACGGGATCAAGCTGCGGTGAGGTTAGCCACATGTCCCTCTCCCTCCTCCCGCCCGCCAGTGTCTCTGGCCTCTCAAGCCCCCCACTCAGGCTCCTGGAGAGCAGCACAGGCAGTTCCCAGCTGTGAGGCAGATGTGGCCCCTGCTCTTCCTAGACTGTTCCAGATTGAGAGATGCCCAGGTCTTGGTGCCACCTGCAGCTCCCCTTGTGGCAGATGTGGCCCCGGCTGGTCTCCAGGGGTTGAAGTATTCGGCACCCTCAGCCGCAGCTCCCACGCCCACTGATCTTCCCAGCGTGAAGTACATCTGTATCACTTAAAGGAGCAAGCTCAATTATTTAACTCTACCTAGATTTAGTTCAAATATAAGAGTTACAGTGTACATCTGAGACTTCTGGGAAATTGATTTTTCTGCTTAAGATCATTTCATAGGGTTTAGCATGAAAACCAAATCGGGCGCAAACCCATCTCTTAGTAGATACTGAGCTTGTTTCCTTTCTCCAAAGAGCGGCTGAGGCCAGAGTCCTGCCCCTGCCCCTGCCCTGGCCGTGTGAGTAGGCTGATGTTCAGGTTATTCACAGGCCGGAAGGGCCTGCCCGCAGTCTTCTTTAGAGCAGCCATTGAGCCTTCCCTCATCCCAGCACCATGGACCAGACATGCCCAGGGACCACTGGAGACCAGGAGGGACAGTCAGCACACATCGATGTCACAGCCACCCTTCAGGACACCTGGGGAGCTGAGAGGGCTGGAGGTGGGGTGGGGTTTCTCGGGCTCCTCGGCCATCGTCAAGTGGTTTCTTTTAGTTTCTCTTAGGAAGACAGCACTGGGGGGGCAGGGAGTTTAGACTGAAACCTCTCACAGACGACACCCTTGATGCTTCCCGGGTGCTTGGGCTGATCCTCGTGCTCACAACTAAAGCACTGTCATGGTTTCTATGAAGATGCTCTGTGTCCTTGAGCTTCTCAGAAGAGAGAGGACTGTGTGGCCCTGTGAGGACAACGTCTCAAAGAACTTTACAAACGATGGCAGCCTAAAAAGTGGACATGGCGAGCTTTCAGATGAAGAGTCCTCGCAGAGAAGCGAGAGCGCAGGCCCCAGGCACTGCAGTGGAGAGATGTGGACAGGGCAGGGTGTGCTTGGGCTTCAAAGGGAGAACTCAATCAGAACCAGTCCCTCTGCCACCAGTGGGCCACCGGGGCTGCTCTAGGCCCAAGAGTCTCTGTCTGTAATGAGCAGCATGCTGGTTATACCTGCTGGTGGGCAGCAGGGACTCACAGCGGTAACTATGGCACCTGGCACAGAGCGGGCACCCAGTTATCGATGGTAGTCACCTGATACTTACAGTCATTGCCAACACGCGTGCAGCATAGTGCCTCGCCCATCCGAATAAAATACAAAGAAGAGAAAAAAACACAGTTCCCTGTCCTCTACCTGTGTTCTCCCCAATTTAGATGAAATCTAACAGCCCACTAAAGGCTCCCAGTGACCTTGTACGTGGCAGCAAAGATGGGGCTCAAGAGCAAAGCCCAGGGATACAGGGACCTCAAGGTCCCTGATGCCTCACAGCCGCCGTTCATCTGACCGGGGCGATGGGGGTGCACTCAGAGCCACTCTCTCTAGCAAGAGTGACCAGCAGAGCTTTCCGCCATAAAGAAAACACCTGCATCTGTGCCAACCTGGGCAACCATGGGCGGCTACCGGGCACCTGAATCCTGGCAGTGCCACTGGGAAAATGGAGGCTTAAGTTTCATGTTACTAATTAATTTAATGGATTGACTGATAATTAATCAATTAATTGATTCCATTTAAAAGCAACCTGTAGGGCATGGATACTGCTTTGGGCATCATGACTCTAGCACAAGGCTGGACAGGCTGGCCACTCTGAAGCCAGGGTAGTTAGAAGGTACATCCTGGGCCTGCACAGCCTCCAGGGAGCAGCTGTCTTCTCCAGCCCAGGCTCCTGATGTGGAGGCTGCTGGGGACACTGTGTCCAGCACCTCCTGCCTCGTGGCTCCAAGGCAGCCAACTCAGCACAATGCCGAGTGCTCCTGCACAGGCAGGCTGTCCCCCCTCCTCTGTGACTGTCTTCTCCCCTGGGTCTTCCGTCTGTCCCCCAGGCAGACTCTCCAGCCCCCACCCTGAGCTGTTTCTGCCCCGTTTTCTCAGGGGCTGTAGGGGTTGGAGACGATCTTCACCCACCACAGGGCCTCTTAAGAACAGCACCCTGCACATACAGAAGAAATGTTCTGACAACTTGCTCACGGCAGACATCGAGATCAAAGAGCAAGCTCAAGTGCCAATGGGGTTGTGAGGCTGCTCGAGGACCGTCCTGACACTGAGAGCTGGCAGCATCTACAAGCTCCAGCCAGCAGCGGGGCCAGAGCTAAGCTCAAGGGTGACCCTGCAGAAAGGGAAGCAGGGTGGTCATGTGCAGGAGGGCCCAGAGAGGAGCGCCAAGGACAGTGTGGTGAATGGCAGGTGGCAGTGTGGCTAGACTGACCAAGGCCACATCAAAACTAGTGTGGGCGAGCACATCCCAAGGGCCAAAGCCAGGCCCTTCCACTTTTGCACAGCCACAAACTGGGAGTGTGTATTACATTTGTCAAGGGTAGAAAAAAGTCAAATGAATGATAATATTTCATGACACATAAAAAGTATATGAAATTCCATTTCAGTACACATAAATAAACTTTGCAAGCATGTAGCCACACTTGTGTGTTTCCACATACCCGTGCTGGTCTTCACTCTTCAACGGCAGGGCCTGGGCAGGAACTATGAATCTGAGAATACCTGGCCCTTACAGAAGAAGGCTCCCGGCTGCTCTCCAGCTCCTCTGGAATTTCCAGAGCACCACCACGGACCCAGACACACAGGGCACCAATAAAGGCCAGGCAGAGGCACCCTCTGGGTGGAGAGGAAGGGCATGGCCAGCATTAGCATTCCTAGGGTTTTCCTGTGCCACACACTGTTCAGTGGACACACACACCACACACACCGTACACAAGACATGCCACACACACACATCACACACACATCACACACACCACACACACACCATAAACACATCACACACACATACCACACACACATCACACACACATACATACACATACACACACCACCCTACACCTGTCCTATGGAAGAGAAAATAAAAACTATTTATAGCTTCTAAAATATAAATAAACTTATTCCCATATTAGAAATTACTTCTTAAAAAGCAGCAAGGCCCAATATTTGGGACTATAAGTTCTAATTTCTGCAGCAGAGAAATTTCCACATGGAGCTTTGGCATCATCTGGGGAGCCCAAAAGTCTCTTGGACAACAGAGCCAACTGGGAAAGGCAATGGCCAGATGGCTCCAGACAGCCTCAGATCCCCACCAAGAACGCACCTGGGTGGGAAACAGGCAGTCTAACACAGCACGACGCTCCTCAGGGAGGGTTAGGAAGAGCTCCAGAAAGTCAGGCAGTGTTTCCCCAAATCTCTCTATTTTATAATCTGACCACTGGCAAAGCAAGTCCAAAATAGAATGCCCAGGGCTCAAATCAGAGGCACAGAGTTGGGTCACCTCCACAATCTGACAAAAGACATCGTCTAGCCACGCCAAACAAGGAGGGGCGTAAGACAGGTAGGCAGAAGAGGGCACACACAAGATGTGCTCCGTGTGAGGTTTCAAACGGCTTAGTGACAGCTCTGAGAACCTGTCTGGGGATAATTTTATGGAAAAGCAGTCACAATGATATCAATTAGGAGAGCAAGGAGGATGTGTGTTGCCATTTTCAGAGGGAAAGGGCTGCTTGATTTTCCTGGGTGTGCTCTCTCATAGCCACTTTGAAGACCTCTCAGCTGAGAAGGGAAATCCAGGTTCTGACAGGTTCCCCACATGTTCCTCCCATCACTTCGTCTTTCATCCTCCACTAAGTGGGGCACTCAGAACCCGGGTGGGGCTGGGGCCAAGAGCTCAGAGCCCTGCCTCCCTGGAGTCCTTGGCACTTGCTGGAGTGAGTCCCACCAGCCCTTCCCGGAGCCTCAGCGTGCTCATCTGTGCAGTGGGAAAGAAGCCCAGGCTTGCCGTCTGCAGCGAGCCTCTGCTGAGATGAAGAGGTGAGATTGCTAAGCAGAGGGGGAATATCCTCATGTTTATCACAACTGTAACAAAAGGAGGACCAGGGCAGGTGGGAAAAGCACCCCGAGTGTGTTTGTCCACCAGTACCCGCAGACTCTCCCTGATCTAAATGGGGGATGCGTGTACCACTTGGAAGCCTGGGGGTTGACTGCCATACACATAGACCAAGTGCCTTTTGTGGCCTCCGGCCCCCTCCCCTAGGAAAGTGCAAAAGGCCTAGAGTCTGTCTAATTCCGCTTTTGTGCTGTCTCAAACCAGAAAATGCTCACAAAACAAGAAAACTATATTGACACAATCCCCAAGATAGAACAGGAGAGAGATTTTGATGGGGAGACAAGAGCAGAATGCTGAATCTTCTTAATGGTGAGTTTACATCAGCCCAGAGTATTTTAAACATACCAGCTCTAGAAAACACCACACAAAAAGGAGAGCTGGGTTCTGCGCTCTGTGGCCAGGAGAGGCTTGGCCACAAGTGTGTGTGCTCCCGCCTCTGGAGGAACAGCACAATTCTCACCACAAGGGCTACTGTGAGTGGCTTGCACAGGCTAATATCATATGAATAGAGATGTTTTAAATGTATTAAACATTGGTCCCTTTTTTAAGAGATTACACTGACAGAGCCTTCCTTAAACATTATTTGAATAAAGCCTCATTACTCACAGTCCAAAGAAGTTCATTAGGAGGAGATGGCTTTGGAAAGAAATCAAGGAGCTGGCCTTTCTTCTCAGCAGTGAATTACATTAGCAACTTCCTAGTTATTTAAATCTTGAAATAAAAGATGTAAACGCTACAGTGACATCTTAAGATCATTGCGAAGGCAGGTCTTGCATGCACAAAAATGCCCAGCTGGTCTGCAGATAAAACAGATTGATAATTAGTTGCAAAATGTAACATTTCATCAAGAATATTTTGAATAATCCAATTTATCTTTGTCAGATATGCAGCACATATTTTTCTGGGGAGCAGCTTTGTTCTTTAACATAATATTATAATTTCAGGCTGCTAATGAAGGCGCCCGCCGGCCGGCCGGGCCTTGATGTGCGGCGTGGCGGGGAGCGCGCCGCGGCCCGGGGACCCGTGCGCCCGAGCGCGCCGCGCCCCGCTGCCGCCACCTGCCCGCCGCGGCGCGGGCTATGGGCTGCGGGGCCGCGGGCCGCGGGCGATCAAAGGGCCGGCGGGCGGCAGGGAGGGCGCCCCCGGCGGGCGGAGCGCGGGACGCCGGGCGGGGCTCCACCGACTCGGCTTCTAATTAACCGCCGGAAACGCGCGCTCGCGGCCGGTGGCGATGGCGGCGGCCGGCGGGCAGCGGGCGCGTGTATGCTGGCGGCGTGGCTGCCGGGCCTCGGGCTTCCCCAGGGGCGCGCCCGGGGTGCACCTGGCTGGCCTTACCGCGAGCGGGAGGGGCGGCCGAGAGATGGGAAGGGCCGGGCTGGTTTGCAGGTGACCACAAGAGCTGAAAACGCAGGCTCCAGGATGTCCCAGCGCCCAGAGACAGCCAGGGCCCACGCGCTGGTCCAGCCCTCCCGGGGACAGCTGAACCTCAACGACGAGAGGCGATTGAAACCCAGGACGTCCGTTTTTGCACGTTGACTGAGAGCTACCAGCTGTCTTCCCCAGAGCCCCGCGCTGCCCAAGAGGGAGCCTCCTTTTTCACCTGAGAGACTGAGATGCCTGAGCTCCGTGCTCAGCGGTTCCGCAGAATGGACAGCGGAGGGGACAGCGGAGCGGGCAGCGGAGGGGGAGTGCCCGCATAATTGGGAAAATTAGCTGGCTCTTCCCAAAAAGATCATGATGAAGTTTAGCGGAACATGGAAAACCCCAGTACCAAGACGTCAACCGTCAGGCACGTGCTAGATGTGCCAAATGTTTATTTCACTTAGAATTTTAGCACTTCGGCTGTGTGTGTGTGCAAACGTTGCTGATGGTGCATCTGTGCTGGAGTTTGGAAAACTCCGCTATTTTCATGAGCAATTTAATTCTTGCACCAAGGTTAAAATTCCTTATTCTTTAGTATAAATCGTGATCCGTAAGAGATGGACATTGCTGTCCCAACTGCCCACCTATGAAAGAACAATGCTGGTCTGTTTTAAATCCCTCTCAAGACACTTGATGCCCGGCCTCCCCAGTGTTCAAGAGACAGGCGTTCCTCACCATCTCCGCTGATCAAAAACAATAACAGCAAATGAGTGAATCATAAAATTCAGAAAAAAATTGAAACATTGACCTGCTCACAAAACCAAACCCCGGGACTGCTCACTTTGAAGATTAGCACCTAAGCAGGGTTACTCTTTCTAGGGCTGTTTCTGTCCCTGTCATTGTGGACTACATTCCCTGTTCTCAAATACTTCATGGTATCAGGGATGGCTGTGGTCAGCATCTCGAGGGCATGGAGTCCAGCCTTTCCCTGCACATGCAGCTCTTAGAATACATCACCAGTGTCATTCAGCCCAAAGCGGGCACACTCTTTAAAATCCTGACCAGTCGAGTTGTCCCTTCCGCTTTGATTTCTGCTGCGTGTTGTCACCAGTAAGCATTCATCTTGTCCAGGCTTAAAAGTCAGGACTGTGATCTCTTTTACAAGTCACCCTTCCCTGGGTAAACTCTGGTTTGGTTTTCTCTGTGCCTCCTGACCTGACCTCCTGATGGTCCATGAACTTCACTTTCTCTTTTCCTTCTCCCTGGGCTACCAAGACCCTGGGAGTCATGGAGGATAGCCCAGCAACCCCCCAAGAATGGCCAGGAGGACAGTGTGCTCTTGGGTTTCCAGCCAGTACCCTCCTGACCTGCACATTCCCCATTCTGTCCTGAGTTCCAAGGAGGATGAGGTGACAGTGTGTGTCTTGGTCAGCGACACCCTGTGCTGGCTCCAAGGAGGGGGCTGATGCTCAGCTCCTCTGCAGAACTTGCTCCCTGCAGAGGCTCTGGGCCACCCACCCAGGCACCCGAGCTGACACATGGGTTTCTTTTTCTTTTCTTTTTTTAGCACTGGGGATTGAACTGAAAATAGTGCTCCACCACTGAACTATACCCCCAGCCTTTTTATTTTTTACTCAGACACAGGATCTTCCTAAGTTGTCCAGGCTGCCCTCAAACTTAAGATCTCCTGCCTCAGCCTCACGAGTCGCTGGGATTACAGGCATGTGTCACCATACTCAGCTGACATGTGGGTCCCTACCACTCCTTTTCCCTGAGCCTCGGAAGGAGGCCATCAGAAATGGTGGGAAACCCACTCTATCCTGACTCCTTCATGTCAACCAGCTCTCCTCCAGAGTCAAGCACTTTTGAAATATGTGGGTGAGGGCCTGTGGCCCAATCCCCAATTTTAGGACAAGGCAAAGACCTTGAGTTGGCCAACTACCCACTGCCCTTGCAACCCACTGCACTGGGTCATCTCTGCCCAGATGAGTATCCCTCCAAACTTGGGACCAGGGACCAGGGGCAGGTTTCCTTTGTCTCTGACTCTTCAGTGCCCCTGTGCTCAACCACAGATCAGACACCTGATAGTTGAAGACTGATGTCAATTGGACAGCTTCGTCTGGGACCGACAGACCCCAGGGACAGACAGAAGCCAGCCTAGCCCCTCTCCTCAGGCCAACCACAATGCACACCAGAATGACATGAACACAAACCCTGCTGTTGGTGGGGTTTCTTGGAGGTGACAATTGCCCATGCCTGACTCAACAAGCAGGAGCCACATGCTCTCAGCAGGTTCCTGTCACCAAACAGGCAGCTGTCAGAGAGTGGGGCATGGCTGCACCCATGTTATTTTGTCCCCACCATCCAGAAGGATGCCACCCACTCACACTGAGGGTTCTGGGCCCTTGGCCTTCCCACCTCCTTTCCCCAGAGCCCTGCTCTGTAGAAGCTGCAGTGTTCCCAGAAGCCAAGGCTCTGCACACCACCATCCTCCTCACTGCTCATGGTTGACCCCTTAGATGGGTCCTTGCTTGAGAAGGGCCACTGTCCCCGCGGTCGGCGGCTCCACCTCAGAGTGCCTCCTCGCCTCTCAATCAGAGCTCATCCTCCTGCTGGTTCTGGAGAGCCGCCTCAAGCCTCATCGTCCACACACCTGTGAGCCACTGCGCCCCTCAGCACAGGGCACAAGTCTGCTGGGGACTGCTCTGGCACCCGGAGCTGGTGGCACCCATGCCTCCCCCCACCTTCCTCCACCCAGTGGCCCACAGGGCCAAGCAAGCAGACCATCATTGGTATGTCCAAGTCTGGATCCCCTTGGTCATCAGCCAGGAAAGAAGATGCCCAGCCAGGACTCAGGGGCAGCCCCAGCCTCTAGAACCAGAAGGCTCTGATTGGAAGTGTGAAGTCTGATACACCTGTTGGCTCACCAGCTGGACCCCGTCTGAGGCTGGACGTTCTTCATGCTGGCTTCTGTCTGACTCCACATGGGGAGGAGGCCCTCAGTGTCTCCTCTGCCTTGCACAGAAGGTGGGAGAAACCTGGTCACTGAGAACTGGCAGAATGGGATGCCTGAGCCGCGAGGTCTGCTTTCCTAAAGTGCACAATGTCCCATCACTGCAGATGGCAATGCTTCAGCCAGGGTCAAGCTACCGTGGGAAGAGTCAGACTGCTTCTCTGCAGCCCTCATGACCCAACATCGAAGAACAGCCTGGTGGCTGGCTGGCTCGGGATTGGTTCATGTTCTGTGTGAACTGGGTGTGATCCAGCAGCCCCAAGTGTAGTCCAGGGTGCAGAAAGCCCCAGCGCCCGTCTCTGACCAGGGAGAGGCACCTGCAAGATGGAGGCAGTGCAGCTGTGCCAAGTGGAGTAGAACCCGGGAAGCAGAGGGCTCTGCCACCTGGGGGCGCTGGCCCTTCCCCCTGTGCAGCCGCAGAAGGCCCGACCCCTGAGACTGTAGTGCCAGTAGAGACAGAGCTCGCGGGAGCAGCCTTCACTCAAGGCACAGGCTTGCATCAAACATAAACAGGAAAGAAAATGAAAAGTATTTCAGCTCATCACGGAGGTAGAGAGATGGCGTGAGTTTGGGTATTAAGGTTGAGCAACTAAGGTGAATGTGATCTTTTTAAATGTGAACTAAATGTGAAAGTTATTTTTTCTGGGATGCCAAGCAAATTCTACCACGGATCTCCCTGGAAAGTCCAATACAGCCCAGTACATGATAAAGAGCAGAGCAAATCTTAGTGAAGGCCCCCACGTTTTCTCCTGAGGCACAAATTTACTCAAAATGGTGGGATGGTGGGATGCAACTCCGGTTGTCAGATAGGGTCCCACAGACCATTGCTGGATGAATTTCTGGGTCAGTGCAATGGCTCCCTTCTGTGCTGCCTTCCTCCGTGAGCTGGCAGGTGCCAGGGTTCCTTGCTCCAAAGCACCCTTCCTCTCACCCAGGATCGTGGACTCTTGTGGCGAAGATCTTGACGTGCACCTGCGTTTGCTTATAGAATTGTAACTCTCCCAAAAAAGAGCAAAATCAGACTCTGGGTGAATTATACAAGTGGCTGGCCAGTGTGTGGGGTTCGTGGGAGGTTCTAGAGGGCTCAGCAGAGGGCTGCCCTCAAAGCCACCCTGAAGACCCAGACACAAGGCCTGGCCCCGATCTCTGGGCCCTGCGTTCATTTCCTTGTCCAGGGGCCCTCTCCTCCCTTTCCTTCTGGCAGAATCCCACTCACTTTTCAAGGCCAAAATCAGATTCCACCACTGCTGGGGAGGCTCCCAGAAAACGTTCCTCTGCACCCCAAAGAAGTTGCACCAGGGCCCCTGTGACAGGTGTGTGTGGCCAAGTTTTCACCCCCAGATCTCTTGCTGTGCTTGACAGAATCAGGAAACCACGTCTACCACCACAGCACCCCAGCACCCTGCACCACCCCATAGACACCGCTGCCCCACAACGCTCCACGCAAGAGAGAGGGGGTGGCAGGGCAAGAGAGGAAGGGATGGACAGAGGGATAGACTGTCACAGCACCTGTCTCACAGTATGTGCTCAGTAAACATTCCTGGAATCACAGAAAAAGGAAATTAGTCACTCGTGACAGACCTCCTTGTTCTTCAGTTCTGTGTCATTCCTGTTTGTCTGTCTCTGAGGTTTTTTATTTGTTTGTTTTTGTTTTTTAAGAAATATTCAGTTTCTTTTTTTTTTTTACTTTTTTTTTAGTTGTCAATGGACTTTATTTATATGTGGCCCTGAGAATCGAACCCCATGCCTCACACATGCTAGGCAAGCGCTCTACCACTGAGCCCCGTCTCTGAGTTTTTATCTTAACTTTTTAATCTCTAAATTGTATTAGAAACAACTGAAGTATTTTCATAAAATGCAGTTATCTTTTAAAGCGAGTTAATATGTTCTCTTGATATTTTAGATTGAATTCGTCTGTGAGTATTTTCTCTAGGAGAAAGCTACATAAATGAGAGAAGAGTTTAGACTTCCCTGCCTGCATGCCCAACTACCCACAAAAAGGTCAAACCCAAACATCAAGGCTTGAAGCTGTAAGAAGATGGACCACCTAATCCCGCTGCAGGCAGAGCGTAGCCCGTGTTCATGCATTTAGGGCAGCATCCAGGAGGAGGGTACCAGCTAGGGCAAGGTGGGCACAGACTACCAAGTGGGGATCTGCACTTGCCCCTGAGCGTGGAAGCCAGGGGAGAGTAGCACTGCATGGATCATAATGGCAGGGTCCAAGGACAGGGACAAATCAACACAAGCTCTAGCACCCCAAACGGTGCACAGCCTCAGTGGGAGAGAGCCCACTAGCCAGCTGGCCTGGTCACCTGGGGAGGGATAGGCTTCCATGTTGGCTGAGCCTCATGCTTTGACAAGCCTGGGCCTCCTCCCCTTCCATTCTGCCCACCCAGATTCCTTCAGCAGGAGGGAAGCAGAGATGGACCTAGCAGAGAGGGCCGGGGGTCAAAGGCCTCCACTTCCCCGTGGCCCCTCCCAGGGGCACCCCACAGCAGGTGACCTGTTTTTTTTTCCTCCAACTCCTTGTGTCTCTTCTTTCTGTGTGCTCATTGCAGCGGGGAATCCTCTCTGCAATCCTTGTTTTACACTCCAGTTCTCTCAGTGGATCAGGAGGGTGGAGGCTGTCCACCCACTCTGCTTTGTACACAATAGGTGCTCAGGAATCTGTTCTGAAGGAAGAAATGTGTGTCCACATGGACCAGTGTTGGGTGGGGTTCAGCCCACTGGGCAGGGTAGCACCAGGGAGGCCGGTGCAGCATCAGGGTAGGATGTGCCTCTGCCATTCCAGAAACGTGGCCCCAAGGGAGCAACTCCATCCTCTCAGTATGCACAATACTCAGCCGATGCTCAAAATAAAATTTTCCAAACAAAAATTGGTATTGCCTTGGACACCGACTCCATGATGTCACATACAGATTACTTGACTCAAGAATTTCACAAATACTGAGAAAGGAGTTGACATGAGCTGCAGCACATGAGGGAGTTCAGAGATGACTGCCCATCCTGGTGACATGTGGTGCTGAGGCAGTGCAGGTCCTGTGAGCGGAGGAGAATTACCCCAGTTGCCCAGGAAGCTGGGCCACGGAATCCCCCACTTACACACACAGCAGGAGGTGCACAAACACTACACAGACGGCCACAAGCACCATATTTAAGGAACCCTCTCTTCCCAAGAATTTGGTCTGCAGCTCCAGCTATTATCTGGGGATAAATCCATTTGCAGCAGCTGTAGACAGCCACTTTCCTGTGAGTCCCACTCAGCTTCACCAGAGAAGCATGTTAAAAGTTAAAGTACCTTCGTCACATTAAGCACACGAACTTTTCTAACCATAAATTCATTTCACTGAATTCCTGAGCTATAAAGTCACCCCACACTCTTCCTTGTAAATCAGAGGGGGTGTACCCACTTCCTGATGTGTGCCAATTTGCTATTTTTCCTGTAATTAGGGAAAAATGCAAGTCACTAGAGTCACAAGCCCCAGTGAGGGCACCATGTTGAACTGGTACTTCACATTTGCCTTGACTGTGCTGTGAAAGAATGATTCTGTGGGGAGGGAAAAGGGGAAGATAAATTATTATCTGAATGCAGGATGATGAGGCCTAATGTCGGCGGGTGGTCTTGTCCCTCAGTGTGGCTTTGGCCATTCTGCACAAATGGAGAGTGCCATCGATTTGTGGCACCTAGTGGCAGAAGGTTGCAGAGCTGGGAAAATCACAGGTAGCAGAAAACAGAAATTAAAGGTGCTTTTCAAAGGTGTGAGGGAAGAGCTCAGGCAGAGCCAAGGCACAAGAGCCACCTGGTCCCTTCCGGTGGCAGCAGCATGGAGCCCTGTTTGGAGGCCTTGGGCTCGAGGTGAATTGCAGGTTCCTAGATCTGCAGTGGCAGTCAGGGAAAGAGTCTTTACCTGACGGTTCTCTTTAAAGCAAAAGTGATTTTCATGTGTCAGAGGCTCTCTCTTTTTTTTTCTTTAGATATATCTCCTAAATTCTATTTTGTGGTGCTTATTTGTTTCAATCAAACAAATGGGGAACTCAGTTTTCACTAAAATCAGCTCTTGACCAAGGACATTATTACATATTGCACAAACAGGCATGCTATCTTCCACTTCAGTTTTCAATACATAGGAATCACCTCCATTGTGTTTTGAAAAGCACCTTGATGTACAAAATTAAAATAAATATTAATGAAAAAGATAAAAACAATAAATGCTTATGTGGCCAAATAGCTCTTCAGCAAGGTTTGGTACATGGAGCATGCACAGTGAATACATGGAGAATTAACCTAAAATGCATTGAATTTGAGACTCTTTCAAAAGGTGATAGGATTTTATGCCGACAAAGAGAAAACTCTCCTATTTCCATTCATCCTTTAAAAATGAAAGCAAGAACAAAGGCCAAGTCTTCCTTAATTTTAATCAGGAGATAACAAAAAGGCGAATTAAAAGGAAAACAAACCCAGATGCCCCTGACGGAAGCTGAGCACGGGCCGCGGGAGGCCTCTCCTTCCTCTCGCTGCGACTCCATTTTCAGTCACCCAATGATTCTAAAGGTGAACAAAATGGACCCTTGTTTCTAATCATCCTAATGACCCTGGCCTTCATATTTAAAATGTCATTCAGAGATAGTTTCGAGCTGGCAGCTGCTGACGGAAAAGAGCAATAAATAATACTGCTTCCCTGCACACGCCCGCCCGCGCAGGAGGCGCCAGGGCACCTCCGCGGGACACCTGGGACCCACTACTGGAATGCCACCCCATTAGATGCCAGGCACCCCGCACATCAGCTTTCAGGAGGGGAGTGGGGAGCGGCTTGCCCAATCGGAGCTGCGAGGGGATTTAGGAAGACAGAATGTGATTACCTGACCTGGAAGCCGGCCAAGGCGCGCGGGCTGGGGAAGAAAGAAAAGAAAAAGTCAAGGAAAAAAATAACCTTAATTCTCTCCGCGGATAACAAAAGCCAAACGTGGTTCCTTTCTGCTTGTGATTTGGCAGCGTGGGGTGTTTAACTCATCTCCAAAAACATAAATAAGAAATAAAACTTCCAAATTTCCAGCAGGCCCCTCTGAACCGGGCTCTGCGCCCTGCAGATGCCTTTGCCGGGAGCTAGGTGGCACCGCGCGGCCCAGTGCAGGCTCCGTGTCCTTTCCCGTCCTCGCTCAGCACCCCACAGCAGGTCCTGCCACTGGCCGACCCTGTCACACTCTCCAGAAGGCAAGTACCTTATCAGAGGCCACCGGGAGGAGGCCAGATACTGTTTTAACAGTTTGCAGAGTGAATTTTTCCTCTTGTAGGACTGGACTTAATTCGGATGACATGGATTAAATAAAATAATATCACACCAGGGCTGTGACATTTTAGAGCTCTTCAGCTGTGAAGGGCTTGGAGATTTTTTTTTGTTTTGTGTCTTGTTTTTTGGTCCTTGGGTCTCCCCCAACCCCTGCCCCCCCACCCCAATAGGGAAAGACACTGGGAGAAAAAGACGGAGAGAGAGAAGTTTGTCTCTGAAGGTCTAGAGGACATCCACCTGCTTAAAATAGTCCTCACTTGACCACAGACCCTCTCGAGAGGACGTGGCACCAGTAATGCCGGCAGGTGTCTGAGGACCGTCTCCAGAAGCCCGTCTGTCCTAACCGCTCCATGGCAGCAGAGGGGTTCTTGGGCTGTCTCAGAGACCCCCAGAGATGCGATGCCCTCCCTCCACAACACTCCCTGCTAACGATCTGCTCCTCCTGCTGCAGGAGGGGTCAGCAGGAAAGGTCCAGGTAAGCTATGGTATGTGGTTTTCCCGGAGGGGAAGCAAAACAGTCCGGAACACC
Source organism: Marmota flaviventris (assembly GCF_047511675.1). Classification (NCBI taxonomy): domain Eukaryota; kingdom Metazoa; phylum Chordata; class Mammalia; order Rodentia; family Sciuridae; genus Marmota; species Marmota flaviventris. The sequence goes on from NC_092501.1 coordinate 4,480,115, forward strand.
TCGAGCTTGTGAGAGGCAACACGTGTTGGTGTGGGCTGCGCAGGGTCATCGCAGGCAGGCTGGACGCAGAGAACCCAGCCCTCCACTCACTGTTAACCTGGGCGGCCGTGTCTGTTATACCTCCCAAACAGCAGACACCGATGACATTGAAGTAGAAAATCTACCATTGCACCTTCCTTCCTGTGTTTCCATAGTGCTGAATACCTCGGTCATCACAGAAACCATTTGATACTTTTTTCAGAAATCTGATACCTGCACATAATTTTTAAAGCTAAAAAAAAAAAATGATGTCCATAAATTCTAAGTGTGAAAGAAAGGGGTAGGGAAGGAACAAAAGCCAGGGACTGGGAGCTGCGGAAGGGGTTCCGGAGGACACTCTGGCTTATCACCCGTGTAGGGAGGCTCGGAGAGCTGCCTCCCCTCCTCACTGTTCAGGGCTGCACATCTGCAAGTATATCTATGATCTTTGGCTGAATTAGTTAGCAATTTTAAAGTAAAACGACTTTGCTTGTTTGTTTACATCTCTACAAATCCTTGCCTGGGAAACAGGGGAGTGCAGACCTCCCCAGCTTGGAACCCTAAGCCATGGCTCTTTGGGGCAGTACATGTTGGTGAGCCTCAGAACCTCGTGCGGCTGCTCAGCTCACATGGTGGTGCCAGGTTGGAAGGGCCTGCGGTCTTCACCGCTCCCACGGGCAGAGTAGGGGTCAGAGGAAGGAAGCCACTGGGATTTCTCTGACCATTCCAAAAAGCTGCTGCTTCCTGAACTCCGTCCTCTCCATCAGACCTGAATCCTTAAGAAACCTTAAGCTCACACCCCAAAGCCAAGCCCATCCGATTTCCGGTCCGCGTGCACAGAACGGAGCCCAGCACAGCTGTTCACAGCAGTGACTCTGTCTAGCCATTGCTGTTGGTTGGGTGCTTTTGGTGCACGGGGTGTGTCTCCTCTTCTGGACACGTGGGCCTCATACACGTGTGACCCCAATGGCACAATCTGCTCCCCACTGCATACAATGAGCAGCAAATGAGTCTAACAGACACCCCCACCCATGCCAACGCCCATACCATCAGGGTGGGAAGCGCAGGGAGAGAGGGATTCTTATTAATAATTCATCCCAAGCAACCCCCTGGAGCAGTCTCACTATGATATGCTATGCAGAATGCTTCAACACGCTAATTAATATTTTCAAAGTGTTCCGTGGGCCCCTTTTAAAAGCATTTTTGCCATCCATTGAATGTTCTGCATTATAAGTAAAAGATCAATCCCGTCCCCCAATCCTATTGATGAGCTGTCTAACCAAAGCAAGATATTCGGAGTCAACAGCAGTTTTTTCTCCCTTAGCATCGCTCCCCAGGTAGTGGGCTGGAAACTGGCATCTCTTCTGAGACCAGCTGTTCCCCGCCCCCATGATCGACACACATCCTTGCCTCACGACGCCCGGCTTGGTGCCCCAAACAAAGACTCAGTGCACAGGGCCTCCGTCTCTAGATGCAGTGGCCACATTCACCACCTTGCAGTTGAGTCTCTGCCTGAAGGACAGGCACAAGCAGGGCACCCAGGGCAGCCCACGCTCAGAGGCTGCCGGCTGCACCGTGACTCCTCCCCAGCACGCCAGGGATGAACAGCTTCCTCCACACTGTCCCTGCCCTTCAGCCTAGGGTCAGGGCGTGGAAGCCTCTCTGCTGGCTTGAAGGCAGGACCATCTGACTGCTACTTTGACAAGCAGAAGCAACCAGGGCCCTTCCAGATGATTGACACATGCAAGCTACACTCCCGCCTCGCCAACCCTGGCCTCACGGCTGGCGGAGGTGGTTAGAATCCCAAAGGCTGTCCCCGTGGAGGGCAGCAGACGGTCACTTCGAGTGTGCCCGTCTCAATGATTCTTCCTAAATGTTACCTGGAGACTATTTCTCAATTCCAATCAATCGTGCCTATTGATCCCAGCAATTACAAGAGCAAGAAAGGAGTAACTTTCGCCCTTTATTCTCTCGCCTTCAAGAAAGTGATTTATAGAGTCAAGTGGGTCAAGTTGGAAATAACCACTTTCCAGGGGAGAAGAGTCTTCCCTAGAAGGAGGTCTGCAGGGTGGCCTCCAAGGGGAACCAGCCTGGCTATCAGGGATGGGTGGACGCAGGCTGCCCTCATAGAAGGCCACGGCCACACTGCTGCTCTGACCACTGACAGGAGCGCGGTGCAGATGGGAGCTTGTTTTAATCCAGGTGAAATGAGCCATTTTAAAGGACAACTTGGTGGCAGTGATGACATTCCCAGTCCTGCGGATCCATCCCTCCTCCCTGGTGACCCGCCCCTCACCTCCCAGCGAGCCCTCGCCACCCTCCCTCAGCCCTAGCAGCCCCTGCCTCTGTGAGGTTTGCCTGCTCCGGGTGTTTCACCAGGTGGAGTCACAAATCAAGAGGCCCTTGCGACCGGCTTCTCTCACTTAACCGTGTTTCTGAGGTCCATCGCGGGCAACACGAAGCTACACTCACAGTCCATCTGCGGAAGAGCGTCCGGGCTGTTCCCATCCTTTGGCTGCCGTGTTCTAGCGGCTGTGTTCGAGTGAACCTGGGGAGAAGAAGAGAGAATGTGCGTGAGTCCTCTGGTTTAAAATCTGTCCATCCCTCAGCTTCCTTTCTTCCAGATACCCCAAGTCCCTGCTCTCGTGATTTTAACCGCTGTTCCCTAACCTGCTGTTCCTTATTTCAAAATCACTTGTCCCTTCTCTTCCCCAAACTCACACCTTGACAACTCCTACTCACCCTTCAATACCCAGCTCAGATGTCCACTCGCTAGGTCTCGGGGCTGCGGTACCATCTCCCTCCCCTGTGGTCCAGCCCCTCCACTCCGTATCCATCATGACCACAGGCCCACGAGAGCAAGCACTGCGGGATCACACAGGCCAAGGTGTGCGTCCCACTTTGACTCTGGGTTTCTGCAGCTGTAAAACACACACTGTAAACACCTAAGCCCAGTTAGGGAAGGACGGCCATGGGCCTAGTGAGTAAGAGAATGGGGAGTGCGTCACCCGTGCGCCATACCACGTCCACGGGGCCACGTCCACGGGGCCACGTCCACGGCGACATCCCCTGTGTGGAGTTTCATTGTGTTTGCTCTCCCGGGGTATTTTCCAGCTGACCTTGGTACCCACAACCAAGAGCTGTGCCTTCAGACGGAGGGTGTACAGCTCGTGAAAGGTGCTCGGAGAGACCCACCTGTAGGGCAAAGTAACGAGTTAAAGAGCCGCTGACGTGACTCCACATACCCAAGGCTGTGGACCGCCTTCTCTGCCCCGCCTTGGGCCCCCAGGTCCAAAGCACCTGCCCGACTCCGACAGACATGACGGGGTGAGCTTCAGCATGGGCATCGGTCCCCGGGCTACACGAGGACATCCTGCCTCTGCTGTCCCCCTACCCAGGTCTCAGGAGGGGGCAGAGGAGGGCAGACTGACCTCGCCAGGACATGGTGAGGCAGCCTGGACGCTAAGCTCTCGCTCCTGTGAGCAAGGCGACGCAGCAGTGGGCCCGTCCACCCACCCGTGCTGTGCACGGGACCCACGTCAACGGCACGACAGTGGAAGCCACTTCTGTTCTAGAAAATGGAAATGAGTCTTCTCAGGCAGAAGGAGGCACCTGGGCCGTGATGTGGGACCGACAGAGAGGACCACACACAGCCGGGGGGAGCCTACCTGGGTCACATCGAGCTGCCCCCCGCACACTGGCCACATCCCCTCCTCCACCGCACACTGGACGCGCACCCACCCTGTGCTTCTGCCTCCACCCACCAGGTGCTCCGCCCCACAGAGTGCTTTCCGGGCAGAGGACGGCCCGCCGGGCGCTCTGGGCAGGGATGAGGCTCCCAGGAGGTCTGCATCCACCAAACCAGCCTGAGTGCGTTTGGCTCGTGTGACAGAACTCTCCTGCCGCTCACTGCCAAGGTCTCCGCGTGTCCTGGAAGGCCACCTCGGCCAACACGGCCAGGGCCACGCTGGTTGGAGCTCACCTGGAATAGCACAGGACAAGCAGTCAGCCCAAGAGTTAAAATCATGCGGTTTGACAGGATTGTACTTGGGCTGAATGTCAATTCTTAGTTGGTCAGTGAAGTTGATCATAAAACTAATAGGGAAACTCCAGAGATGACGGCTGACATTCTTGAAGGTTAAAAAGTTTCTGTCGGATCAGACAGGGGGCTAAGGCAGCCCAGCCAGTGTCCTCAATGTTCAACCAAAGCTTCTCTGAATGAAATTCTCCTTTCGGATGAGAACACTGAGGCCCAGGGCACCGCTTGCCTCTGGAGTTCCGGGGAGTAGTGCCAGACCTGGGCCTGACCTCCACCTTCTCAGGCAGAGTTCCCTTTACAGTAGGAACCTGGACGGGGAGCAGAAGGTCACGATGGGCCTTCAGTGTCCACTAATTCTAAAAAAAGAAATATGTAGCTCATGTGCCCTGATAAAGGTCCTGGATACAGGGATTGGACAGCAGAGTGGTCAGGGAGGCATGGTAGGAAAGTTCCAGCAAATATCAGAGATGGAAAGGGGAAAAAGCTTCTCAAGCCCACAGCACTCACCCTGTGCAAAGGTACGTTCAGCTAGTCTCCACCACACCAGCCCAACTGTATCTTGAAGGGCTATTTTCATCCTGGGGACCCCAGTCAGCTCAGAGAGGTTAATCAATATATCCAAGGTCACACAGCAAACAGGTGGTGCAGCTGAATGGAACTCAAAGGCCACGCTGTTTCCTGCTCTTCCAGAGCCATTGTCAGTGCTTTTCAAACTGTCTGACTCCAGGGCCTGGTAGATGCACACATAATATAGACATGCACATGCTCGTGTGTATGTGTGTATGTGTGTGTGTGTGTGTGTGTTAGGTGTACTCGGATATGCTAAACCAAAAGTTGCAAGAAACAGCTCCTTTTCCAGCACCTGCTGTGACTCTGTGTGGTCTCACAGGGGACGGTTCACTCTCACTGTGCCCACCATTCGAGACGCAAGCTGACCCTCATCATCCTTTTGCAGACAGCTGCGAGGGGTGAACAGCCTACCAGGCTGTCTGTTCCGTGGCTGACGAGCACAAACACACAACACCTGGCCCAGGCACCCTCGCCTCCATGACAGGGTCCACCTCAAGCCTAACACCACCTCCGGCCCCCTGCCGGCTCCCCAGCACCCCTGGGCACCCAGAATCCTTCTCTGTGGTCCCCGAGTCACATGACTGGTCTCAGGAGGGGCCGACATCTGGCCCTGGCAGGTCCCTGCCCTCAGATGCTCACAGGCAGACAGGTGGCTAATCACAGCCCAGGGAGGTACAGTCTCTCCTCCCAGCAGGGAGCCGGGAGGGCCTCCCAGGGCAGGGCTCCGGGTTCTGGGCCGCAGGGGGTTTCCTGACTCTCAAAGACCCTGTGATGGACCCTTTGCCAGCACAGCTGTGGACCAGCAGCAGGTGAGGAGGTGCAGGACCTCATCAGATCACAGCCTGGCACAGCACGAGCCTCAGTGAGCTTGTCCTCGGGGGCTGGTGGTGCTCTGGGCCGGAGCCCGCTGTTTTCACGGTTCTTCCTCCTTTGTCCCCATTCAGGAAACAAAGCCTGAGAGTCCAGCGGTGCGGGGGCTAGGACCACACCAGCACTCTCGGACTGAGCAGCAGCTCAGCTTGCAGGGTCTCTGGAAGCCCGCGTCGCCCAGGGGGAGTGCGAGGCAGGACCCCCAGGCTGGGGGGCACCAGGAAGGGGGCCTCCAACTTTCCTCCCTCCCCCTGGCTCCTCTGCAGCCTCTGAGGAAGGAGGCACCAGGGCGGTGGGAAGCCACATTTCTGCTCTGAGCGCCCTGCTCCTTGGAAAGCTCAAGAGTGCCATCTTGTGCACGAGACGGGCAACGCGACCCGGCATCCCGCTGTTCTGGAGGGAGCTGCCTGCCTTGGCCCCTTCCTTCTGGGACCCAGGACTCTGGGCCTCTCAGGGTCCCCACAGCTGGGAGGTTCTCCGGCCTGAGGCAAGGGCACGGGGTTCACCTCCAGGAGCAGCCGGGTTCTGCACCCGCTGCCCGTGCTCCCCCAGAGGCAGCCTTCACCCCGAACAGTCTTCCTCGGCTTTGTGCCCAACCTGCCCGTCTGCTCCCTCTGAGGACTTCAGGGGGGTCGGCCTTAGGAATCGGAGAGTTGCTTGAAAGAAAGAAAGAAAACCAGAGGTAGAAAAAAAAAGAATTGAACAGAAAGAAGGCAGGAAAGAAGGGAGGAGATCGAGACACAAATGGAAAGGGACAGACAAAATGGAGCCCAGCCACAGGGACAGGCAAAGGAGTTTGACAAGGCTTCCAGCTGATCAGCTGGTCACAGCCCTGACTTCACATTCCAGAAATTCCACTCCCTTCTCAGAACCGTGCCGGTGCATGCTGTATGAGTGCAGAGAATGGGCACACACAAAGGCGGACCCCGAAAGTGCCCAGCTCTCCATCTGCCTTGCACTGAGTGGACCCTGCCTCAGGAGCCGCAGGGTCCCCATCTGTACAAGGGCAACTTGGGGGAGTCATCAAATTCCAACTCGGGGTGGCCTCTGGACACCAGGTTCTACCTCCTGGACACTCTGACTTCTGCCAGGCCCACAAAAAAGCCTGCCTTGAATTTCAGCCCCCTTCAGATCCAAATGTCTCCAAGCAGGAAACAATGGCATCAAAAGAGAAACCGAGAAGGAAGCAGTAAGGCTCCAAATGGGCCCCAGTCGTGAGCAGGCGAGGCTCTCCACCTCTCTTTTTCTGAAATAAAAACTTAAGGAAATCAGCAGTTACGGTACAGGAAAACCGAAGAGAGGTGGACAGTGGGGACGGAATCCTCTTCCCAGCTCCCCCCGACCGGGTCTGGGTGGCAGAAGGGCACCATCATCTGTCACCAGCAATGAGTGGAGGCCGTCACATGCCCTCAGAGCTTGCTGCTGTTTGCTGAAGGTCTGATTAAGAATAGCGTCCATTTGCCTTTGTGTGTATGTTTCTCAGGCCTTGGAGAGTGGAGAGAGTAACCTGTTCTGTTAATAACTTTCCTCCTGTAATGATAAACAACCCAAGAAATGAAGATAAGGGATAATGACTAGGGTCATGCTGAGCAAGGAGCCACCACCTCTGCCCTCTACTCCCAGCATGCAAAGCACTGCGCGTGAGGCATGATCCTGAGAAAGGACCCGCTTGTCATGAAACACGGAGCCGCAGCACCATCCAGGTAGCTTGGGACAAGCCTCAGCCCCGCTCGGCAGAGACGACTGTAATAAGGCCTAAGCCGCTTTCATAATTCAAACTAAATGCAGATTAGGAGAAAAGAGTCCTGAGTTCTTACAAAACAGCATACAATAAGTCCCCATTTTCAGCAGATTGGTTAAATGGGTGTTTTTAATGCAAATTAGTTCAAATTGCTATCAAGAGTAATTATTGTAAAAGAAACCCAGCATTTCCATCATCCTTCCCTCATTTAATTCTTCTATAGTCTCTTTTAAATAACTTAGCCATAAAATTTCAATTGACCACTAAAAAAAGGGGGGGGGGGTAGAAAAAGAAATAAAGGAAAACTATAGGGAGACAGAGGTGAGAGGATGAGTGTCCCCAGCAGGGTGAGGGTCCTCTCTGGGCCCTGCAGGAGTGTGGGTCCCCCTCTTGGGAGGCTGCAGAAATGCAGAGAGGCTGTCTGGGTGCCTTCCAGGCTCCCCTCCCCTCCCTGGGGCAGGGCGCTTTCCTGCCTGCACGGTAGCTGCTGGAACCCATGCATTAGAGGAATATTAGGTAAAACAGGCAGGCGCATGAGGTAGGAAATTGCGTCTCATTTGTTCTAAATTTGCCAAAGTCTAAATCTTAAGGGAGGCATTTTTACTTTACATATTTGTTAATGGAATCTGTTTCTTATTGCCCCAAAATACTTAATATACAAAAGGAGTCAGATTCTCTTTCTGGCCTTAATTCATCATAACACGCAAAAACAGAAACTTGATTTCAGATTTCTCTCTGCCTCTGTCTCTGATTCATATTCATGGCTCCCGGTCCTTCAGAGTGTCTGGAGGAGCCCTTTTATTTACCTATTATGGCGTCATTTGTAACATAAAACTGTTGTGTTCTCTTTTCATTAACAGATTCAGTTGCAAATGCTGGGGAAAAAAATTGCCCTGCTCCCCTTTTTAAAATGTGCACATTTATTGGGATTATTAAATCATGGCAGCTAATAGTGGTTGTCACCAACTTAATTTAAAAAGCTGATTATTACTCAAGCCCTACGTAGTCCAGGCCTGATACTGTATAATTAGCAGTTGTGATTATTTAGTTAATTTGCAGATTAGGAATAAGTGCCTGTTTTGAAAAATGTGGCCACTCGACCTTCAGCTTTAGAGAGGGAGCGAGCCAGCCCCTCTTCCGGGAACAAAAGTATCCTGTCAAATAAATGCATTCTGATACAGGTCAAAGGGAGCAAAGGAACGTTTCCCAGACCATCCGCCTGCATCCTGGCAGCCAAAAGTCCGGCAGGAAGGCTCTGCAGTAGTGTTTAAATTAGCTGCCTCCCGGCGGAGCCAAATCAAATCAAATGGCACACTTGGAGCCCAAACAAGTTAAAAGATGGTCCTCGTGGGCAGCAGCCACTAAAGCAACAGTAACTAGACAAAAAAGTCCTAGTGACCCTCGCTCAGTAACAATGTAGCCATGAAGACTGGTTGGAAGTGGAGAGCCACTTGGACTTGCGCACAGACCCGTCTGGTAGGCACTATTTCCATGGCTGCATTTGTCACCAGTCATATGACAGTAATAAAATTTGTAACTGTTTCCCTTATACTCTGTGCGATTTACCTCCTCTAATAGACAATGCAAATGCTAAGAGGCACATATACATCTTCATTACATAAGCCGGTGCTCAGCCACTCTCCTCCCGAGACACTTTTATTCATTTTTACACAATTTGCCTACTGTATGGTACAGATGGTTTCTATTAAGTAAAATATCTGTTTTCTTCCAAATTTTTAGTTTTCGTGATTAAATTACTTTAAAATGATGGTGCATTGTATTATCTTCTTTCATGACTTAATTTAGCTCAAATACTCCCAGCATAAACTCTAAGCCCAGTGTCATCCACTCAGGAAATGGCCCACATACTGTGATTTTTCTGAGGGTTATTCCACCCTGGCTGTGATTTCTATGCTTTATCAATTACTTTCACCCGAGTCTTAACTATATGGATTATTTTCCAGAGATAAATTTGAATATGAATATAAATGGAAACTTTGGACGGATATTAAAATAGGATTTCTCCCCTACACTGTTTAGAATTTGAGATGTCGTTTGCTAATATGCATGATGCCAAGCCCGAGCCTGGCTGGCTGCACGGGAAGCCTGCAGTGTGAACGTTCCAAGTTGCTGCCCCCAAGTGGCGTGCCCTGGCACCGAGTTCTCTTCCCAGCCCTCCTAGTGCACCCCGTCTCCTCCTTGTGACCCGGCTGGATCCTGCTTCAGCGGGCAGGAGAGTTTGGTCAGAGGTTCCGTGACCTTCTGGCCTCTGGGGATCATGCCCTAGGCCTCAGTGAATGTCAGGAGCTTGTTTCTCATTCCTTGGAACCTGCAGACCGACCTGTCTGGCTCTATTAGTGTGATACTAGGCAAATGCATCCCCAGGAATTTTTCCTTTTTACATTTTGCATTCATATTTTGGTCTGCGCTCAAGCTCTCCGACTTGCCCATGGAACACGGTCCATGGCCAGGACCTGGGGAGCTCCCTGGAGGCCATCACCCTCTCTTCTCAATTAGCTCCTCCCCGCCAGCCTCAGCAGCACCCGACTGGACCACAGACCCTCCTGCATGGAGAAGAGTGTGGGGAAGGAAGAGGGCAAGGCTTCCAAGAGGGGAGAGAGGCAGTGTGTGCTCACAAAAGGAAGGACAAAGCTGGCGGGTGAGGACCAGGACAGGCAGAGGAGGAGCCTGGGAGGCCAAGCACAGACACACCGGCCCGCTACCTGGCCCGCTAGGAGCAGCTCCAGGAGCGCTTGCAGTGAAGTCTCTCTACGGAACATCCCTAGCCATGTGCCAGCGTCATAGCTGGAACCCTCCAGACATGGACCTGTCCTCCAGCTCCTCTGGAACAGTGGGGCTAACTCTTTGGTGCCATCTTCCTGTATCTCTCCAACCCCAGGGTGCAGGGACAGTGGGTATCACAAGGTGTCTTTGTCCTCAGGGGTATGGCAAGGCCATGAGTACAGAAGCAGATGAGGGGAGACCCCCAGGCCTTCTCCCAGCTCCCACCTGAGGCCCGAGGCAGGTCAGTTAACCTCTCTGGGGCCCCCTGTGTGGGAGACATATGAAGATAAAATAAAAGACCAGGCCTGAGAGGCTTGGAGGTAGACCAGAAGGCTTACAGGCATAAGTCTTGACTTCTACCCCAAGGCTAACTGGAGTCAGGCTCTCCCCAAAGGGAAGCCAAGAGCCACGCTGCCATCCCAACCAAGAGCAAGTGACGCTGCCCAGGGAGTCTAGGTACGGATTCCTTCCAGAAAGGGCTCATTAACCAAGGTAAAATGTCGGGGGGATTTTTTTAAATAAGCCTTGACATGGGCCAGGGAGAGTTCTTTCTAAATGCAGTGACACTCTGGGAGCCCCACCACATGGCTGTGACTTGGCAGGTCCCACTTTGAGTCAGCCTGGAGTTCAGCAAATATGGCACAAATGGATCAGAGGAAATGGGACAAAAGATGAGCAAATTGATCATCCTCTTAGTCAATAGTTCATGTGATGGAAAATAGGACTGGGGAGAAATGGGCAACCCAAGGAAATCCCAAGAGGTCTGTCCCTGCCTGCGATGCTCAGAGGTGACCAAGCCACCAGAGCTGTTCCAGAATGACCATCATATCTGTGCTGAAGGTGGGAGATGGAGATGCCCACCAAGGTCCAGTTAATTCCACTACCAAGACCTGCTGAGCCTCAACATTGGAAGGGTCAGGACTCCTGGACATTGTCCTAGCTTTGGCTACCCCTAAGCCTCCTGTGACCCAGCCAGGGCCCTGCCAGCTCCTCCAACTCCTGTTCCTGTACTTTCCTGCCAGGTGCTAGCAGGGCACATCCCACGGAGGGTCAGCTAGCCAAGCACAATCACCAAGAGTCAGTGGGTATGAATAAAGAAAGATGAAAACAGTCAAGAACAGAAGGACCCCAGCTCAAGCCCACTAACCCACTGAGAGAGCCACACGGGAGTCAGAGGCCTGGAGACCACGGCACCCTCAGCCTGGCTAGTCACTCTTCCTCCTTCTCCTCCCCCGCCGTCCCCAGGAATGCCCCATTAACCCTGCAAAATCATGATGCCCCAAACCACAGCCTGATTTGGATGCAGTAACTCAGTCCTGGGAAACCCAAGAATTCCACAGCAGCTTTGCTGCAGTGGGGCGAGTTACAACCTGGGGGAGGGACACAGAGGGTGGTCCAGGTCCCTGATGAACTAGTGAAAATGATCAGTCACTTCCAGGGGCTGAGAGCGCTTCCTCTTTGCCTGTGCGGGACCGAGAGAGATTGGCAACATTGGAACATAATATTATTCCATTCAAAGGAAGATTTAGCTGCTCCAAAATCAATTTCAGAATGTAAGAATGACAGTAGGTAATACAATAAAGTCATTCAAAGATCATGGGGCAGTTAAACAATAGACTGGGAGACTGCATTATGCACTCACAATGTACTTTAAAAAAGTAGATTCCTCCTTGCTTAAGAAATAGCATTAGATTGATGAGTGAAAAATATTTATTGTGGGCTCACTGGGCCACATTGATTGTCTGGCCGCAGGTCTGGTCCTGGAAGAGGAAATGAAGTTAAGACTCTGGAATCCTAACAACTGTGGGGTCTACTCTGGCTCACCCACGACGAGCCATGTGACCCAGCTGTTCAATTTCTCTCCGAGCCTGTTTCCTCCCATGCGGAATGGGACCAGTGATCGAGGCCTCATAAAGTTGTGCAGAGGATCCTTGAGATCCCGGAGGGAGTGTGTGGCATCTGGCCCAGGGCAGACCCTCCAGAAACGTGCCCCTACTCTAGTCAAGGGGCTTGTGCGCAGGATGCACTGGCCTTAGCCACAAGGGGCTTAGCCTCAAGGGGCTCGGGGGAGGGCCCTTGCTTAGAGGAACGTGGGGAACAAGGGAACCATCTGCCGTGTGCCAGAAGCCAGCAGTAAGGGTCTGGGTGCTGAGAGGAGGCTGAGGAGAAAGAAATTGTATCAAATGGGGAATCCAAGGAAGCCCAAAGCGGAAGTGGGTTTTCAGTTAGGGGTCCACAGAGAAAGAAGCTACCCTGCCCCAGAGTCAAACATCCAGTGTGCTGTGTCTTAAGGGAATTTCCACTGGGAGAAAAAATACACAAAGCAGGGGCAGTGCATGTACGCACTTATTTTAAAATAGCACCGGGAGGCTCCGCTGTGCCAACTGCTGCTGCATTAATTTGTACCTATTGGGACTAGATCAACCAGGATCCCGTTATCAAGTGTCATCCGCAGAGGTTCTGTGGGACGTGACGTACTGACATACATGTGCCCCTACAAAAGGGCCAATGATTTGGTGAGAAACCAATCTGCCAGGTCCAATGCGTTGTCGCAAAAACAAAATGATCCACAACAGACCTCCCTTTCATTTTGTTATTTCATCCTATGATTTTACAAAGCCAGATGTGGACATAGCATAAATAGGAATACACACTATCAAAGGTCAAGGCCAGCCTCCACCCAGGGCACAGGACATCACAGCGGGAGCCTGTGGTCCCAATATTCAGTTCCAAGAAGAGATCTGTCTCTAGATGCCATCAGGCAGAGCTGCATGCTGATATCCTGCCCAGGACTTGGACATGGAAACCTATGAGCTCAAGCAATTAATTTCCCAATTGGATTACTTAGACAATCGTATAGGAAAGTCTACGGATATTAAAAACTATTAAGAGCATTTTAAAGACAGCATATGTTAATCTTTTCACAGAACGGATAAAAATACAAATCCATTTCCCTCATAACCTTTCAGCCCATAAACAAGAAGGAATATGGAAATTTCTAAATTTGCATGCAAAGAGAAAGTATTTTAACTCATGAGGATTTATACACACTGCTCTCTAGGGAAAATTTTTCACCAAATTTTATTTTGAAACTGAATTGAAGATCTGGCACGTGGCCCAGACTGTCTTCAAATTTTGTCAAAGTTTCACCAGCATTGCAGATACGTATAGAAGTTGGGAACTTCATTAAAGACACGTTATCTGAGACGATTTCTCCATTCAATGACAAGAATGACATTTTCGTGGCTAGAAGGCCACAAGGCGAACGTGATACAGGACTGAAAACTGTGTGCTCGAGACAGGATGGGAAAAAGGAACTGTCTCAAAAATAAAATTAAATGTGACTTAGTCTAAATGCAACCTGGGAGCTTAGGTTGAATTCTGGAAGAAAAAGAAGGTTTGTGAGAAAAGAACTGGGCAAATCCAAAATGAAGCCTGTAGCTTGGTGAGGAGTCCCTCTGCCAGAGTCACCATCTTGGTTTCAGCAAACGCACCAGGGTCACATGAAATGGGAGCACAGGGGGAGCTGGGTGCAGGGCAGACAGGACTTTCCCTGTACTATTTTTATAAATTTTCTGCATATTGAAAAGTAAGTAAAAGTTTTATTTTCAAAAATGTGACGGAGGAAAGGAAACTCCATGCCATTGCTGGAACTTATCAGCAGGGGAAAAAATAATTTCGGGACAAATTTATACCATAAATTCTGATAAGTACACTGTCGGACAGACACTGCAGCACGGGATGAGGAGAGGATGGCTGTCACCCCCCAGCTGCTCAGTCATGAGAGGGTTCCAGAAAGCAGAGTCTGAAAATGCTGAGTTAGCCCACCCAGGCCCGGCTGGTAATGAGTGGTGTCTTGCAACACCAAGCAAGAGGCAGGTGGCGACATCACCATTGAAGATCTTTCTGGAAGGAGGCTCCTAATGTTGCATGACCTGGGCAAGCCTCATGACTGCTCCAGGAGGCCGAGGCTGGTCAATGGTCACAAATGTAGAGCCGCCACTCAGATCTTAGGTTGTCTTTGTTGAGTGCAGCTTGACTCTGCCTCCCATCTAAGGATACTCTGAGGGGAACCCAGCTCCAAGGCCAGCTGAGTTTTAGACAAAGACGGTGGCACGCTGCACAGGATGGTGTGACAGGAGTAGATCCTGCTCCGTGGACTCAGGATTTCCCAACTCCAGGTGTCCCTCCTGCTAGGCCGGCAGGCATCTAGGACAGCCATTACTTGCGAGCTCCTACCCTCCTGGCAGTGCCCATCAGAGGACAGGGGCTTCCAGGGTGACCAGAAAACAGGCATCCCCAGCCATCCCAGGGGTCACAGAGAAGTCCTCCTCACTCAAGCCCAGGGGTTCCCTTGCAGGCAGGTTGGGGACAGGAATCCTGGCCTCACTGGGAGCCCCAGGGTGGGGAGCCAACCTTCCTAAGATCTCCACCTCTGAAGAAGGGCATCTTTGCCAGAAAGTCCGGGACCTTCCCTCCCCACTGTGTAGACCCTTCAGGAGTGCAAGTTTTGAAATGAAAACAAGGAAGCAAAGAGCGGCAGCCAACATTTCCCCTAGATAGAACACAGCAACTTCCAGGACACAGACGAGAACAGGGCCCATGCTTTATTAAAAAGACTTGAAGCCAGGCACCCAGTGGAACCTGTCTCTAAATAATACACACAAAAAAAGGGCTGCAACTGTGGCTCAGTGGTAAAGCACCCCTGTATTCAATCCCTGGTACAAAAAAAGACTTTTAGCTCCCCCCCAAAAAAATAAAAAGGGGTGCAAGTGATAAGGGCACTGATGACCTCGTTTAACAAGATCTCCAGACACAGGAATTCCCAGAGACCGGACTCCACGGTGTATGGAGAGCCAGGCTTCACAGTACTCCTCCTTCATCTTCAGGGAGCGGGCCAGGTCTTCCCTCCTGGTGGAAAATGGCAGGAGCAGTGCCAAATAGCACCCCGAGTAGCAGGGCTTCTCTCTTCATTCTTGCTTTTTAACAAGCGAGAAGGTTCCAGAACTCCTGGGGGACTCCTCGCCGTCTTATTGGCCAAAACAGGATCACATGACAATCTGAAGCCCAGTCATGTGGGAAGGAGGAAAGAATTACCAGGAAAAGCTCCTGCAGATAGGTTTGTGCTCTGAAATTTTCCTCCCTGTTTGCCAGGAAGAAGCTGGCTCTCAGGTCCCCATCAGGGTCTGGCGAGCCCTGGCTGATTTAGTGGAGGAGAGCATCAGAAGGGGGAAATGTAAGCCAAACACAAACGTGGGTCCCCATGAACCATCCTGTCCAGGAGCAGACTGATGGCCCTGCCCGGCTGGAGAAGCAGGAGATCCGTGGGACAGCCTGAGCAATGGTCACTCAGGACCATGGAGAACACGGCCAGACGAGCAGGGAGTCCAGAGCCACCTCCTTCACCACCCTCACTCACACACAGGAGGACGTCTGGAGGCCCAGGAGGGCTGTTGGGCCTCGGGAGGTTGCTCAGCTTCCCCTGTGCCCACAGGAAGCCCAGCTGTCCTCTAGGGGCCACACATGTTGACAGCTCTAGGTAGTCCCTTGCCCTTGAAAACCAGTGACCTAGAGCTCTCCAGGGTCACACGATGCAGCAGCCCTCATCTCTCGGGAATCCAGAAAAATCTAGATCCTTAGAACTTAGTTCTTCTAAAGGATCCCATTCCCCAATGGGCCCCACTACCCCACCTTATAAAGAGGGGTCCTGCGTGGTCCCTCTCGTCCCTTCAGAGTGTTCTGTGAATCCACTTCACAGTAGTTACTGAAGGTCCCACACTAGATGTACTCAATTTTTTTTTTAAATACAAATTCTATTTTAGCTTCATCCTCTGTTTTCAGGTATGAGACCATGGGTGTGATGAGCTATAGCTATGTGTAAACAATGAATGACAAGTTCCTAATTACTGTTTGGTGGTGGTGGTGGTGGTGGTGGTCCTGGGGATTGAACCCAGCAGCACTTGACCACTGAGCCACTTCTCCAGCCCATTTTACTTTTATTTTTATTTAGAGACAGAGTCTCACTAAGCTGCTTACTTAGTTGCTCACTAACAGCCTCATTAAGTTGCTGAGGCTGGCTTTGAACTCACGATCCTCCTGCCTCAGCCTCCCATGCCCAGCCTAATTATGGTTTTAATGTGCATCTGCATGTCACCTAAAAGCATATTGAGTTCACTAATGGAGCTCCTGCCTCAGTGGGGACAGACCAGACAGGCAGCCACTGCAGATCCCTCTAATACTCATATTTGGGGATTATACAAATGTAAAATAGACCTCTAAGAAAACTTGCTGGTTCAGCTGAGAGCAGGGACCGTGGGGAGTGGAGCGGAGGAGAACTTGACCCATCAACCAATCCTAAGAGGATGTCCACCTAACTATGGCAAGTGGAGTTAAGCGTGGCAGAGAGGTGCAGAAAAGGGAGGCAGGGCAGGGGCAGGTTGGTCAGAAAGTGAGCCCCGAGGACCCTGGAGATGCCGGGCGATTCCATTTACAAGAACAGGATAGACGCGGGGGGGGGGGGGGGGCGCGGTGTCAACAGACGGAGATGGAATGGAATGTGCATCTGGGGGTGCCGTCCAGTGGGAAGGCAAGAGTGACATGAGAGGCTGAGCCGAGCTCCTGGGGGAGGGAAAGTCACCAGAATAGCTTCAGGTTAAGAGATTTTTTCTAAAAGAAGAAAATGCTGGAAGCTATCTTCCCAAAAAAGGGCCGTGAAACAGTGTGGGAGGAGGGAGTTTGTGAAGCACTGAAAGCTGGATTATTTTTGCTGAGGTCCCTCTAGCTATGACACTATTTAATAGACCATTTAATAGACAATTACAAATCCAGTTGCCTTCATTATGGTAAACAGACAAATGCCCACACAATGGTGCAATTTTGTGGATCAAACTGGTGAGGACAAAAAGGTGAAATCCTGGAGGCCCGGGACATGGTAATTTTCAGCACAAAGATGCACACAGCAGGGCAAAATTGGGTCAAAGAGAAAACTCCAGGTCCACACCCCCATCCTGCTCATGAGACCTCAGAACTTTCCATGATGTAGTAAATTCCTCCAACGCACTCAGTTAGACCGCACCAACTAACGCTGAGTTGGAGGATGTGCTCAAATTCCTCCAGAGGTTTCCCCACCTTCTCGCTCTGTCTGATGCTTGGTTCAAACCAAATCTACGGCTTCAGCTGGGCAGCTGCCACTCAGGGCTCATCCTGACTTTCCTTGTCCCATTGAATGGTCAGCAAAAAAGTGCTAGGAAGACGGCCATGCAGCGCAAACCCTGACCAGAGCCTTCACTTATAACCCCACAAACCACTGGCCACAGGAAGGCCAGTCGAGCCTACTATGCCATCCTTGGTCAGTGTAGATCTCCTGAAATAGTGAAAAGATCATAAATATCTGAGATGTTGAGATAATTGATAAATAAAAGTAAAAAGGAAGGCTTCCTGTTTTTATCACACACACACACACACACACACACACACACACACACACGTCACAACAGGCTGTCTGATTTCTGCAACTGCTCTGGAGTAAAAGATGCAGTGAGACAAAGATGAAGATCACTTAACAATCTAAAATTGACTGCAGGCAGCTCCCCACCTGGCCGGCCTCCGTGCCAGTCGTTGGCATGTCAGCCTGAGAGGCCCTCTTCTAAAACCGAGGAGCATGTTCTGCATAGCCGCACACTTGCTGAGCCCCACTACATACCTGGGGAGGGGTGTAGTGGAAGTTGCTCAGGATCATTCTGTTATTGTCCACTTTGAGGCAAAATTCCACGTCCTGAATTTGGAGTCAGGCTTCCTGCAAGACAGGAACTGTCTCATAACGCTAAGAATGAGAGAAAGGTCAGCAGGGATGGGACCCAAGGCATGACAAGGGTGCAACCTCTCCCCTGCCTAAGCCATGGCTTACCAGGTGGCAGCCGGGGGATGAAACCCACCCTGACCCCTGCAACCAGCCAGGTCTATACTGGGAAGCAAATAAGCCGTTGATCCAGTTTTTGATCCAAAGTCCAATCAATCGCTGTTTCCTCCATTCATAACGGAACTGCAATCCTGTTAATTCACAGCCCGAACAAATCTGAGAGTGACGTGTGGCAGTTATTTGCATTAGGAATGTAGACACCAAATGGGAGCTGAATTGTCTGAGGCCTGGCTCCAAAGTCATGAGAGTTTAATTTTTTAAAAAATATTTACAAAAGCTTGAACATCTAAATAATTGTCTTTCCTTTTGAAAGCTGCCTCCTTGCTAGCCCTTTGCTCCACAGGGGCTCCCTCGGCTTTGAGCCATCTTCAGACCCTCCCCCGGAACTGGGTCAGAATCCATTTACAAGTCCCAAGACACCCAGGTCACACCTCGGCTTTTGATTCATAAACAATGTTACTGGAGTCATCACCCGACTGCAGTTTGGCTGCTAAACAAAAACAACAGTGCCTCTCTAGCTCAAGTTTGTCAGAAGGAAGGCTAATGATGCCCCCCCCCCCGCCCCAAACATCACATGGTTTGTAAGCGCCAGGAGCCGGCTCTACGATGCCCTTAAAATACACAAACTGCGTTTTCAGACCCCTAGGCCCGGCGTGGGCTGGCATGGCTCAGCAAAGCCTCCTTCAGACACGGCTCTGGAATTTCACAGGTCAGAAGCCTTGCGCCAGCAGTCAAAGCGGATCCCTGACTCCAGAGCCTTCTGATAAAAATGCTTTGAGTCCAGTCCCCTCGGGGTTAAGTGGGAGATTTTTAGCAGGAAACCTCCTGACCTCAAATAATGATCTCGAGTGTCTTAGTTTCTCGGCGGCTCCGATACTCATCCACTCCATTTGGGGGACACAGAGGTTGTTTCTGTTTGAAACCTTCGCCACAGAGGCTTTCTGCTGTTCAGTCTTCAGGAACCGGCATCATAGAAGATTCCATGAAACATAAAAACAAGTTCTCTAACGCCGTCACACAATAGCTTATAAATGACAACCCCCACCTAATGCCTGGTGAGGAGGGAGAAGTTCCTCAATAATGTCTCCCTTGAATTTATTCCAAGAGAGCCTCGCTGTGATAATGAACAACCAGAGTCCCCTACCACCACACTCACACTTGACATATGCTGCCCTGTCCTCAACTGCAAAAGAGTTTCAAAGAAAAATGTGATGCCATAAAAATCTTTCTACTGAAAATGAAGGAAAGCAAGATATTTTTTTTTATTTTGAAAATCTGACTGCTCATTTTGATTGATAAAAGAAAAAAAAAACATATCTTTGAAACTTCAGTTTTTCCAAAGGACATTCTTTTGTCTTATAGTAAAGAGCTGGTCTTCTCTATCATAAGAGGAAAAGATATCTGGGAGATTTTCACCAGCAATCACCTGTCCTAGAAATGGAAACATCAGCTGACTGAACTTTCAGGTCCACCTTTCTGAATGTTTACCACAACTGCCTGGGTGCGTTCCATGTGCCCAAAGCCTTTCCTTGGCAGATGAGGGCTCACAGGGAAGGAAGGGGGATGCCGAGGATCTGCTTGTGAGAGCCCGGGGCTGGGCTGAATTCTTGTGGTTCAAGCTATTACTTCACTCACTGCCGTCAGAAGCTTGGCCATGTTTAACCTCAATTTTCTTCCAACTTTTGTTTCATTACAAATAAAGGTGCTAATACAGAACTGTGTGTAATAAAGGTTTTCATAAGACCAAGAGAGAAAATTAAAACAATTATGAAAGTAGTTTCTCATAGTGGTCAATGATGTACGACTCCAATTTAACTGCTGTCCTATTAGGGGGTGGCATTTATAACTTACCCTTTATTTTCATTTTGTTGTATAAAAAACTTTCACAGTTTATGTAAGTTTAAAAAAATAAAAAGTCCTGCCTTGAGTTCTGCCTCTCCTTTTGGGTGAGCCTGAGACCCGACAGAGGGTACCGTGCAGTGCCCAGGAGCCCAGGACCCTGCGCTGTTCTCTGGAATCTGCTATGGTCCTGGAGATGGTTCCCCCAGAGACCGCAGCTGGCTTTCGAAGCCCAAAAAGAGCTCCAAGTCTCAGCTAGTTGAAGAGTTGCCTGGCAAGGGGTCAGAGGACCAGCAACTGTACAATTACGACACCATGAGCAGAGGCATGAGTGTGCTCTGTTGGGGCAGGACATTGTCAAAAAGTCCCAAACAATGGGACTTTTGAGCTGAGGCTAAAAGGACCAGTGGTAGTTGGTCAGAGGGACCAGGGAGCAAGGAACAAGCCACCACAGCATGAAGCTCCCCATAAAGAGCATGCATGTTGGTCCCTGAGCCCAGATGGAAGCCTGGGCAGGGCAGACAGGGCCAATGAGCAGCACTGTGCCTGTCTCTGCATCCAGGCAGATGAATTTTTAAGAACCACCTTGTCCAGGACTTTGCTCCTCCCACAGGCAACAGAGTCTAAGAATGTCTCTTCCTTCCGTGGAGCCACCAGGAGCGTCTGTGCTGAGCCCGTAGGGGAGATGAGTCCAGAACAGAAAATGGGAGTCCACTGTGGGAAGCAGCATCCCGCAAGTCCAGGCCGTGGGCATCTTGGTTCCGTGATGCCACAATCACCAGGCTGGCTGGCTTTGCATTAATTAAATCCTTGACATACCCAAGGGCTCTTCTGAACATCCACTCTCATCTTTGGTAGTACTTCAATCAGGTGGATCTTCCTGGGATCCAAGCCTTAAAGCTGTCTGATAGGCCATGAATCGTGACAGTGACATGGGGGCAACGACGAGGTTATTTGGAATACATTTCTAGTGGAAACAGTCTATTAAATTTTATAAACATTTCTTCTTTTCTCTGGGTCCTGACAGTATATAATTTGTTACCATTTTCCCAACACTGTTGGTTATCTGGTCACACAAACAGCACTTGTATTTTCCATGAGGCGATACTTAAATAAAAGATACACATAGCGTAACACAAAACTCAGCACTTGTAATTCAGTATTTTGTGGGAGATGCACAAATTTGATCCAAAATCTTCCCCGCGGGGAGTGTGAAGAGTTGGGTGAGTCGAGATGACCCTGGAGCGGCAGACAGACACCAGGGGGGAAGCTAAGCCACCCGGAGCCTGAGCCTGGGCTGACTGCCTCTCAGGGTCCTCTGAGTTTGGGGACACCTGTGATCCCTTTTAGAGACAGGGAACCTGACAGGGGGGTAAGTGCCCAGTCCAAGGACACTTCTGTCACCCCTGCCACATACAGTAAGCCAGGGGTTGCCAAGCCCCCAGGGTCAGAGGCCAGAGCTTCACTCTCATGACATGTGGGGTTCTAGGATGAGGACAGTTGTCCCCTCGCACACAGCTGAGATATTCCAGCTCCCTTCCCAAAGCTGGGACGTCTCCTCTCCACACTTGAGGGAGGCAGGTCCAGGTCCATCCCCAAAGCCACCAGCCTCCCAGCTCACCATGACAGAGCTGACCTGCCAAATTCCTGGCACCCCACCCCCTACACACCCTAGGTTTCCCTGTCCCAGTGGTGGCCCGTGAGTGCGGCCATGTTCCTCTACCATCTGGGGCTCAGCTCAGCTCTGCGGATCCCTCGGGTCTGCAGAAAGGCACACTGACTGCAGATGTGCCCGTGCCCAGGCCCAGTAGGCTGTAGAGGAGCCCAACCAAAGATGCAGGTGCCCCCATGGGGTGTGACGGGCAAGAGCAGCATGTGGCAGGGAGCGGCCTTCCAGAGCTGGGCCGCAGGCTGCATTCTGTGGCTCTGGGCACTGGAGAAAGATGCCCAGCTGGTCCCCTTGACAGGAGTTAGGATAGCCAAGCCAGAGACAGGCTTCCCAAGCCCCTGCCCCAGGGCCACAGCCTGCCCAGGAGTGGGGTGGGTCTCGACCTCCCCCTGGCCCTGCTAGTGATCTGCTCAAGGAAAGCAGCTGGGTCACTGCACTGTCACTGCCACCCAGAGCCAGCAGTAGGACAGCCCCAGCAAGAAAGGGCTCCTGGTGTACCAGCTCCTTCTCCTCCGTGAATGGGGCCTGCTCCCTGCAAGCCCAAATACAGGCAAGCCCTGTGTTTCCAGCCCCTCACCCTGGGCACACCCCATCCGCATGAAGGACAACTAAGAAGCCCGCCTTCCACAGCTCTCTGGCCACCCCCTTACCTGTGGGCGTGAAATCTTATTACCATCTGTAATAGTATTTGTATTATGTATAAGATCCATAAAATTAATCTGTGAATTTATTAATATTGTACTAATATTGTTATTCTGTAACATAAATAGTATTATCTCTCCCAGGCAGTAGAAAAGGGAGGAGGCTCTTCACACAAATAGACAGGCATCTGTGCTGGGGAGAAGCAGTGCAGCAGCTGGGAAGGCAACCATGGGCCCCTGGAACCTTGAGTCACGCATGGTGTCCCCGTGTCCCCTGGAACCTTGAGTCACACATGGTGCCCCAGTGCTCATCCTGAGTCCTATGGACTTCCTGCATCCCTTGTCCTCAGAGGTGATTCAAGAGCAGACTGAGGGCTGGAAATTCAGGAGGGGCCCAGGACTCTGTGCTGGGGATCGCTCCCAGGTGACAGAGGTCTGCACTCCTGCGGCATAAGAACCGTATCCTTGCCCTGCCTGAGACTGACCCACGACAGACCTCACACACAGGACAGGTGCTCGGGGGCTTCATAGGACCAGGGAAGCAGGATCACTCAGCAGCTTTCTCTAGCCACAGCATGGGGCTGTCAGTCACTGTCACTGCCCCTCTTGGTGGCCTTGGCACACTATTTCTCCTACCCAGATGCAGGAAGCTCTCTCCCTGGTCCACCTATCCTCCCCAATCTTTCTTCATCTCTCTTTCTCCCACAAAGCCACTCCCTGTTGCCCAGGTGAACCTCCCCTGCCCTGTGGCCCCATCAAACCCTGTGCTGGTCCTGGCCCCTCTGAACTCCTGGAACTGCCAAAGTCAACCTGTCCACCATTCCCTCCCACGGGTGAGCTCCTGGGACATGCAGAGCAAACCTCATCTCCTCGCCCCAGTCCCACACCAGCTCCCGGTGGGGGTACTTGGCCACAATCATGGAAGATGTAACAAAAGGTGCACCTCCTTTCAGAAAATGCCTAGCCAGTGAACCCCAGATATGTGGGGGTGACAGAATCCTGTTCCTTGGGACCAGAGCTTTGGAGCCACCCCAGTAGGATGGCAGTCCCACCACTTGAGTCCTACAGAGACATGGGCAGGCCGTGAAACTTCTCTGAGCCCCAGACTCCTCATTGTCATGAGGGGATAAACCACCTGATAAGCAGTCGTGTGGTCACTCCATGGAGAAAAACCATCTGTATGGGACATGGCCCAGCAGAGCCCTAATGGAAGACGACACAGAGGAGCGCCTCCACTTCTCTCGGGTCCTGGTGGCATTTTGTTTAGAACATGGGACACTATCCAGGTCATGGAAATACTTGTTTTGCTTTGGAACAGCATAAAAACACAGAAACAGGGTTGAAGAGCACCAAGGGACCCTCTAACCCTCTGTCCTCCTTTCTACAGACGTGGGAACCACAGGCGGAGTCACGGAGGCTCACAGCTTCCCCTCCCCAGAGGTCAGGGGCTCTCCAGCCACTCCTGTGGGATGAGGACCCATGCTCTGGATTCCAATCATGAATGAAGAGATTAACCAATGCACCAACTTCAACACCTAAACTGCCCAGTTTCACTTTCTTCTCCAGTGAAGAATTTTAGTTTTTAAAGTTATTTTCACAAATAACTGATTTTATGAAAGTTATTGTCATTCAAAGAATGACTTCTCCAAGAAACTTTGAATGAAAGACTCTTTCCCAGTAACTCCAGAGTGTTGAGGTTGGAATGAACTCTGGCAGTAATCGGCTCAGCAGCTTTGGGTGTCCTGGGCACTGTTGGGCACTAACACTTCAAAAGTGGCCAGGGCAGGCCAGGCGCAGCTGGTTGCAGGAAGGATAAAGCAAGAATATGCATCCTGTGGTCAGGACAGAGTTGGGATGGCCACAGATCCAGCCAGTGCAGGGGCTGCAAGAGAGCTCCCCAGAGCATGTGAGGCTGCTGGAGACCTCAAGGATGCATTGGCCAGGGCAAGGAGGCAGAAGGCCCAGCAGCAGCCAGAAGATGCCCCTGACATTCGGGAGATGGGGATGTCGAGGCAAGGAGGAGAGAGCTGGCCAGCAGCCTCGGGGCCACGTGCAGCCTGGTGTTACACAGACACAAGGACACCCCTAAAACAAGGCTTGTCGCAGAGGAGTGACCCGGCCACCTTCACCCTGGCTGCACTGTGGGAATGGGGCTATGGGGGTGGGAGGTGGAGCAGGGAGGCTGTGGGAGGCGCTTCCAGAGTCCAGGAAGAGGTGAGCATGCAGGACTCTGGGGTGGCCAGGGGCTGAGGGACTAGAAGATAGCATTTTGACTGGATGTAACTGTGGCAGAGGGGAGGAAAATTGAGGTACCAGAGGACTTCAGGCTGTGACACAAGCAGCTCTGCACAGTGTGTACCAGGCTGGAGTGGGAGGGACCCCGGGAGTGTGGGTCTGAGACCGTGGGGTGGCTGCACCACTGTCCTTGTCCTTTCCGTTTCTCTGGGGGTGAGGTCTGAGGACTCCGTGTCTTTGTCCCCCCAGAACTGACATGTTGAAACCCTAACAGGACGTGGTGGTATTAGGAGGCAAGGCCACAGTGGGGCCATCTTGGTTTGATGAGCTCATGAGGACGGGCCCTCTCCCCTCCGGCTGGCGTCCGCGTCCCTCTGAGGACACCAGGGAGCATGTTCCCTCTCCACCTCCACTGTCTCTCGCTGGCTCTTCTGGTGCCCTGTCTCTGCCGCTCGGCCATTGTTCTCCTCCCCCTGCGCCCTGAAGACACCTGCAGAGGCCGCTGTGAGCCTGGAAGTGGGCCCTCACCAGGACCCTCATCTTGTTCTGGCCTCCAGAACTTTGGGAAGCAGTCTGCTGTTGAGGCCCCAGGGAGCTTCCCTGAGTGTACCCTACAGGCCACGTCTGCTGGGATGGAGACCATGACACATGGCTCTCTGACTCCTGTTTCCCGGGAAAGCTCACTCACTCATCCCGGAGAAGACTTCCGGGGGTATGACAAAATCCCCAAAAGAAACTGAATGTTCTTCCTCTGAAATTTCCAGAGTCCATCCCTGTTCTCCTGGCTAGCCTGCTGCCCCAGGATCCCTGGGAGACAGAGACCAGAACGGAGCTCTCCATAGTGACCAGGACAGGACATCCAGGTGGCTGTGTGGTTGCCCCCTCTCTACAAGCACACCAGGTCACTAAGGTGTGGACAGAATTTGGGACCAGGCTGTTTGCTCTTAGGTCACTACACAGACAAACACTCTAAGACTCCTCCTTCAGGGGCACCAAGGAGACCCAGTCCAGACCCTTGTCAAGATGAACACCTAGAATGGACCCTACCCTACCACCTTCCCCCAGGAAGTGAGCTGCTGCTCTGGGGCAGGAAAAACCCAGCCCAGGGGCCTTGGGAAGAGCAGCAGCCCCCAGACTCCCAGAGGCACTGCCGGGTCACCCCTGGCTTCTCCCCCAGGGCAGCTGGTACACAACTAGACATACACCAGGGGCCTCTGCTGCCTCAAGGACATTTTTCTAATCAGCCCTTCCTCGGGGACTGGAATTCCCACAGTTCTTTAACCCATCTGGTCAAAACATCAAAGGCTTCCCATTAAGCTGCAAACACAGTGAAAAAAGAGGCTGTCCTCATGAATAGTTTTGAATAAGTTTGTTAGCTGGGTGCCTGGCACAGAGAGGAGGGACCGTTTGGCCTGCAATGCAAAGGGGTCCTGGGAGCCCCAAGGTGCTGCATAATGGCAGTGCCACACAAGCCCTGACTGTCCCCGTGGGTAAAAGAGGGCTCACAGCCCATGCTCCTGGACTTCCTTCGACATAAACCAGAGCCAGGCCAACGTCTGCGCAGCATTGCGAGCTGCTTCAGGAAATGCATTTGAGACGGGCCCACCGCAGCCCCGGGACCCGGAGCTCCTCTCACCCGTGTGAGCAGTGGAACCAGGCTATCGATTCCTGGAGCATCGCTAAGCTCCTCTTTAGGGTTGAAAATAGTGGATTTTTTTTCCTGAGCTCACCTTTTGGCTTAAGCAGGGAGATTAAAGAATTTAGGCCTAACAATTTAGAGGGTTTTCTGGCTTAAAAAGTAGAAATACATCTGTAAGCCTGATTTTAAACATCGTAATCTTCTTATTTCAGGGCATCGACAGTAGGGATAACCAAACTATTTAGCCTCTGTTAACTTTTTTTTTCCTCTTAGATTGCCAAAAAGATTAAATCCTAAAATGTGGATATTTGACTTTTTCAATTTGAATTTTTAATTATTCAAACCCAAGCTACCACCCAGCATATTTAACCAGCAGGCATTTTGATGGGCCACTTTTACCTAGCAAAACCATTGGATAATCAAATTATTGCCACTGAAATTTACAGAATCTATATACTTTAACTTTCCAAATCTAATATATACACATGGTATATAAATATGTGAATATGTTGCTACATATAATATAGGACACTTAGTAACACACACAGATAATACACACACACACACACACATACACATACACACCATTTTAAAAAGCAAGTTAATTGCCAGATAATTGGGTATGACCTATTCAGAAGCATAATTGTTGTCTTATTTTAGCCTTTTCCACCCATTTTAGTGCACACATTTGCAGAGCCACACAAATAAACCAATCCATTTTTTATTACCCATCGCCACAAATTCTTAATTCCTAATTCCCTCTTAAACGTCCCTGGTGACTTAGCACTGACAGCAATTTGTTTAAGATAGATATTTACTGCTGGGTGCCGTGGCCAGGCCTGCATGTCAGAAAGCAGAAAGGAAAGAATCATACTCCAGGAGATTGCTTGTGAAGGAGAGCAGACGTGATGAATGATGTGCGTGTGTGTGCACGGCACCGGCCACCCCAGGGCTCAGGCCCCTGACGAATGGCAAGGCCCGCGCCCAGGTGCCGCTCCATGGCTCTCCAGCCCACAGCTCGGGGACACTGATTACCCAGCGGCAGTGGCGAGGTGGTGTACACCCCAGCAGTCAATACAGGAAGGATGACTCCTGGTCTCTCACTGAGCACAAACGGTCATTATTGATTCCAGCAGGCTGGCTGGAGGAGCAGAACCCCCTGGGAGCCACAGCCTGGCTCATTCAATCGCTGTGTGTTTCTTAAAAGATCTGATTTAACAATTCCTCATTGAGGGGCATTTTGCCAAAGTGTATTTGGCTTAAAGGCTGCTACTGGGTATCCCTAACTGGCACACCAGGTAGGAGAGCGAGGTCCAGTTCCCTTGTGAAGGAAGGGCCAGATTCGGTGGACGTTCCTGGTCCCTTTCCTGGGGCTCATGCTAGTGTCAGCAGTGCCCCAGGTTCCACCCAACCCTGAAGCACCCCCATTGGGCTGCTCTGACCAGCAGTTCCAAGCAGAGGCTGGTGGTATGTAAAATCAGGATGCCACCTGAACCTCCTTGTAGGAACTAAAGCCTTAACAGATCAATGAGGCCACGTAGGTTTTAAATTGGATATTCATAAATCAGCTTCCATAGAGCACGCAGCTTTGGAGTATTTTTTGAAAGCAGAGCACTATGCATTGTAAGCAGAGCCACACGAGACAGAAATTCCCTGACAAAGACATACACCGAATAGTGCTGCTACTACGTATTACCGCCATTCCCCTCCTCCTCCTAAAACCACACGACACATGGAGACTAAGATACAGGAGAAGTAACATAAATATCACGAGATTAGGACATTTTTTGACATGCCAGTCATTTTTAATAAGATGTCCTGCACCAAGAGAAACAAATTCCTAGTGAATCAAAGCACAGAGAAAGGAGAAGCAGATTTTCAGGGGCACCTACAGCCTGATACACGAACGCCCTCCCCTGGCTGAGTCTGCCCAGCCTGCGGAGCTGTGGGTAGTAAATTAAAGGTGGGCAGTTCACAAGGGGCATGCTTTCTGTTTCTCTCTGGCTCCCCTGCCCCTTGGAGAGAGAGCCCCACCTGCCCTCCCGCCTGTCTCTGCCTTCTCTTCTTCATTACACAACAGATGACCTATCTGATAGACGGCACCCTCCTGCAGGCTCCGCGGCCAGCCTTCAGTGGGAACGGAGCCGGCAACCCCTTTCATCTTCATTCCGCTACCGCTCCCCGCCTCTGTTTTTTTCTGAAGATCATTTGCCAGCACGGCTTGCCCGGTCGTACCCAGTGGAACAAGCAGCGTCTTCTGAACTGACAATTCTGACTTTTTTGCTGCTTGTGATTTTTCTAAAGCGTGACAACCACTTGCATGAAGACACAGCAAACCTTTTCAGAAAAGGAAGCTGCAAAATCCAGCGGAGGCAGTTACTGCCGGCGCTGAGCAGAACAGGTCTCCCATGTATTCATTTAATTTGGCCAAGCCTTACAGGTGGCAAGAGGAATTAGAATCAGACCGTCGCGAGTCCATGCCTGTGCAAATGTGTTCTCAAAGAGCATTTCACGTGGACGGCCATTAAGGACAGAAACCGTCCTCTTTGCAGCCTCCATTCAGAAGGCTTTGTCTGCTCCATATTTACGCACGTGCCACATTGGGATTTATTTCACATTCATTGGAAGCAGTGTGCCTAGTTCTATATCCAAATGAGAGTTCTTGTCAGCATGGTTCCGTTACATGTTTCCTCCTCCAAAACAGTCAAATCTAATGTTGTTGCTTCCATGGAGGATCCAGGAGAAAGGTCATCTGACTGTCTGGAACTTAACACGGTGATGCACAGAGTGAAATAAGATCTCTTGCAGGATGTCTGACTTACTGAGTGCCAGACTGCTTCAGAGTACTACCCAGATTCAGTGCTGGTTTGGAGTAAGAGCAGCGCAGTATTATCCCAGATTTGCATCCAGTGTTTGTGACACGGGTATAGGAACAGGCCATTGCCTGCAAGAGTTGATCACAACAGGCCCCCCTCAGGCCTCTCATCAGACAAACCACGGATGCCAGAGACATGTTCTCTGCTTCCCCCCACAAAAAAAAAATGTTAAGAGTTATCAGGACTTACTGGAAACATTCTGGAAAACAGTGAAAAACCATTAAGAAATTTTTTTGTTTCTGATTTCTCAAAAGCTTGTATTTTCTGTACATTTGACTACAGGTTTAAACATAAATAACTATTTTATAAAGTTCAAATAATCATACCTCATATTGAATATTTACGACACACCGAGCAGTGTATTTAGCCTGCCTTAGCAATTACAACATACAGCGCAACTTAAAATTCACAGCACAGAGTGCTTGCTCATCTAGGCGGGAACACCTGGGAACTCTACACTTTCCACCCAAATACTGGGTTTAAAGGTCATTGGCAATGCCTTTCCCTATCATCCAAGTGTTTCTGCTTGCAAGTCCACCTCCTGAAGCCCTAGCTGACCTCTAAATCCCCGCTCACCACAAGTCCTCTGCTCATTGGAGAATCCCAGGGCCACTTGGCTTCTCGTCACCTCCAAGGTTCCGTCTCTCGTCTCCTCTTCCTCCACTGCAGCATGGACCTGTGTGTGCCTGTGTGCACGTGTATTCATGCATGCATGCCTGGCCACACAGGTACATACATGGGTCGTCTCTCCCTCCTCTCTATGCAGCACACGCCTCCTGCACCTTCCGGTTACTTCTGTAAAGTGACCCTGCTGTTAAAACCAGACTCACTTCCCCAACCCCTGCCAGGCTTTTCTCTCCTCCTACATGAGTGACAGTGTGCCCACTCCGAGAGCCACGGTCTTACCTTCAGACCTTGGCGGGGATGCTCAGAGTTGCCAAGAACAGGAAAGGGTACTAAGCACACCCAGGCTCGGGGTGGCCAGCTGCCCCTCTGAGGCCACTTCTTGCTTCTTGGGGCTGGGCAGAGACAAGGGAAGAAGAGGCAGGCAGATGCCACGATACAACTGGCATGGTACCTAGAAACCCTATACCACCACAGCTGGTTTAGAAGAGGAGAGGAGGTGTGGCCAAACCAAAGGACAGCACCTTCAGGAACAGCCCTCTTTCCAAACCCACACACCCGACCCAGCACTGAGGCTGGGGACCCTGCTGGACGTGGACACACCTCACAACTGGGCCTCACCCCAGTATGTGCCAAAGTGGGGTTCCAGCAAAGACACTGCTATTCTCACCTTCAGAGGTTTATTTTCCACTTTTACTTCTGAATACCAGAAACCAAACCAACCATAATTTTAGAAGAAAGGGCCCACTTTGTGTTCAGAGTTCCTGGTTCCATGCAAGTTCCTTCCTTACTATGTTACCAGGGGTAAATAACTTAACCTCTTTGTGCCTCCTTTTCCTCATCTGTAAAATGGGACGATGATACTAAGGACAAAGCAATGCTGGTGGGTCCTTAGAACAAGTGCGACATGTGCTGAGCTCTCCCTTCCTGTCGTACTAAAGTTACAATTATTTAATGTTGCCTAAAATGAGCCAGTCTTAAGAGTAATTTTTAGAATTATCAATTAAAATTTCCAAAGACAGTGTCTGTCAGGTCACAGCATTAGCAGTAACAGAGTCCTGGAAACACAGATGATCAGCAACAAGTTGGCATTATGGATGAGTGGCGTTGGACTAGGGCTGGGCTACGTAAGCTTGCTGGGCAAGAAGCCCCAGGTGCTCCAAAGCAACCCCCTGGGAGGGTGCATGCCTTCCATGACCACACAGTGGGGTGCCCCCTTGTCCCGTGCACAGCACTCTGATGGTTTGTTCTGGTTTTCTTGTTTTCCAGATAAGCCCTCGATGGGTCTAGAGGTCGTTGGCAATGCCCTTCCTAAACATTCATTCTCCAAGCCTGCAAACCAGCCTTCATCTCCCCCAGGAAGATCTGGTTACGTCACAGCCCAGGACCCCCAGGGCCTGGACTCTGTTGCTGGGGTGAGCAGCGGCTTCGGGAACCAGGCACAAGCTGCCAGCTACAGCAGACAACAGGCAGGCCTTGGGCCACTTTCCCAAGGCCCTTCCCAGCAACTTGAGTAAGAAGAGTAATCAGAGCCTTGGCCCCTGACCCTGCAGATCCAGGCGACCCGCCTTCCTCAGGAGGGAGGGAAACAAAGGGTGAAACCAGAGGCTCCCTAGGGCCTGAAGTCAGGCCCTCCTCCGTCCAGCCTCATCAACAAAGCAGATCAGGATCTAAGAGAAAGACCCCCAACTCCCCCAGCCCCCTGCCATTTCTGTCCCCCAGCAGATCTATGGCGTGGCCTGCAATCCCCACAACTGTATGGCCTCTGCCCCAACCTCTGTCCTCCCTCCCACCCCCACCCCAGGCTGACCACCACAGGCATCCTTTAAATACCGTGGTCCTCATTTCTGTGGCTTCTCTACTAGGGAGAAGCATGGACAAGACTGGTCTCCATCACCCCGGCAACACTGGATGATCCCCAGGGACCTGGCATTTACCATGCTGGGCCTGTTGGGCTGCTATTAAAATTGTGGTTTTTTTTTTTTAATTTTCAAATTTCCATTTTGTCTCTTCCAAATCCCAGATTGGTTTTAGGGTTCTCATTAAGTTGCATTCACCAGGCTTTTAACCTGGTGCAACCACTAGGAATAGTTTCCTCATTTTGAAGATCTGTATTTTATCATACCCATGACTTCTCCCTGGAACCTGAGCTCACCCATGTGCAGTACCTGCCAGCAAGCAGACACTGGTGCCCAGACCCCACCCACAGACGCACAGTCCTTCTGCAGGAGGTTGCCCCGTCCTGCACCCCCTTCAAGTCCTGTAGATGCTTTTCCAAAATTGTCTTTAAATCAGAAAGAAGTTCATCCCCATTATGCCCCAGGTCTCACTCATCTTTCTACTCATAGATCTCTGCCATCACTCCCAACATGTCTCAGTCTCCCCTGAAATCTCTCTCCGCCCATATCTACATGAGCAAGCCCAAACACACATGCTGGGCTGAGTGGCCCTGCCTGGACACCTCCACTGGTTTCCATCTAGAACCTAACGTGCAAAGGAAGGCCTTCTCCAACTGCCGACAGCACCATTCCAGCCTCGCCTCTCCCCATTCCCCAAGTCCATTGTCCCCAGCCTAGAGCCACAGGGAAACTACAACACCCTCTCACCTCACCCCAGCAATCCCCTCCTCCCCTGCCTGGGCAGGCTGTTCCACTGCCCGCCTCCTACGCCGCCGCCATGTACCTGCCTCTTGGTATGCCTGACATTTTGTAGTCTCCTCCCACACAGACTCTGGGCTTGGTCACGTGAGTTGCTTTGGCCAGTGGGACATTAGAAAGAGTAACACAATAGAGTCTAAGTAAGTGAAGTCCAGGGCTTCCATATAAAGAATCCAGCCGCCCTGCTGGAGAGACCACAGAAGAAGCCTCCACAGGAAGCTGGTGGAAAGATGATGTTCACATTTATATGAAGAGCAGGGAGGCCCAGCCAGGTCAGGGGCCCCATCAAGCCTCCAGAGAGCCCCTTCCCATCATGATCCCAATGCATCTGCATGAAACATCCCAAGTGAGACCAGTAGAAGAACTGCCTGGCTGAACAAAGTCGTGCATAGCATGAGAGAGATAATGAAACAGGTGTTTGAAGCCATTTAAGTTCTGGGTGATGTGGCATGCCCTAATAGACTCAGAAGAGTACAGTATCGCTTAATCCAGCCCAGAATGCAAGGTGCACTTGAAACCCTAACAAATGTACGCCACGCTCCTTGGCATGACAAACGGGGCAAAAGGAGAACATGGGCTCCTTCCTCGAGGGTGGCAGCCCAGCTGGACATTCCCATTCAAGCTTCCCTTTAACAAACATGATTTTGAGAACCTACCATGTATCAGATGCTTCGAGAGTCTCGCTCCCCACTCCCACCTCGGGTTCCTCCCCTCTGCCAGTTGTTTTCCATTCCCACCTAACCTCCAGGGCTGGAGTCGGCTGCTCCTGTGAGGGCGGATGCACCCCAATCTCCCCCTGAGGGCCCATAGCTGGAAACTCTCAGGGAAGACAGCGGGAGTCCGGAGCATCCCCACACTTAGGGGAAACTGCTTGATGAGCAGCGAAGTCACTTCTGCCGCGAATCCCTCCCTGGTCTTTTGGGTCAAAGGGAAGACATCTCCTCCCGATGAGCAGAGACCCGTTAACTTTTTATGGTGACTGAAATGTGGAGCCCAAACACTGCCCACATCCAGAGCTGAGCGTGAGGCGTTTGTTGGCAGGACACAGCACCAGGCTCAGGCTTGTGCCTTCCAGAGATCTCTTCCGAGGTCCCCTGTGACTGAAAGAAGGGCATGCCCTCCCCACGCTCTTTACTTGAGGGAGAAGCTGATCTCCCTCAACTACTGTGTTGCAGCCACCCCGACAAAGACTAAGACCACCTCCTCCCTGTGAATATTACTCCAAAAGGGTCATCTTTGGGTGCTCAAGTACAAAATTATGATGTCACACTGACCTCTAAGGTTCTCATGACTCTCACCATAAAGTGCTATGAATATATTTTAGGTCAAGACACACAGGAGAGGTGGCATAAGTTTATGCATGCAGTTAGAATAACTACAATAGCTAGGGGTTGATTTCCATACAGAAATTAATCCTGACCTGCAATTCAGGACAGTGGGTTCTAGTCTTGACCCTGTTCTGACTAGCCATGTGAACCCACACAAGTCTGGTGGTCTCAGTAGGTCTAATCTATAAAACAGAGTCATTGGCTCTCAGTGTTGCTGCACAAAGTATAGGGCTAGGGGATGGAAAGGAGAGGCCTTCCCAAGGAAGGCAGTTTCTGGGTCCTTCCATCTCACACCATTCAAAGGAATCCTCTATGGACTCGCTGAGCAAAAAGTTCCAAGGCTTAAAAAAAAAAATGGGCAACTGATTTGGTCTCAGAGTCTTGACTCTGAAAGAAAAAAATTAGAGTATCTAATCCAGTTTTAGTAGTAATCACTCAAGTAATTTTGCATTTGTATGTAAAATATGAACTTCTCCTTGCAAAAACAATGCCAGGGGTTGTGAGAGAGTCAGACACAGAAGCAGCTAAGCCCTTGCCCCCAAAGGCTAGCAAGTGATGCAGAACACAGACAAGGAGCAACCAGGGCAGCCAACTATCGTGCAAGGACAGGGCTACAGAGCTATGGGAAGTGAGGGCATGTGGAAAATCCCAACAAAGCAACCAAACGCGTCCTGGAACTGGAAGTGTTTATAGCTAAGTTGCATGGTACAAGATTAACATACAATTAATTTCTTATAGGCCAGCAAAGGACGTTGGAATTTAAACTTAAAAACACAACACCATTTTCATTAGCACACAAAGAAATGAATACTTAGGTGTAAATCTAACAAAGTGCATAGAAGATCTGTGTGAGGATAACTACAAAACTCATAAAAAAATCCAACTACATAAATAAATGGGGAGGTTTTCCATGTTCATGGATAGGAAAAAACCCATGGTGCTAAAATGTCGATTCTTCCTAATTTAATCTGTAGACCCAAAGCAAGCCCACTCAAGATCACAGGGAATTATTTGGTGAATATTGACAGACTGATTCTAAAAATGTATGTGAAAAGGCAAAAACCAGAAGAGCCAGCACAATACTATAGAACAAAGGTGGGGGACTCCCACCAAGGGGCCAGGAGACTCACCATCAGGCTCGGCGGAGTGACAGGTAAGTGTATCCACGTGACAAGACAGGTGGCTGGAACAGATCCATGGGAACATAAAAGGGAACCTTCTGGGAGCAAAGGGGACTCAATGCAAGAAGAGTAGTCTTTATCCAACGTGCTGAAGTATAGCAACATGCACACTCAATAAAAACAGTGAATAGACACAGCCTTACACCTTCCACAAGAGCAAGCTCACAATGGACCAAAGCTGATGTCAACTGCAAAGCTGTGAAGCTTCCGGAGGGCAGACAGCAGAAGATCTAAGTGACTGTGGGTTTGCGATGGCTGTGTAGCTACCACACCGACGTGCACTCCATTACAGAAAAATACGATGCTTGGTTTCCTGCTCTGTGAGAGACACTGCAAAGAAAATAAAAGCGCGAGCCCCATAATGGGGGAAAATGTTTTCAAAATGCCTTTATTATAGAGTATTTGTTCCCATAACTTACAAAGAGTTCTTAAAACTCAAAATGAGAAAACACTGAGCCAGGCACAGTGGTACATGCCTATAATGCCAGCGGCTCGGGAGGCTGAGACAGGAGGATCATGAGTTCAAAGCCAGCCTCAGCAAAAGCCAGGTGCTAAGCAACTCGGTGAGACCCTGTCTCTAAATAAAATACAAAATAGGGCTGGGGATGTGGCTCAGTGGGTGAGTGCCCATGAGTTCAATCCCTGGTATGCCCTGCCAAGAAAAAGGGTATGAAGTGATAAGAAGAAGAAAGAGTTCTGTACAGATTCAATGCAACATGTATCAAAGTTTCAGGTGTCTTCCCCATTATCCCTCCAAGAAACTGACAAGCTGATCCCAAAGTTCATAAGGAAATGTAAAGGACCCAGGATAGCCCAAAAATCTTGAAAAGAAAAAACTGAGCTGAACCAATCCACAATTCTGCATTTCAAAATTCACTACATGAGACAGTAAGCAACATGGTTTGATCCTGGCTTTAGGATAGATAAACAGAACAAAACTGAGAAACCAAGATTAAATCCTTATGTTTACAGTCAACTGATTTTTCATATAGATTCTATATTATTCAGTGAAGGAGAGAATATTTTTATAAAAAGTGGTACTGGAATAATTAAACACATACAAAAAGATAATGAGTTCAAAATGGATGAATCACGTAGAAAACTCCTAGAAGAAACCCGAGGAGTAAATGTCTGTGACCTCGAGTTAAGCAGAATGTCTTGTCTTGTTTCAGTAGCACAATTGATAAAAGTAAAATTTTTGCATTTCAAAAGTCACCAATAAGGGGTTGAGGTTGTGGCTCGCCTCACATGTGCAAGGCCCTGGGTTTGATCCTCAGCACCACGTACAAATAAATAAAATAAGTGTATTGTGTCCAACTGCAACTAAAAAATAAATATTTGAAAAAAAAAGTCACCAATAAGAAAGTGAAAAGGCAGAAAACAAACCAAGAAACTAAGGCCCTGACTCAAAGAAATTTGAACATATATTAAACAATAAGTTCAATAAGGGACTTATGATTTATAAGAAATTCAT
This sequence comes from Marmota flaviventris, assembly GCF_047511675.1. NCBI lineage: Eukaryota > Metazoa > Chordata > Mammalia > Rodentia > Sciuridae > Marmota > Marmota flaviventris. The sequence goes on from NC_092501.1 coordinate 4,516,218, forward strand.
TTAATACAATAAGGCAAATAACCCAATTTTCCAAATTAGAAAATCATAAAAGATGCTAAAAATCATTGTTCACTTGTGAAATGCAAATTAAAAACACAGTGGGACATCACTTCACACCCACATAGATAGACATGATCCAAAAGACAACCACAAGCCTCGAGAGGGGCTGACACCCCGAGCCCTCCCCTTTGCTGATGGGAGAGTGAAAGGTGCAGCTGCTCTGGAGGAGTTCAGCAGTTCCACTCCTAGATGCCTTATCAGAGGAAGTGAAAAGCCATATCCACAAAAAGAACTGCCTAACAAATGTTCACAGTCATGCTCCTAACAGCCGAAAAGGAAAGCAACCTAAATGTTCGTCAACAAATGAGTGGATAGACAAAATGTGCTGTTCCTGAACCTTGCGGGGAAATGAACCAACACACGTGCATGGTATAACAGCAATATCCTCAAAAGCTTGCCAGGTGAGCAGGCCAAACACACAAGCACGTGAGCATGGCCCCATTTGTGTGAACAGTCCTCGATAGGCAGATCTATGGACAAGGTGCAGACGAGTGCTTGCTGGGGCTGGGAGGCAAAGGGCACTGCACACGGACCCAGCTTTCTGTGGGGGCTGATGAAAGTGCTTTAAAAATTAGATTACGGTGGTGGTTGCACAAGTCTGCAAACTTATTAAAACTCATTGCATTATACCCTTAAAGCCAGTGAACTTTATGGTGTGGAAAGTATACCTTAATAAAGCTATTACCAAAAACCCAAAGGAAGAGAGAGAAGGTCACTTCTAAAGGTTTTTCCAGGAGAGCATAAAAGCCTTTCCAGAAGTCTCCAACAAGCCTTTCCCAGGTCTGGCTCAGGTCACATGACCATACCAGCCCGTCAGGCATGAGAGGGACAGGATCGCCCTTGATCAATCAAGGCCACCTTTGCAGCTGGAGGTGGATGGGCACCAACCAGGTGGGGTAGCATAGGGGAAACCTAAGAACATTAGATTTTCGTGAACATAGGGCAAGCTAGACACACAGTTGGGTACACAGCCACCAGAATCTGCTCTGAGTGGCATGTGTCACTGCACCTGCCCTGGAGGCCGGGGGAGGCCTGGGGAAGCAGAGGCGCTTGAGAGGGTGGTGACTGGAAATGCTGCAGCCCTGCAGGGCAGTCGGTGGCTGGACTGTTCTGGAAAGAGAACACTGGGTCACAGTCAGGCTGCGGGTATGGCCAGGAAAAGCAAGAGAGATCAAATGAAGACTCCAAAGGACAAGAGAAGAAGAGCTGCCCCTCGCGTCCCCACCTGGGTGCTGAGAGAACCGCAGTGGCCTTAGGAAAGGATCCAAGAGAAGCTGGCTTTTGTTCGGTTTCCATGGAGAGCAGGAGGGGACGGCTGAGGTGCTTGCTCTTGGGGTCACCCACAGGCAGGATCAGCCCCAGCACAGTCAGGTGGCACCGAGCCCTTTCTCCCTTTGAAGCATCCGACTCTTTGCTGACAAACAGCTTCCCAATGCCACCTACATGTTCAATCCCTTGGGGAGCTGCGAACACCAAACCTTTGAGGCGCTCCCAGGCAGCTCCCTGCCCTCTCCCCAGCCTTGCCTGGGCTCCCGAGGCAGCACCTACTAGGGCAGCAGACTGTGTCCACTCATCTTCACCTGGGGACAGCACCCCCACCAGCCTCACAGAGCCACCTCTGACCCTCTCATCCTCAAGGCTGCACCTGCCCAGCCCAGTCCATGTCTGCTCAAGGTTGTAGACGGGCAACCTCTCCGTGTACCTGACAGGAGCGTGTGGTGGTGTGTGTTGCTCTGTGTAGACAAGGAACTTGAGAGTCCAAACCCGAATAAAAAGAGTCCAACTGAAGTACTTGGCAAATTTAATCTACAAAGCATCTCTTGATAATCTTGCACTTCTGTTAGCCCTCCTTTTTGATCTTCCTGGAAATAGGGTTCTTGGGTTAGTAAACATCTGAGAGTCATTGCCTGTGAACTTACGAAATGTTCCTTTTATGCTCTTTTCCCTGAGGGACTCCTCAGCCTGTGCCACCCAGCCTTCCCCGCCCGCTTCTGGAAGGCTGGGTGCTCCTGCTGATGGACTCACAGTGCAGAAGAGTGCCCGCCCTCCCCGATGGTGCCTCCTTCTTCCCCTGGATCACTGTACTCACCAGGGCACTTCATTGCTGTCTTCAATAGCTCACAAGTGGCTCCTTCTGGAACTGGTGGTGAAGCAGCCAGTGGAGCAGCCAGTGGGGGTGCTGAGGCAGCAGTGCTGGCAGGAACCCCTGGAAAGCCGACGGGGTGCTTTGCTTCTGAGATGCACTAAGTGCCCACTGGCCTGGGATCCAAGGTCTGGGCTTGGGCTGCCTTTGATCCGGGCTGTCTGCTGCCAAGTCTCAATTAGATGGCCTGTAGTACAGTTGGTTCTGGCACAAGTGCTGAGAAAAATAAATCAAAGGATTCTCCCAAATAGTGGTGAGTCCCTGACCACCATATTTGAAGAGGCCACAGCCCTTAGCTTAGGGCCATTAGCACAAAAGCCCATTGAAAAGCCATGTCCTCCAAAGATGTCTCCAAAATGTGTTTAGGACCTGGATTCCACACATTTAGCCACTGTCTAGCAAATGCAAATTGCCCAAACAAAGGGGCCATGCAGGGCTTTCCAAGGACATCAGCACAAGCGCCCACCACGTGTGCGGGTTCAGGGAGGAGGGGAGTCTTGGCTGCAGAAGCCCTGGGCAGAGCTCCTGCTCAGCACCCGCTGCTGCCAGCCCCTGTGCTCAGTGCTCTTCATTCAGAGAATTTGCAGGATTACACTTACTAGGAATGTGACGCGTTTGTAATTCCACAGTCAGAGGATGGCTGGGGCAGAGCATTCTGCTCCCTTCCCTGGAGTTCTGGCACCAGCCTGGCCTCCAGAGACCATTGGCAAGGTGCTTACTAAGTGGCATGGTGCAAGGAAGAAACCTTCTGATGCACTGTGGGGATAGGGGCTGCACGAAGCCCCCACTGCTTAATCTTCTTAGCCTACCCCAAAGGGTCTAAGTACAAGTTCTTGGGTCAGTGACTGTGATACCTGTTTCAAATTCTGAGAAATACCAAGAAACACGGGGGGGACAGGGAGCAGACAGGTGAGCCCAGTACTGACACTGGGTTGGACGGTAATATGGCAGATGATGAAATCAGTCTTTGGGACATTTAAGAGTGTACTCTCTAGACCCACCCAGGGGAGGCACATGGCAAGAAACTAACAGAACTACCATTAATAAGTGAAAGCTCCGTGGGGGGTGTGGCAATGATCCTGGGGTCTTAAGCACATGTCCTGGCTGCAGGGTGCCCTGGGCAAGCAGACTGGGTGTGGGTGTAAAGAAAGTCACTCTGGTGGGCGATTCGCCAGACGACCTCAGGTTGGCTGTGAAATACAGGGCAAGCTTCAGGGTTGGCCATTCCCCAGCCTCTGCATCTGAGACTTTGATGGGGGACCCACCCTGGTTAGAAACTGAGGATGAGTCTGATTCATAGTGTCAGGAGGGAAGTGGGTGGCAGGTGGCCAAGGGGACAAGGGGACACTCTCTAATCCATGGAGAACTCTACATCTCAGAGCACTAACTAACTAACTCCCAGGCAATGTCATCTACATGCTGATGAAACACCCAGACCAGCAAAACTACCAGCCCAATTCCATAAGACCTCATATTCTAGTTAGCAAAGCATTTTACTTCTTAACGATGTCCTTGAGTAGGACAGCCCTCTCATGAATGAGTGAAATTATAAATGGGTGCAATCTCACTGGAAATGAAGTAAGAAAGGCTTGGACTCGGGTATTAGACAGCTGTTAATGTTCTAGTCAAAAGTAAACTCGCTTGACAAAGGGAAGCTTTTCCATTATGACATTAAATTAATCACAAGCTACAGCCCGAGTACCAAATCCTCCCTACTGCCTGCCTGCACAGTTCTATGGGCATGGGCCATCCTTGCTCATTTACATACTGCCCACGGCTGATTTCTTAATAAGACAGAGACAGTTGGGTGGCATAGTGGCCCCAGAGATCTGCAAAGGTTGAAGCATTGAATACCTGGTTCACATCTCAAAAGTTTCCCAACACTTGGTCTTTATCAATCAAGAAAAAAAGACTGGGAAATACTCCTGTTTGTTTACAGTGGTTTCAGCACGTGACATCCTTAAAACATGCACAGGTTTGAAAGTTGTGTGGGGATGGGGCAGTGTGCAGGGCCAGAAGGAAACTCAGGGAATTCAGGTATTTAAGGACAGAGAAAGGAGACGTCAAGAGCTTGCAGAGACCCTGGATGAGGACTGAAAAAAATAGCTCTGTGGGATCTTGGTCCCTGGAGACTTTCCTGAGTAGGGATGTTCTCAGGGACCAGAGGAGAAGGTGGGGAGGGGGCTCCACCTGTAGGCTCCTGCATACAAGACGCTTGTGGGAAAAATGTAAGCAGAACTAATAGATGAGCCCAGGGAAGTTTGTCTCTGGAGGGAGGAGAGCAGGCACCTGCCGCAGGTAGGAGAGCACACAGTGAAGCTCACAAGCTCGGGGGGAGGGGGTTGCCTGATGCAGCCTGGTCAACACTGGCAGAGGTGACTCCAGGGTGCAAGCCCCTTTAAAATTAAAAACCCATCCTCCATGCAAATCTACTTTGGTTCTCTTGCTTCTCAGATTTATTTCTGGCAATATCTTCTGTTTTCTTTCATTCCCTGAAAAACACAACTTTAAAAAAAATTTAAAAAAAAACCTATATTTCCTAGTAAATAGACCCAACATCATTACTCTCCTTGCTAAAATTGAGCCCTTCTAGGATGTCAAGGGTGAAACAACCCCAAACAACCAGCTGCCCAGCAAAGGAAGCTATTATATAAGGGCATGTTGTGAATTGTTTTCAGGATGTGAAAATATACACTTTAATTTCACAAGTTAGTAATTAGTATAGTAGGATAAAGTCATAATCCAAAACAATAATCTTTATTACCAAAATAGAGATTAAACACAATTAAAATGAACAATATCACCAGCCATAATTGCTAATCAATTTGCTGAGAAGCTATATTACTGTAATCTTCCTATCTCCAGCTTACCCTTCCTATATTTTTTCACTTTTTATAGTGTAAGATGGAGATTAGTTAAAGGACCATCTGCAAAGCCCTTTTTTAAATCATAGGCTCAGCACAGGCCACACCCTCTGCTGGGTTTCCATCCTCCAGAGGAGTGGGAGCCCTTCCCCTAGCCGGGAGGTCAAAGCCACGTGCCCTGCTGCCCTTGCGTCTCTACCTACAGCATCCCAGTATCAAACACTAGACCAGCAACACAGCCTCCCGTGCACAGAGACCAGACTGCACACCATGGTCGAGCCCGAAAATAACGACTTCACTTTCCCCACCCATGATTAATCCCAATACCAAGTAACAGAGAATCCCGAGTTACACGCTGAGTTTGTTGCATTTCGCTGTTTGAAAAAATGACATCAGCAAGATGAAGCAAGAAGAAGGTTTTGAAAATCAGACTTAATGCTCACCTCATTTTCTTTTGAAGTGTGGCCACAGATCACCTCTGCAGTGGAGGCCCTGTGTCTGCACACAGAAAGGATGGAGCTCGAAGCCTCGGGCCACCACCCTGTGGGCTTGACTGACCATGCCTGGTCATACAGAGGCCCCCGCCGTGGCCTGAGTGTCTGGGTCCCCTAAACTCAATGAGATGACATTGGGAGGTGGGGCCCCAGGAACGTGGTTGGGGTGTGAGGTGGATCCACCTGGACAGGATTAGTCCTCCTATAAAACAGCCCCAGGCTTCTCCTCCCACCCTCACAAGAGCATGGAGCCAGAGTGTCCCACCTGTGCTCCAGAAGCAGGTCTTCCCCAGACACCAAACCTGCTGGCCTCTCCATCTTGACTTCCAGCCTTCAGAACTGTGAGAAATGAGCTGCTTTTGTCTGTACCCCACTCGGTATGTGGCATTTTGTTATAGCAGCTTGGAAGGACTGACAGTCCCTTGGGGACACAGTCCCTGAACAGGGGGCATGGGTGCAGGTGGCTTCAGAGAGCCCTTCCCATTGAATGGCCTTCTGTGGGTCTGTGGAAATCAGACTGCAGGTAGGACAAAAGCAGGCCGAGGGGCACACTGGCCCTCCACTCCGCCTCTGCCCATCTTCCTCCAGCTCTGATGGAAAAGACATTTAGCCTGGGGCTTCTAATGTGAGCCACTGCAGCAAGCCGAGATGGGCCTGCTGAGCAGTGTAGCTCCATCCAGCTCCTCATGCCTGCAGAGGAAGACAGCCTCCAGGGCCACGCTGGGGCCTCAGCGAGCCTGGCTAGGGTCCAGTGTCACTCAGGCCTCCACCCCATGTCCGATGGTGAGCCGCCCTTTGCTGCATCTTGGCTGGTTAGCCTTCTGACTGGCCAACAGGTTAGGCAAAGTTTCCACAGTGCACCCCACTCCTCCCACTTGGGCACCAATTCACTGCACAGAAGGAGGTCCACAAGGACCTCTCGATGCTGCCTAGGTAGAATTTAGGGCCAACCGATGCACTTGCAATGAGAAACCCTGTGAGCCACAGGAGAAACTGAGGCTCAGGGAAGAAAAGGGCCAGAGGCCACACAGCAGTTCCTGAAAAGACGGGCCTTCATTTCTCCCCTCCTGACTTCTGCAGGTCCCCCAGGGACACCGTGGGTTTAGCAGGGCCCTCTGCTGCCCCATCCCCCACTGTGCATGCTCAGGACCAAGGACTCTGCTGCTTCCAGGCAGAATGGTGGCATTGTTCCGTGGGTTTGGGCCCCACTCCCAATCCATGCTTGCCTGAGAACCCTGCCCCACCCCCGCCCCACCCCTGCTCTAACATAGCAGTCTGAGCCTGCCTGCAAGGAAAAGCCTCCACCGGAGCCCAGCCCGCACCACAGGAAAGGCCTGACTTTGTCTCGGAGGATGAAACAGGAGAGCTGAGCAGGTAGAACAGGACTCACATGGACCAGACCTGAACTAGTCTAATTCAGTTTGGTGGGAGGAACAAAAATCCCACAGAGCTTTCTGCTCTAAATCAGACTAGAAAACTCACTCCCAGTATCCCCGTATCTCCCTCCCTCTGAGGATATGACTCCACACCCACCCCAGGTTCAGGAAAACAGGTATGGTGTTGAATTTGCTTTATGATCTCATCAATTCTGAGAGCCAACAAATTTGGAAAAATAGCTCCTTGGCAGTACTGAACTTGATTTTCATAAGGGACATTCCATCAGTATTTAAATTCAATTTGGATTGTCGTTGGATCCTTAACACTGGTCGTCTATCATTTCCTGTAAGGAGAAGGAAGCAGAATAATTTTTTTTTAATTCAGGAAAAAATAAATACCTGAGGACTTTGAAGACCCAGAAAGCTTGGGATCAAAGACACAGTCCCTTTCTGGACTGCTTCTTTTTAATTCCCGCCTCGGCCAAGTCTCCCGGGACTTCAGCATCCGAGATCAAGGTCTCTGCTGGTGGACTCTGGGAAAGAAATGAATATGAGACTCACAGGTGTGACCTTGACCTCAGAAAGTCCTAACTCGACCCTCAACGACCGCCAAGACTGAATGACCCGCCGTTCCCAGGCCCCTGTGTGGCAGAGGCTCCCAGAGCGCCCTCCCCAGCCCCCCACAGAAGGGCCATCTTGCAGAAGCAGGGGCAAGATGCACGCAAGGAGAGGAGCAGAGACAGAGGATTTAAAACTTTGCTCATAGATATTCTTTGGGCGATGTGGAATCAGCTCCTTTGTTTGTTCGACAATGGATCTTATCTTTGGGTGAGGGCTGTGTTCCGGACTATTATTACCCTATATAAAAGGCTCCAGGCTTTCTTCCACTTGTTCAGCGGCACCGGAGTGGCATAGCGAATTTAATCGAAGACCCAGCTCCTGGGAGAGTCTTCCGAGAGGCTCGGGCCCTCCTAATGCTGTTATCTCCCCTTCCTTGTGTTGAGGAAGCATAAAAATCACAAAAAAAGTCATTCTGAGTATATTCTTCCCGATAATTATTGTCAGACTCGGAGATAAGTGCGCGACGTGATGTAATGTGTGTTAGACGGGCCCCCTGAATGCAAATCCTGCTGCGGCCTGGGCTACACAATGGTGGCCGACATCGCTGGGGCCTCTGCATTTTCCCGTAGACAAGAGAGGGCTTTGATTTTTTGTGTTTTGATAAGGCACAATCTGGGAGCCTTTATCTCCACTGTTATATTTAAAGATGACATTCTAGCCCTGCCTCCCCGCCTATTGTTTTGACCCCGATTATCTCCAAATGTTGTTGTTTAGTCAAACTCACCAGCTTAATGAAAGGCCTGCTCCCAATTTAAGGAAAATTATTTAAATGCAGAGTATCCTATACACTGAGGTTTCAAAAAGAACTAGGTGGTTAATCAAAAGTTAATTGTATAATTCTCATGCAGATTAGGGCCTCTTGCAAATGAATCCCAGGTTGTGATTATTAAAAAAAAAAGAAGAAGGAGGAAAGTGCAGAGCAATGCACAGGGGCCTGCAGCCTGGTAAACAATCAGCCCCGGCTTAATTTGTGGTAAACAAAGTGCGGATACACTAGGGGTCTCCAGAGGAGAAAAAAAGGTGAAAATAAATTAAAGCACAACATACAGATATGATCTTTTTGTTTGAGGCCATCTTTCAAAAACATAAGCTAAATGAATAAAAAGCAACCCATTAATATTTACCGGAAGCCAGAACAATGCAAAGACCAGCCGGTCCATCACTGTCCCACGGTTTCAGGTGGGGGCTTGGGGCAGCAGATGGCCACTTTCCTCTGACATGCTGACTTCAGTGGCCACTCCCCCCTTGAGAAAGGGACACAGTGCTGCTTTGCTGAGGTCTAGAGGCGCACCTTAATGCCCTGCTTTGTCTTCCACGAGAATGTCAAATGCCTGGTGGTGAACAGTCTTCATCCCATCAGAGATGCGCCACAGGGGCCTGCTGCCGGCTCCCAGAGGAGGTGGTGTATTGAAAGTGGGCCAGGACCCCCCTGGAATGTGAAAAGGAAAAGAAGAGACCCAGACCAGACCATCATCCCCGCCCTCCCACCGCCTGGTACAGCAGGTGAAGTTAGGTGACAGCGCCTGCCGCAGAGTGAGCGCTGTTCTGCCCACCACCTCCAAGAAGGCGAGGCTCCCACGTGCTCTCATCAGTTGCTTGAGGTGGGGACAGTGCAGGGTGGGTGGGACCACCGCTCTCTGGGCTAGGGACAATGCTCAAAACCTGAATCCTTTCCTCCTGTTCTTGAATGTGGGACTCCAGGCAAGCCCGGGACAGGTCAGGGGCATGATCTGCCAGGACAAGTTGCAGAACTGGCCAGGCATCCGCCACTCTCCTAACACACACCATTAAGTCATTAGTTCCCGGGCTCCCAAATTCTGGGCTGAATTTAAAAGGCATTTGAAATAAGTCCTCTTGCTCTCCCATTGATCAATGACATCCCTGCTTCAAGGAAATAATTCTGAAAACCATAAATAAAGAGAGGGTGCAGGCCATGGAAGGGTCACTGGAGGTGGCTCATTCTTCAACCCCACCCTGCAGGATGAGGCCTCTCAGCTGCTCCCCCCACCACCAGCCCAGCTGGGCCAACCCAGAGCCACCACTTGAGTGCAGGAACCACAGTTCCTCCTATCTCTAGCACAGAAGGTAAGCCAGACCCCAACTCCTGAAAGCCACTGGTGTCTCCATGGGCCACACAGTCAGTGTCTTTCCCAGTTGCAGGCTGCTGTTGTCACTCTTTCTTCTGTGCCTACATTCCCTTCCTGAGGTTGTCAGAACAAGGTCTGCAAACCAGTACTTGAAAGAGAAGTTTATGTTTTCAGAGTCCAGGGGCTGGGAGCCTGGCACCACGGCGTCTGCAGGGCCACACTCTCTCCAAATCCTCTAGGGGAGGCTCCTTCCTCAAATCTTCTAGCTTCTTTGGCACCCCCAGGTCCTTGGCTTGTGGCCAAGTCCCCAAGTCTCCTGTGAGTCTGAGTTCACGCAGCCATCTTCCTATGAGGGCGTGGTTCAGCATGCTGTCCTCCCAACCAGTTATCACATCCACAGAAATGCCATCTCCAAATGAGGCCATGCTCTGGGATGCTGGTGTTAGGACTTAGACAAGGCATTGGGGGGAGGAAGAGATACAGTTGGACCATTGCAGAGCAGCTGAGCTCTAGTTGAATGCATCTCTTTCTTTCCTCCCTTGATTCCTGTCCCACACCCCCCTCCATGTACGTGCTCCATCTTTTCATGCAAGCTACCTCCTGAAAGGATGCCCTTCAGGGCTCTAGACAGAATTCCACCACCCTGGGGGAGCTGCCTGCAAGTGCTGGGGCAAAAGGCCTTGCAGAGTGAAAATGAAAGCAAATCTTCCAAGACGCAGGTCCTCACCACCCTGTCTGAAATTACTACCAAACCAAAGCAGGCTACCATCACAGGCCAGATGAGCTTTCTCCAGGGCACTCCCAAGGCCCTCTGGGCATCCCTGCAACTTCAGAGTGCACCATCTAGTGGCCCTGCTGGGAAGCGCGCCTCATGCACAGCAGAATTGGCCTTAGCTCGGGCAAAATGACTTTTCAACTAGCACCCGTGCCTCTCCGGCAGTGTTGCCCAGCTGTTAATTCATGCAGAGAGAATCTTAATAACAGACTGAGAAGAGCCCCTGTTCACTAATGGGATGGTGATGGCGGAATCACTGGGCAGTGCCAGGGTTTTATTGTTCTGAACTTTCACTTAGGCCACAGCAACTGCCTCATAAATCTTAATAAATCTTATGTTAGAGAGAAACCTTTGAAACTAAATTTCCCAGTAATACCCATTTTCCAATCAAAACACAGGGGAGTCTTTAAATATTTACCATACATAACTAAAGTACGTTGTCTGATACTGGCTGCCACCCACACCTACCACCTATCTAGTGACCCCGACTGTTGATATTGATGTATGAATAATAGTACTAAACACCAAAATATAAAGCTTCTAGGGAGGCCTAACTAGGCTGGCATCAGTCCTTGGAAAGAAACTAGTTTTATTTTTTAGTTGTAGATAGACCCGATGTCTTTATTTTGTTATATATATATATATATATATATATATATATATATATATATATATAAATTTTATGTGGTGCTGAGGATGGAACCCAGTGCCTCACACATGCTAGGCTAGCGCTCCACCACTGAGCTACAACGCAGCCGCTGGAAGGAAACATTTCTAAGGACCGATTCTGAAGGGGAGATACTTGTCTCCTCTCCCCAGACCTTGAGTGTCCTGCCTTCGGCCCATGGGAGCTGGGGAGCAGGAGAGTGCCAGAGCAGGAAGGAGGAGCATGCTCTCTGCAGAGCAGGTGGGCAGACTGGGGGGGGGGGGGGGACCCTGCATCCTGCAGCTACAGAAGACTCATGCTGCCACCACCCCAGGGCCACCTGGGCCACACAGACCTGGGGAGGCAAGGTGAGCAGGTGGGACCGACTCTGGGTCATATTTTGTGCTCCCACCCAGGTCATCGTGTCCCAAGGCTGCAGTGGCACAAGCTGAGTGTATGGGACTCCTAGGGGAGCAGGGCCCTCTGGCCCAGGTTGGGGCTCGGGGAGGGGCAGGTCAGTGAAGGGTCTGGAGAGAAGCGAGCTGAGGAGCAGGGACCAGAAGGGCTGTTGATCACTGGGACAAGGCCCTTGTCGGGGGGACAAGACATTTGACTATAGGAAATCCCAAGTCATGAGGTCACAGCAAATGTGATAAGTGGTATCATTATGGCTTCTGTGTGGAAATTATCCATTGAAATGCTTTGTGGAAGGTCAGGACTGAGTGCAGAGTGCCACTGACCCCACCCTTCATGGGGACAGAGGAAGACGGGAGTGTCGGGGCACATTAGCCCCACGAGGGAGCTACAAAGCAGCCCATGAGAACCAGTGGCCAAGGGGCCGAGAGTGCTCCTTTCCAGGCAGTTCTGCCAGGAGAGAGGCCGCGCAGACTCCCCTCCTGCTGCAGGCCAGGGATGGAGGCCGAGGGCCAACCTGTGCCTGGAGGGAAGCAGTAACCACAGCCCCCCAGACCTGCTGGAGCCTCTGTGCTCTCCTCCACCCTGGAAGTCCATGGCCACCCTCAGCGTGGGCAGGCCAGCTGTCGGCCCAGCTGTGTGACAATGGAGGTCCTGGGCCCAGGGACACAGGCCAGCTCTCCAAGGCAGTGTTTGTCAGAGCAGCAGGGCCAGGTGGCCCTAACTGTCCTACATCTCACTCACAGTGGGCCTTGCCACCATGCCAGCAAAGGCAGAGAGCTAACGGCTTGCAGAAGTGACCCACCGTGTGCTTGGGACCCCAGAGGGAGTGCCCTGCTCTAGAAGAAGGAGGACAGAGAAGAGCCAGAGTCCAAGCCCTGGCAACACCCCTGCTCCCCACTGCCTGCCTGCAGCGAAGGGCGCTGCTCGCCCTCTGGTGGCCAGCCCCGGGATGGACACATCCACACTGCCTGGCCTAGACTTCTCCACACCCATCAATCAAACAGAACAAGGTCAAATGGAAAGTATTTTTAAATGCCTCTTCTGGGTTACTATGGCAACTGGAAAAATTGTTAAACCAAAAGTATGATTAATCTGCTCATTGTTCCATATTAATTCGGGAAGGAAAACAACTTCATTTCCACTTTTTCACATGCCCGTATTTTCTGGTACACATATTTTTAGCTCAGCTTTCTTCCAACTGGAGGTCCCAGTAGGTTTCTGTGGGCAGCACAGGCAGCTCTGGATGTGATAAACTGGGTGTGAGGGGCTCCTATCCCCCCACTGCTCATTCCCCAAACACGTCTTGAGCGGTTACCTTTGGGGGAAGGTTCTGGAGCCAGGCCGCCGGCTCAGTCCTGGCTCAGCCCTCTGCTGGCCTGGAAGCCCTCGGAGCTCACATCCTCATAAGCACAAGTCACAGGACACTGGGGCCAATTATGTGAGGAATAGATGAAGGGCACCTTTGGGAATCTTCATTTAAAACTTCTGCCTAGAAGTGTCGTATGGGAAAGTCACCAGTACACAGAGGGACTGCCGCTCGGTTGCCCGCTGGCTGGCATCTCCCAGGGGGTGGCACGTTTGGCATAGTGATGATGCAGGGTCACTGAGCAAAGCCCACGCTTCCCCGCATCCCTTCGCCTCTTCCTGATTCCCTTTTCTGTCCAGGATTCACTAAGTTTAGCCTTGTGCCTGCTCAGCTCCCCACAGCAGGGCCATCGCTCCGACTTTCCTTGATCTCCATGACTGACAGTCTTGAGGAGGACTGGCCAGATACTCTGTAGAAAGACTCTCCATTCGCATTGGTCTGATACGTTTCTATTATTAGATTGGGGTATGGGCTTTGGGCTACCGTGGTCATGACATGGCACTTGAGAAGGGCTTGCTGACTTTCGATGATGACCTTGATGATCTGGTGGAGACAGTGCTCTCCAGGCTTCTGTGCTGTGATGTTCCTTCTCCTCTTCCCATTCTGTACTGGTGGAGGGCACCTGATCCGTGACATCAGCCACACTTCCAGAGTGGGCAGCTACACGCGCCTTCTTAAGGGCAGAATATCAATATACATTATTTGGGATTCTTCTGCAGGGAAGGCTGGGCTCTTCTCCCCGACTTATGTATTAAATCAGTTATTAGTGTCAGCCTGGACTCCTAGATGTGTCTTTTACACCCTGAGCTGTAAGTCCCACATTATCTGTGGTTCAAACTGTTCCCGCTTTGGCCACTGGGACTCTTTGAGTGGGCCCTCGGGTCTCTTTAACTTGCCCTATCCCTTTGCCTTTTGAACACTGTCTCCCTTCTGGCACGACAGGATGTCCTGGGCTCATCTAACTCATTTCCTGCCCAGCCCTGGAGCCACCCGTTGCTCTGAGGAGCTCTGGGTGTTAGAAACCCTGATGGGACCCGGGGCACTCTGGTTGCTCTTGGGGTTACTAGTTTAAGAGGCACTTTAGGAATCCAGCACATAGTAACTGCTCAATAATTGCTGGCTATTAATATTGCCCAGTAGACGTTGGGTGAAGGTCGGGGACACAGCAGAGTAGGGCATCAGTTCTCAGTGAACTCACAGCTGGGGCAAAGATGCATTTGTGAGAAATTATCTCCACTGTGAGAAGGGCCTGATGGATGCCCACAGTGGCAAGGGGTACGATAGAGTGGCATTAAAAATGGCCCCACAGAGGACGATGAGTGTGAATTATCATCCGCTAAGCCATTACGTGAAAGAAGCAAGCTCAACAACGGCGTGAGCTGCTCGACCCCACCCACAGTATTCTGTGGACTTAACCTGTGTCTGCGTTGGAGTGATGTGTGCACACCGTGATGCCAACTCTCCTTATCTCTGCGTGGTGCTCCAGAGGAATTTTTATTTTTTATTCAAATTTTTGTGCTTACCTACATTTTCTAAGATACGTTTGTCTCAATGCTTGGCAATGTCTTAAAAGATTAGGGAGCTACATGAAGAAAGGAGCTTACAGCCTTGGATGAAGGTCCCACTGTACCTTCTGAAACAGCAGGCAGGCCTGGGGACGGCCCTGTCCCTGGGCAGTGGCAGGTCAGTCTGGCTGCTTCCCCAGCCTGCCTGCACCTGCTGGCCCTGGTGAGTGGTGGGGTCAGTGATCTTTGGGGACTGACAGACACATGGGGGGACTATTGACCCTCCATGAGTACGGGATTTACAGCTCTTTTGTTTACCAGTGCCTGAGGGAGCAGAGTAGGTGCTCAATAATCTCCTTTAAATTTGTGGAAGACCACTAAAATGCTGGTACTTACAGCATCCTAATCAGAAATGCATATTTTGTTCTCGGACTTAGAGGGCTGGTCTCAATCACCTCTCACTGACCATCACCTGAGTTGAGTTCTCTGTTCTGTCCCTCTTCCTTGTGGCCCTCCCACCAGCTCCATTTTGGAACTCTTGGGGTTCTCCTGACTCACAAATTCCAAGTCAACACCCAGTGGTGTTCATGGGAAGGCTGCCCTGCTCCATGCCCGCCTTCACCCTGCCCTGCCCTCAGCCCTAAGCCCTCGGCCCCAACCCACATGCAGGGAGAGAGAGCCTGTGGCCAGGTCTCCTCGCCAACTCCTGTTGGCCTGGCCTAGGGAGGAGGAGGCATTGAGAGAGGCCAGATCTGGAAGTAAGTGTCCCCCTGGCTCAGGCCCAGCCAGCAGCCCACCCCTGTGCTGGCATGGGCTCAGGCCCTCTCCCAAGCTGCAGCCAGGGAAGTCAGTGGGGGACCCCAGGATATGGAGACTGTAAGGATGTTCTGTGCTGGGCTGGGATAACAGACCTCACCACGGTCACTCATGGGGACCTGTTGGGAAGCAAAAGTGAGTGTGCAACCCCGAGGTGTCCATCCCACACCGCCCTTGATTCATCAGACAGGAGCAAGAGTGATCCCTGAGCCAATGGAGGATCAAATGAGTACCCACCTGACCTGGGGGCCCACACCTGAGATGGGGTATGCAGGGCCCTTAGCCAGAGGAGGCCCTGAGCTGACCATGTGGAGTGAAGGACAGCTTTGGAGGACTGGCCTGTGCACACCGGGGATGTGCACCTGAGTGGGCACCGGCTGCCTGAGGCCCTGTCCCTCTGCAGGACATCTCCGTGCGAGCAGCGAGAATTCTCCCGACTCCTGGCGTTTGCCCACCTCTGTGTCCTCTCATGCTTCCTGGGGTCCCTCGGAGAGTCCTTTTAACTCGCCCCTCTGCCTGCAGGTCCAGGTTCTCAACGTGGCATGGAGACTGTGGGGGCGTTTGCTTTTGCACAGAATCCAGGAGGCCCAGAAGAGAGGCCCACGGGAAGGCAGAGAGGCAGCTCCACTCCAGTGCCTGGCAGACCCTCATCCAGGCCACCTGGGCCTGGGCCGGGACCCTTGCTGTCCTCAAGCCTGTCATGCCAGCCCATCGTGTGCTGGCCTTTCCTGATTGCTCATGGTAGTAACTCTCGAATTTATAGCAAGGGTGTTTTCATGCTTCTGATTTTCACTCTAATTTTGCTGGTTGTTCTTGAGGCATAAAAGTTTTTAAATTTTCCTGGCTACTATTAATCTTTCTATTTGTGCAGCTTTTTTTTAATTGCATAGAAAGTCAACTTTCCTTTGGGAAAAATATAATAAAGTTCAAATCCCTCCATAATACCATATACATTGTAAGGAGATTAATAATCTAATTTTTTTAAAAAAGCAGAAAACCAGGGAAACATTTATATTGCCTGGAGTTGGGGAAAGTCCTGCCAAAATAAAGAGCATTCAAAACAAATAAAAATTCAAGTAGAAAAAAATTATATATTTGACCACACAAACCTCTAAAGGTTGAGACTCTTATCTACATATATCACCAAGAATGAGTTAATATTTATTCTGCATAAAACATTTTTATGAATCAATAAGAAACATAAATGAATAAAGAATATAATCAGATAATTCACAGAAAAAAAATTAATCAAAAATGTTTAGTCATATGAGTTAATCAGGAAAAATGCCATTTTAAACAAAAATATACTGACATTTTTTTCATCTATCAGTTGGCAGAAAAACAGAACCTATTTTGTGGGTGACTTTATAAAGGAACAGGTACACTCACGTGATGCTGATGGGAATTTAAAGCAACATCATCTTTTTACAGGCATCTGCGTTCATTAATAATTTAAACGCAGATATCCTTTGACCCAATAATAACAAAACGAAATGACATTTCTATTGAAATATCTGCACATTGCAAA
Source organism: Marmota flaviventris (assembly GCF_047511675.1). Lineage (NCBI taxonomy): Eukaryota > Metazoa > Chordata > Mammalia > Rodentia > Sciuridae > Marmota > Marmota flaviventris. The sequence continues at coordinate 4,532,916 of NC_092501.1, forward strand.
ACAAATATCTAAACAGGATTCCTATTGCAGCGCTACTTGTTGATTATAAAAACATGGGAAAAACTTAAGTGTGCATTATTGGGTGTGGTTAAAACAACCTAGAGCACCATATGCTACAGAATGTTCTGCTACTAGTAAAAGGAATAGGGATTTCCAATTGCCCTAAAAAAAGAACGGCGTGCACACAGTGCTTAGCGTGAGTAGAGAGGGGAAGAGGGAGAGAAACCAGCTGTAGAAGGGTAGTCATGATTTGTTAGTTAAAAAAAAAAAAAATACCTTCTGTTTGTACCTCATTTTCTCCTCTCACATTAATTAATGAAAATTGTCTCTACTTTGGTGATGTCTTTTTTTAAAATATTTTTTTAGATGCTGGTGGACCTTTATTTTATTCATTTATTTATATGCAGAACTGAGAATCAAGCCCAGTGCCTCCCACATGCTGGGCAAGCGCTCTACCACTGAGCCACAGCCCAGCCCTGGTGATGTCTTTTTAATGCAGAAGAATATCATCCAATTATTTTATGTAATTTCCATGTTTCACTTTTTTATTTTCTCTTTGACAATTTTATTTGAGAGAATGACCTTTTTAATGTTCTGATTAATTAATAAGTTGGAATTTTTTGTTTGTTCAAACCCATATTCATAGTTTCTGATTTCATTTGAAACTCATCTGAGAATACCTCCTGGTCAAGGTCTCCCTCTGGGAGCACCCTGAGAGTCCCTGGGCGGGGGCGGGTTTGCACGGAGCCGTGTGTGTTAGTGCCTCCTTGAAGATGGGACACACTCTGTCAGCCACGGCAGCAGCCAAGTCATGCCTCCTTACTAATTAGATCACCTGAATGTTCTGCACTTAGTCCATTTCTCTCCTCCTTGTTCTCCCATAGACCACAGACACGAAGCAGCAGCAATCTTTTCTCCATTTCTCCTGTTCTCCTCGTCTCTGTTAGACCATCTGGCACCTGCTGCATGGAGGCCATGGTCTTTTACAACTTTCCTAAGACAACAGTGTTAGAGGTCTACACCTGCTTCTGACTGGACATGCCTGTAAGAGGAAGCTCTTCCTGTAAGACTTCCTGGAGCCTCGCACTGCAGAGATGTTCAAATGGCCTCCGTTGTTCCATTTTTCTTCCTTTTTCCTAGGTGGGGACAGTTCTGTCCACCCCTGGACATGCATCCCATCAGCTGCTTCTTCCTCTAGCTCCCTGGTGGCAGCAGGCCCTCTAGGCTCCTGTCTAAATGAGAAGGTGAGCGCTTGAGCACAAACTGCTGGGCTTCTACTGGGAGAGCTGTCCAGAATGTCTATGAGGTCCACACAGCAGGCTTGAGATGCATGCAGCTTACCTACCCCTCAGACCAGGCAGGACCTAGGAGAATGGTCGACCTGGCTGCATGCTTCCAGCTCTCTGCTCATCTCTGCTTCTGCAGAAGGTTTTCCTTGGGGAACCGACCCAGCCAGCAGGCTGTGGGCTTGCCCATCCCCTCCATCTGCCTAGGCTGGAAAGGCCTGTCTCTGGGGAGGGAGAGCCCAGCAGCAGAGAGAAGGCATGTCCATCTGGAGCAGTCTGGGGACTGTGGCTGAGTGTCCTGAGCACTAGTGGTCAGCACAGCCTCTGTGTCCAAATTTGAGTACAAACAGCACAGAAAAGGAGAGCACAATAGCATGTCCAGGATGCATTTTCCAGCCCTGGAACAACACACCTGACAACACACCTGGGACAGCCTTCATCCATCCAAGGTGAGAGCTGGGAGTATGATGTGTTCTGTGGGGGACACTAGGAAGGTCACCCTCGTGCATTGCTGGTGGGCATGCACATGCAGGAGGAATGGGGCAGCAGCTAGCAAAGCTTCCCGTGCTCACCCTCTGCTCCCACTATCCGGCTTCTGGAAGGTACCCTAGAGATACCCCCTTCAGCAGTATGAAAAGAGAAATAGACAAGGCTATTGATCACAGCATTCAATAGCAAAGTATTAGAAAGCACCCAATGGCCATGTGGAAAAGAGCGGCTGACTGGACTGCAGCTTGTGCTCTTGATAGACAGCTGTGCGGCTGCACAGAGGCAAGCTCCCTGTGCCCGCTGGGGAGGCTCAAGGGGCCCTGTCAAGAGGGAAAAGAATGGACAAACAAGGTACATATGTGCTGGGTGCAGTGACACACGCCTGTCATTCCAGTGACTCGGGAGGCTGAGGCAGAAGGATGGCTGTTTTAAAGCCAGCATCGGCATCTTAGTGAGACCCTGTCTCAAAATAAAGTATATTTTTTAAAAAGGGCTGGGGATGTGGTTCAGTGATTAAGCACCCCTGGATTCAATCACTGTACCAAAACAAACAAACAACAATAACAACAACAAAACAAAACAAAACAAAAAAAAAAAAAATATATATATATATATATATATATATATATATATATATATATATATATGATTTGTTCAAGAAAAGGGAACTCTAATAAAATTCAACTGTTTATTCATTTGCACAGAGACAGGAAGGATAAGCCATTAACTGGTGGGACTGGCCCTGGCCCTGGGGTAGGAAGGAAGGAGGTGGAAAGAATAACGTTTTTGTAGTTCTGGCTCTTATAAAAGTGTGAATTCACACTCAGGAAAAAAAAAATAACTAACAAGAAAGGGAAGAAAAACACGAATATAGTATAATACATATAAATATAAACAGAAACAAATTAATCTAAACACATTACAAGCAATTCTAAAACTACTTATTTATGTGTATCTTAGGATTGAGAAAATAGGTAAACAAACCGACAGTGAATAATGACAGCCAGGCTTTTCACTGTTCCAAGAACTCATAAAGGTGGAAAGGAGGGAGGTTAGAAGGGACTCTGTGGGAGTGGATTGGAGTTTGGAGGTATTAGTATGAATGGACAGAAGTCTAGAGAATCAATGTATAGATAAATAGATGATAAACAGATAGGTGATTCGTAGGTTGTTAGATGAACAGAAATAGATGACAGATGAATGCTTAGATGGATAGATGGATGGGTAGATGGATGGAGAACAGATGGTAGAGAGAGATGTGTAGGTAGATGGATGATTGAAAGATGGACAGAGAAAAATGGTGGATGGATGGATGGATAACAGATGGTAGAGATATACAGGGGATTGATAGATGGATACAGATAAAGGTCAGATGGACGGATAGACTGGTAAGTAGGTAGGCAGACAAGCACACAGGTTTCCTATCTCTATCTGCTTATGAAAAGGTCTTGAATGTTTGTGATTGGCACACCCAGAGCCCCGATGTTGGTTTCTAACTGCCATTTTCCAATAAAATACACCCGTTCTCCTGGAGAAACAACTGGTTTCCAGGCTGGTGAGGGAAAGGGCGAGATAAGCGCAGAATGTCATGTTGTGTCAGAAATCAGGAAGCGCCCAGAGAATGAGGAAGAATATCAAAAGGACACCAGAGCCTGTGGGAAGAGGGCGCCAGAGGCCAAATCCAGGACACCTGGAGCACAGAATCGATGATGATAGTAATCGGTTAGCCCACACAACAGACCAAGCAGCCATCAGTCAGAACAAATACAGATGAATCAAAACAGAACAAATTCAGAGAAAGAAAACCTCTTCCTGAATATAGAATTCTAGCTAAATGCAGAGGGAATGGTGCTTGGGTTTTTAAAAATCATACATTAGGTGGCCAACAGAATGATCATTTCAGGCGAGAAGCATACCTGTGTGCTAAAACCAGTGGGGAAAATTCCAGGAGTAAGAGATGATTATGGCATTTCAAAGAACCACCCCCAAGATTCTTTTAATAACTACAACAGCTAATAAAAATAGCTGTGCAGTAGGGAAATCCAACAGAACCACCTGGCCAGGTGGACATTCCCATAACCAGTAGTGGACAGAGACATCCTCCTCTCCTGCTGAGATGCCCCCAGGAGCACGTGTCACTTTCCTTCCCTGGAGTGCCCCAATAACACAGAACCTGAACTGAGCCATAGGAGGTCGCAGGCTGACCAGACAGAGGGACTTCTGCACACTTACTGACCTGTGCTCTGCAAAGCTGTCAAAGTCATGAGAGACCCAGAAACACGAGGGAGAGTTCCAGGTGAAAGGAGGCCCAGGAGATAGGACAGCGGAGGACGGCATCGCCTCTGGACCAGCTCGTGGAGAAGGAGAGGAGTCGGCCATACAGGACATCAGCAGGGGAATGGGTGCAATCTGAGCAAGGTCCACAGATTAGACCACATTATTCTATCAGTGCTGAGTCCTCTGCGTGGATCATTGCACCGTGGGCATATGAGAGTTCTCGAACACAACACACACTGAAGCATTTAGAGAAAAAGAGACATCGTGTCTGCACTTTATCCTCAAGGGATAAAAATATTAATATTTTAGAGAAGAAGAGTATAATAAGCAAATGCACTCAAATATTAACCTTTGGGGATTCTGGGTAAAGGGATCCTTGTATTAGCTTTGCAAGTTTTCTGAGTTAAAAATTGTTCTCAACAAAAGGGGAGGGTTGTTGTTTGTTTATTTAGTGCAGGTATCTCTGTGCACAGCGTATAAGAAGCTCCTTGGAAGTGACCCACTTGAGCTTCTAAGCCAACCTTTAAAAATGAGTCAGTTCTTCCTCTGGGGTGTTTGAGAAGAGTGTGGGCGCTACCAGTCCCTGGAGGATCCTTGCCAAATTCCCTCCCTAGAACCTGTTAGAGCTTCTAGAGAATGCCCAGAGTTCCCGTTCCGTAACACCCACACGTGCTCCTTGAGAGCCTGACCTGTACTTGGAGTTTCCAGGTTCCGTAGCCCACACTCTTTCCTGTGTGGTCAGACTAACTCTAGAGGAAAAGAGGCCCCCATAACGGTCCCTTCCAGGGCAGTCACGTGGGTCTGCTCCAGGGGCTCAGCATGTGTTCCCAGCCTTGCTGGAGAACAACCAAGAGTTGGGAGCAGTTTTACACAAACCTGCCTGCACACCAGCAGGCCTTACAAAGTTCCACAGCATGGTTGGCCCCGAGAGGCACACAGAGCCCCGAAATCTGAGGAGCAAAGCCCGAGGTGCTGCCAAAAAGATAACCGAATGCTGTGTCTGCACAGACAACAGACCCAGACCCCCTCGTCACCAGTAGTAACCATACACTTATCCACCAGGTCTCCTGTGGTCCCAAACCATCTCTCAACCTTTTTATAAGATGGATAAAAAGCTAACTAGCCATTGTCGATTTCAAAGACAAAAGCACATTTTCAAAGAATTGTTCCTAGTTTAAAACAGGTGGGCAAGCTCTCTGCTAAGGGTCAGATACTACATGTCTTCAAGGTTGGGATGCAAGATGTCCATCCAGCCACTTATCTGTCATTGCAACATTCAAGTGGCTGATGGCAACATGTCCACGTATGAGTATCATGGTCACAAGTTATTATTCTTGGACTCTCCTTTTCCCAACAATTTCAAAACTATTCTTAGCTCATGAGCAGTACAGTAAGCCCAGCAAGCTAGATTTGGCCCCAGGGGCAATTTGTTTGGCCCCTTGCTTCAAGAAGGAACATCTCAATCCCAACAGAGCTGGGAGGGATCTTGGACATCAGCTGACATTCAGAATGACGCAGCAGAGGCTGGATTCTAGGAAGAGAGGGGCGAATGCCTCTATGCCAGCCCACAGCCAGCTGCACAAGCAAGCTTCCTACACGTGCCATGTGGACGTCAGCCTTTGGGACTGTCTCATGAGTGGTGTCCACGTGGAAGTCTCCCTCCCAGCTTGGCTGATTGGACAAGCCAGCTCCCGACTTCCAAGAGCATCTGTCGCCAGGGCCGCTCTCTGAGAAGATGCTGGGCAGCCACCCTTCTCCGAGCGCAGGCTGGACAATCTCACTTCCACTCCCTCTTATGTGGGGTAGGTGGCCACAGGTGTGGCAGACAGGGCCGAGCTTACCACACTCGGCAGTGACAGAACACAAATGCCAAAACACCGCAGAAGGTCCTACTCGCTGTGACAAACCTGAGGACACAGTGAGTTTCAAGTTCAGCTTCCTACTCAGATGGTAGCAGCCGGAATCTTCTGAAAGTGCCAAGAAGGGAAAGGGAACCTCGTGTCCCACCCTGCTGTGATGACAGGGGCTGCCCTTCGAAGCCAGGCGAACGTTACATAGCAGGGCAGTTGGTTCTAGAGCTGATCAAGTTGCTTTCTGTCCAGAATTGAGACAACCAGAATATGGACATGACCATGTTTTTCTCCTGGGTCTGCCATGTATGGGGGCTCCCTGCCCTGAGCAGCGTCTACAGCACCAGCACATTCGAGCTAAGAGCCTCTAACCTGCACCAGTCTTGTCTCACCCATGAGAAGCCTCCGCCTGGCAGGTTCCAGGCCGTCCTCACAAACCCACAAGACCCCGCTTCATCAGCCCTGCTTTACAGAGAGGAGCCTCCCTCCAGCCGAGGGCAGCTCATGGGCTGCCATCACACAGTGAGGGGGGAGCCAGGATTCAGGCATGCGCTGCAGGGCTCACGACCCCTCTGCCCAGCTCTGCGCTGCCCAGCCCACCTACCACAGCACACTCCTGGGGTCCCCGCACATTCATCAGAGGGTGGATTAGACTGAGGATTTGTTTCCTTTAAATATGAAAATGGTAATTAGTGTTTCTAGAACTATGATAACCAGGCTTCCCATCAGCTGTGACTGCCCAGTGCTCACCCTCGTCCATTCACATGCCAACATTCATCCCACCCCACTTCCTGGTGCTTGGGGAACAGAAAGGTGGTCACTGATCCTGATGGCCATCCCATCTAGAAGAGGGAAAGATAGGATGGCACAGTAGACTGTGTCTGTCCTGGAGACCCAGGGCCTTGGAGGCACTGGAGCTGAGAGGTTGCAGGGAAGACAAGGTGAGCTGGTAGCTACCTAGGGTGAAGGCAGAGGCAGCCAGGGGAGGGGGCAGCATCAGAGAACAACAAGAGGAGGGGCCCCGTGTGCCTGCAGAGCAGGAGAAGAGAGACAGATTGCAGAACGCTCCCAGCTGCTCCCAGGAAGCCCTGCCACCTCCCTCGTGGGCTCTCTAAGACCTCACCCTCCTCACGCCCATCTCCCCCGGGCGTCCTTGAGCATGTTTGTCTCTCGTGTCCCGAAAGTCTTAATTAAAATGATTCCCTTAAAAATCAGTCAAGAAAGGAAAACACCCCAATAGAAAAATGGACAAAAGACATGAACAAGCAACTCACAAAAGAATACTCCTAGCCCATTACCATATGAAAACCGCACACCCTCACTCGCAATCCAGGAAACAAAATTTTGGCAGATTTGTAAACTAGTAATAACTAGGAAAATGTCATTTACTGGTCATGGAAAAGGTGCAATCTGGAAACATGTAACAAGATCTTAAGATTTTTCACATCTTAGACCCTTTGAATTCATTTCTGAGAGTTTATCTTAAGGAAATAATAAAGCAGTTCTACAGTGATACTATTACGAACCAAACCTGAGCTTAAAAAAATGCAAAGACTTAAATACTTGAAAAAGACTATTTATGGCAGAAGGTATGGAAGCTAAATTCAGAAGCAACTTAGATTTTCAGCATTAAGGAGCTGATTAAATATGAAATAGACCTACTGTACAATGTACAACATTTTACCTACTAAAACAATGTCTAAGGGAACTTTAAATGATCTAGATATTGATGTTACTTTTTAGAAAAAAAAACTATATTTGTAAAAGCTTATGTATATTTATATATGTAAACTGTAACCTTATTTTCATAAAATATATCTCAAGAAGATAGACTATAGATAAATTTATACATATGTGTTACATATGTATAAATATCATATATGTCATGTATGCACCTATAAATATTACTATATGTGTAATAAATATCTATTTTGATACAAACATAATATATACTATATACATATTATAAGACTCTATATTACTATATGTTTATTAATGATTCTCAATGAATGATTAATTAAATTATTTTTATTACCTCTTTTTTCCTACATTCTATATTCTATAATAAACATGTACTTTTATAAGGAGGAGTTGTTTTTCTAAGAAATTCAACAGGGCATGAGGGCAGACAGGCCGCCTGGCTCCCTGCTGCCCCTGGCATCTCCCCCCACACTAAGCACATACCCCATTATGCCAAGCACACCTGCCACAGCATGGTCCCAGGAGGGAGGTTCTGACCCCATCCACAGCTGTGACCCGTCCCTGGTGTGGGTAAAGGTGTGATATGGCTGTTTCCTCAGCTTCTCTGACCCTCTGTTGGTCATTCTGAACCTGCCTCAGGCAAAGCCCTCGAACAGTGCCTGGCACTGGGTAAGCATCAGCTGAGGTTTGCCACCCTACCCTGTAAGCCCCAGCACATTGACAATTGTCGGTAAGGACAAGGACCAATCACACAGAACAGCTTCTGAGCTTGTGATTTTGTCATTAGCCGGAGAGCAGAGCTGCTTCCCAAAATGTAAAGGTCTCCAGGGGACTCGGCTTGAGGAGGTGAGTTCTAGACTTGCCGAGGTGTCTGGGTGGACAGGACTGAAGCTGGGGAAAGGGAGCAGCTCAGAGACCATGTCTGGGTATCAGATAGACAATGACGTAGCAGCCAGAAGATGCCAGGTTATCTGAGGGAATGTTGGAGAAAGCAACATGGAAAGAACAGGGTGAAAGAGAGAAGCCCAGGAGAGAACGATGAGGAGATGGGGAAAAGGGAAGAGCAAGACAAAGGAGTCGAGGAAGAAAGACTGGACAAGACCTAGCCCTTGGGTTGGGCCAAGCCCGCGTGTGCCGAAGAACCCGCTGTGACTGGGTGCCACCCAGAACCTGAGCTCACGCTTCCCAACTGCTCAGTCCTTAGTGAGGTGGAAGCCATCACACACACCTTAGGATGGTGCCTGTCACATAGTCGGGATGCTTTGTCATTGTTTGGGAAAGTTTCTAGCTTAAATCGCAACTTTTCCTAAAGACCCATCTGAGCTCTTAAAGAGGCTTCCAGCGCCTCCATCCCTGGTGCTCCTGATCCCCTCCGCCGGTTTTCCCTTCTGTGGCCTTCTACCAGGCCCTGGCTGCGTCCCTTCCCAGGACTGTGGGGCACTGTGTTGCAGTGTCACTACATGAGGTGGGGCCTCCCTCTCATTCTGTCCATGAGCAACCTCTGAGCACTTAGAGCAAGGTGGGGACCCCAGGACACACCATAGATATCTGTTGAAAAGCTGCAATATGACTGAGGACACAGTCAAGACCCTTAGGAGCCGGCTGGGCGGACGGCCCCTTACCCAAAGCTTCTCGCATTTGGAAACCTCTGAGAACACTTTCAGGACCCGTCCTCACCTCCCCTTGGCCATTCCGATGAGGACAAATGTCTTTCTTTCAAGTGCTGCTGCTGCTGCGGCCTCACCATGACCCCTGGGTACCCTTGGACTTAAGGCATGGACTCTTCAAAACCCTCATGGAGATGGGCCCCAGACCCTCTCTGGACGGCTTCCATCCCCATGTAGTGAAGGGGCATGACTGTGAGAGGCGACATCCACTCCACTCCCTGTCCCCAAAACAGGACATAGAATGTAGGTGTCCCCTCTGTCACCCTCCATGGCACCCCCACTGTCTCTCAAGGTTGAAAGTGGTTCTCCAACAATTTTTTTAATGGAACACAAAGTCTGTTCTTTACCAAGATAGAGCAGGGCAGCCATGTGCTTTTTATAAAGCTCATTACAGCCACCAGATGAAAGACGTCCCAGAGGTCAAACTGCAAGGCAAGCTCCCTCGGTCTCCAGGTAGGGAAATGTTTCTTATTATATTTGTTAAAAGTTCACCACCACTTGATAAAAATCTTGAGAAAGGGCATATGTGTTGCTAAATTAGCTCTAAAAGAGAACAACTTAATGTAAAATAAACCTGGGTCAAACGTGAGCTCAAGTTACCTGCCCCAGACTTCCAGAAAGAGGTGGGTGCACGGGGATATTTGGAAGGGGCTCATCTCACCAGCAAGGAGCGTTCAAGAACAGAGTGGGTGGCCCCTCCCCAGGATGACAGGAGTGAGATCATATTTACCTTTGTCACCCTTTGTGAGCTGTAAGGCCTGCCATGGCCTCTCATGGGCCGTGAGCCCCCTCCCTGAATTTTAAACCCTAAAGAGTCATTTTCCACCATTGCTAACTTAGTTACTCGCTTACCCTTCAATAACCACCAACCAAGTTCAGGCCTCTGCGCCACCCCAGATATCAAAAAGACATGAAGCCTTGGGGTTGGGGATGTGGTAGCGCGCTCGCCTGGCATGCATGCGGCCCGGGTTCAATCCTCAGCATCACATACAAACAAAGATGTTGTGTCCGCCAAAAACTAAAAAATAAATATTAAAATTCTCTCTCTCTCTCTCTCAAAAAAAAGACATGGAGCCTGCTTCCTGAAGCAGGGCCTGTTACAGAGGGGTAGGAACAAAGCAGAGCATCTCAAAAGATCAAGTCAAAAAAAATCTAATCATGTAGAATTTTCCTCAAGAAGTTAATAATAGCAATTACATTTGGGTAAAGATTCTTTCCATGTTTTCTGTACGTAAATACAGGAGGCTAATGGTGGCTACAAAAGTTAAAAACCATGCATCCAGGGGTAGAGCCTGTTTTCTTAGGGAATACTATTTGCTTTGTTTCATTAAGCATTCATCTACAAGAGCATTCTTGTGTCTTCATGGTGCTGAGATAGAGCCCTGGCCCCACACATGCTCAGCAAGCTCTACCCCTGAGCGACACCCCAGCCTGCAAGGGCTGTTTAATGGCTGCACATCTCAAACTGTTGTCCAGTGCTTTCATTCATCAGTCAGTTAAGAATCTTTCAAATTACTCCAAAATGAGAGGGAACCTTTGTTAGGCTCTACAAAAACCAGAAAGAAAAGAAGTGAAGAACCAGAGACTTCTGGGGAAGGGCAGGAATGTCCCACTCTGGCTCAAAAGAGAGAAGGGAAAGATTCATTCCCCTGCCCATGGCACAGGATGCCCTGAGGCTCTGACAAGTGTTGGACAAACTTTGTGGAGATGTTTGGGGAGGACTATGACCTTCCCCTGAGTTTAGATGGAAGGGCTGACATGCCAGAGAAAAGGGAAATTTCTAGAAAATAGAATGCTTTCTCGTTCTCCTCTAGCTCATCCTTTTTCTGAGAACCCTGCCCAGCTCTAAGCCTTTCAGCTCCTGTACTGTGCTCATCTCAACTGCTCAGTGGAAAGGCCTGCCACCTCCATCATAGTGGTCAACGACCTCCTGGTTTCCCTACTGCCTGCAATGAGGTAGCACTGATATTGTGCTGGGGATTCAATAAAAACTCAAAATAACCCATAACTTCCACTCTGAAGAAAAAGATACACACAAACAGAACCACATGAGGGACAGTTGGTAGTGTGCACTAAACAAAGTATGGAGAAGCCAAAGAATCCTCAGAGTGGCTATGGAATGGGCAAACTTGGATATTTCCAGCCAATATAAACACTCTTTTATCAAGACTCCAAGTATTAATGAAAGGAACCAACTTAGGAACCCTAAGTCTATACAGTTGCTTTCAAAACTACCCCACCCAACACATCTAAGACATATGGCCCGTTCCCAACAGTAAGGCATCTTGGAAGAGAGAGGGTGAGTCCCCAGAGGTGCCAATGGCTCCATCATGTCCAACAAGACTCACGACTCTGGAGCACAGGCATGCAATGGTGACATGCGTGGTGACATGCAGAAGTGTGCTCAGTGCACCTGAGAGTAGGATCCAAGCTCTCATACAAGCTAAAAGGCCACAGAAGCACCTTTTGCTACATGTCTGTAGCTGGAAAGAAATTAGATGATTTGATGTCAATGAGCAAGAAGAAAAATAGCCACATGCCATTGATGGAGAATGGATAGTCATATGATAGAATTCTCTTCCATCATAAAAAGGAGGGAAGTTCCAAAAGATGACAAAACACAGATGAATCTTGAAAACATATGCTAAGTCAAATAAGCCAACACAAATGACAAATATTATCTAGTGCCATTTTACATGTAAGTGGTGCCTGGAGTATTCAGATTCATAGAAACAGAAAGTATAGTGGTGGTTTTTTTTTTTTTATTGGTTGTTCAAAACATTACCAAGCTCTTGACATATCATATTTTATACATTAGATTCAAGTGGGTTATGAACTCCCATTTTTACCCCAAATACAGATTGCAGAATCACATTGGTTACACATCCACATTTTTACATAATGCCATATTAGTAACTGTTGTATTCTGCTACCTTTCCTATCCTCTACTATGGGGCTTGGGGAGGGAAATAAATGGCTAATTAGTGTGTAATAGGTACAGAGCTTCAGTTTGATAGGATGAGCAGGCTCTGGAGATGGACAGTGGTGGTAGACATATAAAGATATGAATGCTCTCAGTGCCGCTGAACTCTATCCTTAAAAACAGTTGAGATGGTCACTCTCTGTCATGTATATTTTACCACAGTGAAAAAGAAATCCACCTACAAATTAGCTAGTGGTGAAGAGGCCACTGGTGATTGGTTGTTGACCACTGCCCCATCTCGGAGTCCACAGCATGAGCACAGCCCAGGAGAACTGGGGTACTCCAAAGAAGCCTCCATTCATTCAAGAAGCAAATGCAAATCCTTTGAAGAATATAGGCAAGAGAACCAAGGACAAATTGTTGCACTAGCTCTTCCTAACAGCATTATCAAGTATGATTTTTTGCATAGTTTGGACTTGTCTCAGAGGAGGATCTCACAACCACTGAGCACCCTTGGGAGCCCCTTGGAAGCTCCTGGGGGTCAGAAACACATTCTACCAGCACTGAGGCAACTCCCCCTCATCCAACCACGAGAGGTTCTGAGTAAACAAAGGCAGTGGTCAAACTGCAGTACTTTACAGCTGTCATTCCAAAATACACATGCATTTATTCCACGGCATAATAAACAGAGTGTGCGGGATATAATTTCACTTTTTCTTCAGCACTCAATATCACAATTATGCCACAGGAAGAGAAATAAATGGTGCAGGACATCTGCAGACTCTGGGCCCTTCCCCAGCCCCAACTCTGTAGGCACACAGCAGTGCTTTTAACTTCATGGGATGAAGAAGACAGCCTGGAATTTGCTTCCTTGAAAATGAACTGAATTCTTACCCCTTACCCATTTTTATAAAGCCAAAGTTGTAGCTCTGAGGGAAATGCAGAGCATTAAATACATTTAAAAAATTTTTTTTAAGTCCCTGGGTCAATAATCTAAGATTCCACTTTAAAAAGTCAGAAAAAAAAGAGAAAAATTAATCTAAAGCAAGCAGAAGGAAATAATAAATGTAAGAATAGAAATTAAAATCAAAAACATGAAAATAATAGGAAAAAGTCAATAAAGAAATGTGATTCTGCAATCTGTATACTGGGTAAAAATGGGAGTTCATAACCCACTTGAATCAAATGTATGAAATATGATATGTCAAGAACTATGTAATGTTTTGAACAACCAATAATAAAAATTTTTTTTAAAAAAGTAAAAAAAAAAAATACTGATCATCTTTGAGCCAGACTGACAAGAAAAGAGACAGCATTGTCAGAGATCAAAGGCACAGAAAAGGAAGGCTGAGGATCATTCTACGGGCATACATCCAACAGTTCAGATGAAATGAATCAAATCTTGAAAATTAACTGCCCAAACTCACACAAGATGAAATAGGTAGTCTAAACAATTCTGTAAAGTTAAATAATTTGAATTTATATTTCAAACTTTTTCATAAAAGGAACTTCAAGGCCCAGATGGTTTTATGGGTGATCTCCACTAAATAATTTAAAAAGATAACTCCAATTCTACATAATCTCTCCCAGAAATGAAAGAGAAGGAATACATCTCAACACACGTCTTATGAGGCCATTCTTATCATAGGATGATAAGGATCTGGTGACATTCAATACACACATAGGATCTGGTGATTGATTCAATACACACATAGGATCCAGTAATTGTACTTATCCTGATAACTAGTCCAAAGCACAAGAAAAGAAAACTCGAACAGAATCCCCAACAGAATATTAGCAACATTTAAAATAAAGAATATGCCATAACCACATGGAATTTATGCAATAATGAAAGACTAGTCAAATATTTGAAAGTTAGTATAATCACCCTATCAAGAGTGTAAAGAAAAACCACATGATCATCATACGAATTGGTGCAAAAAGAAATCTCTTGAGAAAATTCAACACCCCCTCTTAAAAGAGGGGTGGGATTTTCTTTTACTCCGAATTCCTTGTCTTCCGTAGCCATATTAGAATTAGCTTGTCTATATCTTTCAAACAAACTGCTAAGATATCAATTGAAATTTTACTGCATTTAAAGATTATTTGGGGGAGAATTGAGTTCTTTACCGTGTTGACTCTCCAGATTTATGAATGTGTTCCAACAAATGGTGTTGGAACAAATTATGTTGGAAAGTTATGAACCAAAAATTTAAAAATAACGTCTCTGAGTCTCACATTGTATACCATAACCATTCAGTGGATTGCAGACCTAAATGTAGATACAAAGCCACCAGCCTTTAGAGTTAAACAGGAGAGTCCTGATGACCAGTGGGAGGCAGAGTTCCCAGAAGTACTGCCACAGCTCGGCCATAGTGAAAGACTTTGATACACTGGACTTCACCAAAATCAAAAACTTTTGACCTGTTAAACCCACCTTTAAGAGAATAAAAAGACAAACTACAGACTGAGAGTTAATATTTTCAAATCATATACTCAACAAAGGACTTGGATCCAGGACATGTAAAGGACACATGATATAATTAAAAAGTGGTCAGCAAACTTGAGCAGCTGCTTTCTGGAGTGCATGAGTGGCAAATGAGCACACAGAATGATGGTCACCATCCGTAGCCATCAGGGGAACGTAAATCAGAAGTCAGTGGAGGGCTGGGGACATGGCTCCGTGGTAGAGCTCTCACCGAGCATACAGAGGCTCTAGGTTCAACCTCCAGTACTGGAGAAGAAAAGAGGGGGTGGATATCTCCATGGAATACCATTCAATACGCACATAGGATCTGGTGACATTCAATACACACATAGGATCTGGTGATTGATTCAATACACACAAAGGATCTGGTGACATTCAATACACATATAGGATCTGGTGACATTCAATACACACATAGGATCCGGTGATTGATTCAATACACACATAGGATGCGGTGATTGTACTCCTACATATCTATGTATCTGCCATAGAGAAACAAAAATGAATGTCTATACAAAAATGTATACACGAAAGCTTACAGCAGCTGCATTTATAACTGCCCCAAACTGGAAACAACCCCAAAGTCCAATATAGACTGTGTACCTCCATTGGTACCTCCATACGGAACCCCCACGATGGAGGCAACCAGGATCACATGCCTGGTGTGCACCACACCCAGAGCAATTCTAAAGCAGCGCACTGAGCAAAAGAAGTGGCACTCACACGGTCCCCTCTGCTCAGTCCCTTCTATCTGTCGTGCCACAAGAGATAGAACTACGGTGACAGAGAACACCTGTGCAGCTGGTGGCTCAGAGGGGAAGAGGGTGTGGCCACAGAGGAAAGGCGCAGTGCAGGGAGCAGGGTTTGGGGGTCACAGGTTATTCTGAGTGCTGGTTGGGGGTGACATGACCTACACAATGTGATTACATTTCATACAGACAGACACACACAGACAGAAACACATGATTTTATAGTGCGTTCATTTGAAAAACAATTTTTAGAAGTATAACAAGAGTTTTTCTTTTTACAAAATGAACATCAGACTCAGCGGTTGGGGTGAGTCCTGACTCAAGCGCCTCCTGCACACTATCATTTTCTGGGCCCCTTGGTATCTGCCAGAATCCAAAATGTCTCCTTATGTTAACATCCCTAACAGTCCAAGACCAAGACTAGTATTGCTCCGGGCACTGAAGCCTTCGATACCCAACAGCCTTGCCGCTGAGGTCTCTGTATATACTGACCTTCCATCCCAGGTACCATCCTCAAAACTTTAAATATACACACCATAAATAAGCCTTAGCAGGAAACCGTTGCTACCAAAAGTATATTTTAAAGCTCTTCCTTATGTCTCTCTTCCTTATGCCCATCATCCAGAGTCACTGAACTAACAGATACGCCGATGACAGTCAGAGTTCCTGTTTACATATAGCCAGCTATTGGCTGGCCTTTCACCATGGTCGCCTAAAATAGAGTGACAGAGGGTTGCTAACCTCCTGCTAAAACTTCCATTTGCAGCCTCATCTTCTTTCCCTCCTTCTTTAAAACTTCTTCACCGAGGTAGCCGGGAGGCTGCTTTTTCTCATTTCACTGTCTGTTGGCAGACACAAGTGCGCATTGTATATTCAAGGGCAATTAAGTTGCTAATAGTCAGCTATTTCCAAAGTCGCCTACTGCAGATGATGATATATTATGGAGCATCTGATGCCAGAAATGTAACTGGAAAAGGAGGCTACGTTCCCACTCTTGTTAATAAAAGAATCCAGCACCGCTGAAATGAAGAGCTGAAGTTTTGTACTAAGTGTTTTATGTTGAACTTGCCGTACCATTAGGCGTTGCCATGCGAACTGGCTTATGATGCACTCGGGAAAAGAGACGAGACCAACATATTTCTTTTCCACTTAGTCCTACCAAATATTCTGCCTCTTTCCCTGCAAATTTCTTGTGAAACACTTACGTGAGATAAGACACTCTCCTTACCCCAGATAGAAATGTTTTAGCTCATTAAGTCCTTTCTTCCAGAATACTAATTCTGTGCTTGACTGGTGCTTTATTACAGATAAGAGAATAATTCAAAATTAAAAGACGTGAAATGGAGCTCTTTTAAGCTATCACTCAGGCCATTTGAGGGAAAAAATACTCTTATCAAATGGGATTTTGTAATGATAAAATGGACACAAACATTTGTTCAAAGTTTCAAGAGCCGAGTTTTACCCTGTTTTCTGAACAGTACTTAATGTGTAATGTAAATAACTTTTCAGATCCCTGGCTACCTGCCTGGCTGTCCCCAAGACTTGGTGGCTCCCCCTACTGGCCTGAAAACACATTGCCGGCCTGTACTCACTTGAGACGAGCCTGCTCCAGGCTGCAGGACCCTGGGGCAACTGTCTCTCCTTGTGCTTCAGGTCAGTGCTGTTGAACTGGGAGTTTTCATCCCTTTTGGTTTGGGTAACTGGTTGTTAGGACAAATACAATGTAAACTTTGCCCTCAGATGCTTCTGCCAACATAGGAAGAAAATGTCACCCAAAGCTGGCACAAAGGTCACCAAGGTACTTTCCTCCTGTGAGCCCCTCTTGCCTCCCCAGGCCTTCTCCCTTGTCAGGTTTGTCCCTAAAGCTTCAGATTTGGAGCCGCATTTGTGCAGCAGGCACAGTACAGTTGGCTCGGCGGAGTCCACTTTCAGAGATTTCAGCGTTTTAAACCAGGGTTGAAATGTGAGACAAAAGGCTTTTTCCTACAAAGACATTTCCAGGACCTTCCCCCACATGAGCAGCCACTGCACCCCCTAGAGCAGCTGAACTGCTCTGACAGGAGCCAATGGAGCAAGCACTGTCTCCCCCAAGGCCAGCCCTGGTTATGGGGCAGATCGCAAGGGGCCATCCCTTGGCCCGCAGCAGAAAAGCAGGCTGTGGAGCAGGTTTCTTTTGTCCTCCAATATTATGCAAATAAGCAAATCAAATTAAGTACCTGAGATTTTTTTTTTTAATTAAGGGTTTTGATTAGACGCAGATCTGTTGTAGGGAGAAGAAGAAATTTTATTCCAAAACCCCAGACGCCCGGCTTTTCTGTAGGTCTCCAATCAGGGCACATCTCCCAGAACTGTGGGGAGCTCATCTTTAGATTTTCAGGTGGGTGGGCACCTGGGACACGAGGGCAGGAATTGAGACTGAAAATAACAAGAGAGAAAAATCCTATAACTTCTTAAAAATCAAACGCAGCTGCTCAGCTCCTCTGACCTTTTTGTGCACAGAAAAGTGAAAACAGTTTATCCAAAAGAGGTTCACTCCATCTCAAATAGCAGAACTTGAATATTAGAAGCCCCTATTGCACCAACCAGGACCAGAACAGAGAACGTACTCTAGCTGGAGAGTACGACCTCTTTATCAGGAAGCATTTTACCTTCTACCTCATTCAAAGGTGTTCCTTTCCTACAGGAAAAGAATTATAGGAGGTGGGGCTTTGGCCTCCTCTACAGAAGCCAAAATAATTCTTTTCAAATAACAAATTCCAGCTGTCGTCTTGCCTGGGCTGAGCACAACACCAAGCTCCTCACCTGCACCAGCTCACTTGAATTTTCCCCCAATTCTGTAATGTAGGGATGATAGTCTTAAGCTCCCTCCACCCCACAGATGGAGAAACTGAGGCCCACAGGGAGCCTTGAACAGGATCAGTCAGTAAGAAACTGGACTCAAAGCCAGTGCTGGAACCCTGCCTGGCATATGGTAGGGATGCAGTGAACACTTGGTGAGTGGGGAGCAAATGGATGAGTGAAGTGTGGGGAGAAGACCCTCAGGTTGTGAGCCAGCCTCTGAGCAGCAACGATGAGGCAATGTGGGGGTGAGTCCACAGCGGGACTCCATTCAGCAGGAGGAGAATGAAGTCTGCATCCCGCCCAGGGCATGTTAAGCCAATCACGTGACCCAACCCCTTCTTCTGGCTGTAATTGGAGCTTTGCTTAGGGGGATCCCAGGGGAGTGCAGGGTCAAGGAATTGGACCACGCAACTCATGTGGAGCCACTTTTAGATGGCTGGATGGGGCTGAACAAATACTTCTGAAAATAATATCCCTGTGGAGTGCCACATCAGAACAAGTCACCCAGGGTCACGTCACTGTTTGCCAGAAGGCTCAGCTGATCAGGTGCAGAGCCAGGCTCAATCCTGGTGAGCTGAGATACAGGCTTCCCATCTCACCCCACCCCTCCCACCAGCCTCTGTAGGTTGTAATAAGACATTGGTTGGAAAAGTTCAGCATTGTGTTCATCCCATTCAGAGGAAATCACAGGGGGAAAAACTGTGTATGGAAAAACATGTAGTCAACAAAGATAAACAACAAAAGTAAATATATATATATATATATATATTCACAACATACCTAATAATGATTTTATCCTCAAAATATAAAAATTGACACCATTTCATTCTTTTCCTGATTGAAAACTACAAATTTGAATATAAAAGAGATTCCGGTAGGTGATAGATATACCAAAAGATGTCCAACCTGGCTAATAATCAATTAAAGGTAAATTAAAATAATGGGATCCCATTTTCACCTACTCAATTGGATCTTGTCAAAGATCCAAGACTGATACTATTTAGTATTGACCAGAGTATAGAAAAAAAGAAGATACTTCTACATCGCTGGAGGAAATATAAAGTGGCACAATCTTCTAAGATGGCAATTTGGTAACATGACATAGCCCATTAAAATGTCAACTCCTGTGAACAAACAATTGGAAATCCAGGGCAAAGGAGTAATAGAATCGGGACGCTCATTGCATTACTGCTCCTAAAAGTAAGAAGAAGTGATTTAGCTTTGCACTGCTCTGACCAAAAGACCTGACAAGAACGATCAGAGGAGGAAAAGTTTATTTGGTGCTCACAGTTTCAGAGGTCTCAGTCCATGACCAGCAGACTCCTGAACTCAGGGCCAAGATGAGGGAGCACATCATGGCGGAAGAGCGTGGAGGAGGAAAGCAGCCCAGGAATCAGAGAGCTCTGCTCGTCCAAAACAAAGGCCTGTAGTTTGCCTGCTCAGTTAATCCCCGTCAGAGGATGAATGCTCTGATCAGGTTAAGGCTCCCATAACCCAATCATTTCATCTCTAAACTTTCTTGCACAGTCTTACACATGAGCATTAGGACAACACCTCATATCTAAACCATAACAAGTGGAAACAAAATAAATACCTAACAAGGTCGATTAACATGGTAGAATTATATTGTATTTTAAAGATGAAGATACACGGTGATTTATTTTTTTTATCTCCTAGACAGGAACTGGGATTTATTCAACAAACAGAAGACGCGGCACACAGCACAAGAGAGTGGCGTCAGCGTCTGTAAATCACTCCATGAACTGATACAACAGCCTTGGCTGAGTGAGAAGATGAGAAGTGATTTTCACGTCTTTATAATTTCAGATATTATCTGATAATTTTAACAGCCATGCATTAATTTCATGGTCACCAAATAATGAAGCTCTTTTAATTTTGTTTTTAAAAATACAATGAGTGAGAGCAGCCACTGGCTGCCCAGGCAATGAATGTGGCACAGCCTCTAAAGTGCCAGAGAACTGTTTTAATTGACAAAGGAAACTTGTCCATTTCCTGGCATTATTAGTTATGGTGCCTAATAGATATGGCAAAAAGGGAACTGGAAAAGGAAAAATGAGGTGAACTGCACATTAGAGTGAAGCAATGAAAACATCGCGATTCAAGGAGACAAAAAAACGAGCTATTCATAAACTGGAACTATGAGCTGGCAGGACGAGCCGCAGCTGCGGGTTAGAGGCCATCACACATGCCTCGCCTCGTGCGGCACTGGGAGAGGCCATGGGCAGCAGTGCAGAGAACACAGGAACAGGCACAGGGACATACTGGAACCCAGACAGCGGGGGGATCAGTTAAGGTCCCTACCTATCACTCTGCACCCAGAGGAATTTCACAGGAGTTAAGATATAAAAAACAGATCCTCAGGTTATGAAAAAAAACATAGGTAAATATTTTTATAATTTTGGAGTAGAAGAGGTCTTTTTAATCATGATTGTCATGACAGAAGCCAAAAGGAAAAGATGGCTAGATTTTTCTATAAAATATTAATAAATTTCAGGGGGAAAAAAGTTGTATAGAAAAATATGCTTTCAATGAAGATAAAAGATAGAAGTAGAGGAATACATATCCGGCCAGGTGTGGTGGCACATACCTGTAATCCTAGCATGCTGGGAGGCTGAGGCAGGAGGACCACAAGTTCAAAGCCAGCTCAGCAAGGGTGAGGTGCTAAGCAACTTAGTGAGATCCTGTCTCTAAATAAAATACAAAAATAAGGCTGGAGCTGGGGCTCAGTGGTCAAGCACCCCTGAGTTCAATCCCCGGTACCCCCCCTGCCCCCGCCAAAAAAAGAAAAATACGTATTCGTGACATGCCTGATAATGGTTTTACCCTCACAATATAAAAAGCTCATATAAATTAATAATGATTGATAAGAATGAGTACGACTAGAATATTAACCACAAAATAAAAATAGCCAATAAATAAATAAAAAGACAAATTTGAAGAAATGCAAATGTGAATGTGAAGATGATGATTTGGGGCTTGAGAAAGAGGTAACGGGAAAAGATTAGGTCTGTCTGATATCAGACTTCAGATAAATGTGCCTGAGTCCCAGCCCAGCTTCGCCCATCATATATGCCATAAATCACAAAACATCTCATTGTCGTAATGTAGCACCACTACTTAACTGCGCTAAACTATCATTTCTTCAGTAAACTGTGGATCAAACAGAACTTACATGAGAGGGTCCTGGGTGGGTGCGTTCCTTCTCCACTGCTACTGTAACAAGTCACCACAAACTTAGAGGCTTGTGACAACACAGAGTGACTGTTTCGCACTGCTGGACGTCAGAGGTTCAAAGTCAGTCTCAGGAGGTTCAGATCAAGGCGTCAGCAGGCTGTGCTCCGCCTGGAGGGTCCAGCAGGAATCTCTCGTGTCCTTTCCAGATTCAGGGGTTTCCACATCTCTGTCCTTCCCTCCATCCTCAGAGCCAGCAGCACAGCATCTTTCAATCTCTCCACTTCCCTCTTCCATCTTTCAAGGACGCTTGTGACTACAGTGGCCCACAGACAACCCAGGATAATCTTTCTTTCTCAAGATCTTTGACTTGATCATCTGCAAAGTCCCTTTTCCTATGTAAGGTGACATCACCATTTGGGCACTAGGATATGAATATTTGGGGGAAAGGGTTAATCTGCCTGCCACAGTGTTAAGTGTTTGCTGTACAAACTCTGAGCATGGAAAACTAAAAGCACAGGAAAAGCGTTGGCTGTTCTTAGTTATTAGTGATCAAAGAGATACACCGTATTTGGGGCTGATGATGAAGGGGAGGAAGAGCCATCTTAGCCACAGCTGATGGAGGACAGTAAACCAGAGGAGCAGTAGCATAGACAGCCTCTGAGCAGACTCCACATCTATGAGCTCAGCCTGTGGGCACTGGGCATGCAGCCCCAGCTCACCACACATGGGCACTCACTGGAGCCCCGCTTATGACAGCAAGGGACGTTCATAGGACATCCTCATGTGGAAAACAGTGCACTCATCCAAAATGATGGTGCAGATGTCTAGTCATTGGCAGAGAAGTCGTTTCATGATGTGCTAAAGATACCCAAAGAGTAACGTCCCTTTGGATTCTGGTTTTGACAACCACCCACCGTGCGAGTGCGTGTCTGAGTGGAGACACCGCTAGGTAGAAGAGGAAGGCAGCTGCCCACGCAGCCTCACCAGGTCGTCTGACTGTTCTCCTGACTGCTCCAGGTCTCCGGCACAGTGGACATGTTCCCCTGGCTTGGGAGATGACAGGTCTTTCTCTGTCGGGGCACCACCACCAACATCCCGTGGAGGATCCAGTGAACTAAGAACCAAGAGACCCAATGTCTTCAAGAAACTTCACTGTTTCTGCAGTTCACCCTGTTCACATCAAATCCCTCCCCACCCCCAACAGTGGGTTAAGCAAGATGAGAAAGTCAGAAAATATCAGGAATGTGTGAAGATCCAGGCACATTCCTGAAATCATTCCTCCACAAGAACACCTCCAGTTGGCTTCAGCTCCCTGAGAATGGTGGTCTGGGTCCCCCCACCTGGTACAGTGCCCGCCTTGCAGGGCTCCACCCTGGAAACCCACACACGTACACACCTCTGCTCCCTGGCTGGACCTCCCTGCATCTGCCGCCTCCCAGTGTAAACATGGCCTCCCAGTCCAACTGACTAACCACAATCTGCGGGGCCTTGTATGTCTACACTCCAAACCAGAGACCAACGAAGGAGACAAGAGGCTAATCCCATGGGGAAACTCTGGGAAATGGTGCAAACAGATACCTCAGTGCTTTCCCACTGGTGAGGGAGGCCAGGTGCTCAGTCACCAGCTCCTGAAGTCCCTGCTGGAGAGGGGGTGGCGCTCATTCCCAAGCACTGCAGTTCCCCTGGTATCAGCAGGGATTCCTCAGGCAGGCAGGCGGAGAACAAGCCCCAGGCAGAGAAAGGCAGGCACTGGGGCCCAAGGTTCCCTGGTGAAGCACTGCTAAGCAGCAGGTACCAAATTCATGGTGACAGATGTGTGTGTGTGTGTGTGTGTGTGTGTGTGTGTGTGTGTCTGTGTGTGTGTGGGGTGGGGGGGGGGTCAGTCTTCCTTATAGACTCAAACTCCTTGAGGGCAGAAGCTTTTCCCAACCTCCTTACAGCTGGATCTCCAGTGCCCACTACAGTGCCTCATGCACAGTGAAGCCTACAACCAATATTTGTTCAACAGATGAACACACAAGTCAGTGAATGAATGAATGTCCCAGGTAAGCATTTACCCAAGCAATGCATAATACCCATCAGATACATGCCATAATACCATAAGATTAGTATTCACTTTTTCAGAAATTATTATTCACCTTGACTTCAACTTGAATTATTATCTTGGATTATTCAGCATAAATTACTTCCCGTGACCCACTGAAATCTCTCATTAATAAGAGCTTCTCGTTAATAGTATAGTTTGGTCCAGATAGTTTAAGATCTAGAATTTGAGACAGATGAAACTGATAAAACAGGTTATTTGATAATGAATACTCTAGGATGGTCCCACACAGCAGGGACCGGAAGACCACAGACTGCAAGACACATCCAACGCACAAACTAAGGAATAGGGCTTATCCTTTTAAATGACTGAAAAAATAAGAAGAGGATTTCATCCCATATAAAAATTGTATTAATCCAGGGGCTGAGGCTGTGGCTCAGTGGTAGAGTGCTTGTCTCGCATGTGTGAGGCACTGGGTTCGATCCTCAACACCACATAAATAAATAAATAAAGATGTTGTTGTGTCCACCTACAACCAAAAAAAAAAAAATTACAAACAAACAAAAAAAGATTGTATTAATCCAAACTTTAGTGTCCACAAGTAAAGTTTGATTGAACACGGCCACTGCCATTATAGGTGATCGTGTATGGAGGCTTTTTCAACTTCTCAGCTCTCCACAGTGGCAGAGCTGAGAAGTTGAGAAGCCTCAATTATGTACGCTGTGGGCCTTTGCAGAAGTTTTCCAGGGAACAGGGCAAATGATGGAACTCAGGGCCTCCATGCACACAAGCTGTCCCTTGAGTCCCTCCCTCACCTGATCCCACTCAGATCCCTGGCAGAACCTCTCTCCCTGCAGAATCCCTCCCCTGTGGCCGTGGAGTAGCCCAGCTAGGCTGTCTCCTCCTTCTCCTCCCCACATCATTCCTACATCCCAAACATGTTGCTGGCCAGGACATAACCTTCCGACCAACTCGTTTCATCGGATTTTCTTGGTTCGATGCACTCTCTTCTACCAATAAAACAGCACGCAGAACACAGTTCCAAACATGCACGGCCACACACAGAGCTCTTATGAGATACATTTCCCATGAATATTGCTTAATCTAATAATTTCCCCTGTTTTAATACCATCAATTTCCCTCCTGATCAGTGCTACCCATCAGGAAGTATCTTCAGGTAATTAACATTTTTACATTTTTAATTATGAAATCTTTCTTGAGCTGGCAGGGTGTCAGAGATTAGAAGCGCCAAGCATCAATGGTACTGCGATCTAAGGGCTTCCTGAGACTGGAAAATCAGTGTGAATGTGATTGGGGCCACCACTGTGCCACCCTCATCTAGGATGAAAGTGGACATCAATGCACAATACTGGGACTCAGTAGAAGAAGTCCGGCTTGGTGGTCAACTATGCCCTGAAAGGCTCTAAGACTGCTCCAAGACCATGTCCTATGGGGGTGGCCAGGGCCAACCTCATGATACCGTCTTCCTTCTCAAGGGACAGGCCACATGGGAGGCCATTCAGTAAGGGTCCATCCTCTCAGTTTCCCTCCACCTGCCCTAATACCACCCCATCTCCAGCCAAGACACTCCCTCCTTCTTCTCACCTTCCCTCCTAGAATTTTACTGATGCCTCCAGGAGCCCACACATGCAGCCATAATAACCAGGGCACCAAAAGTTCTGTTGAAGAGAAATGGACGATGAAATGAGTCCACTGAGAGAAAGGCACTGCTTCTTAAACCAAGCCCCGTGAAATGGATCTCTTCCCAGGAACATCAAACATACCCAGACTGAGCTTCTGGTGAGGCCTGGACTACAAGAGGATGGCAGGTACACTGGCTGCATAATCTGGTGACAAAAAAATAATAGTGTTACTTTGCCTGGTGGAAATCATCTCGCCTGCTTGAGTGTCCACAGCCACCCGAGGCAGTCAATGTGCCTATGAAGGAGAGCCGTGCCGGGGACCATGCTTGAAGTCCACAGAACCGAAGGGCTCACCAAGACCCTGGTGAGGCAGAGCAGGGTGCTGGGCATCCAGTAGGCTGCCCTCAAACACCCTGGAAGGAGGAAAGCTTGGGAAGGGCACTCATTCCAAACACCTGGCACAGATTTATCCCTACACTCCTCATTCTTACGTCAATGGTTGAGGTTCTTGTTTGGGTGTCAAGAAACACAACTGAGGGGCTGGGGATGTGGCTCAAGCAGTAGCGCGCTCGCCTGGCATGCGTGTGGCCCAGGTTCGATCCTCAGCACCACATACAAAGATATTGTGTCCGCCGAAAACTAAAAAAAATAAATATAAAAAAAGAAAAAAAAAGAAACACAACTGACCAAAATGTTTGAGGAGTACCAGAAAATCATCAGCCTGGCCCAGGGCAGGGAAGCCCGATAAGTGCTGCCCAGCAGGAGAGGCCAGCTCTTTTGCTTGAGGCTCCCTAAATGTGGACAGCATAGGCTCCCACTCCTCTGAGCCGCTGGTATTTTCTGGTTGAAAGAGAACAAAACCATCCTGGACAGAGGCTGCAAGTTTGTTTTCATCCTAAACGGCTAGACTAAGATTAGTCAGGTGAAAAGCACCCAAGCTTCACAAACCATCGCCACTTTGCTTCATCTTGCAGTTTTTAGACAGCGGAGCAACTCCAGTGCACATTATGGAGTGGTGAAGCCAGCAGTCAGCTCTCCACTGGTTGCTGACTCCCAGGTATAAGAAGCTGGGCTTCTCCTTCTTCACCAGGGAAGCCACCTTCTTCAGAAGCTAGAGATTATTGCCCTTTCACCAGGATCTTCGAATTACAGAAGCACATGGGCCAGGGCTGGGCCTGGGTTAGCAGGTCACGGTGGCTCCCTGACACAATGCCTACCCACAAGTTCAAAAGCAAACAGGAAACCACTCGGACCACCATCAACTCTCGATTCTGCTGATTATGAAGGTTTTTTTATACAAGGCTAAATTTCAAGCGGAGAAAAATCTATGCAGTTAAGGTAAACAAAGCTATTTGAACAATACCTCCCTTTCTGAGAAGTAACGTTTAATCTGGTGTTTTAAAAGATGGTACTTGCAAATATGGCTAAGCCGTGTATTCAATTCTGCTCAACTACTGGTGTGAAATTTTAATCAAAAAACTAGAGAGCTCATTCAAAAAAGAAATTAGCGAAAAAAACTTTGGTCGTCTCTCATCACTGAAAACTGATTTAGTTATGCAAATTACTGCTATGAATATTAAACCACTGATGAAAGGTTCTTAATGAAGGGATCTTTTGTTTTGGAAATGCAAGGGTATATGCTTTAATTTCTTGCTAATTTACTGTTCTTTGATAATGTTCACATTTTCCCCAAAGTGGCCTTGCTGATGGGTTTAATACTGTGAATAGAACTACAGACCAACAATACTGGTTTTGACAGCCTTTCCCCTGTGTAGCTACACATCATGATTTGCAGCCCCTTATGCACAATTCTATTAGGGTGAATTTTGTCTACAGGGCTTTCCCTGAAATGAATTCTCATTTTAATGTTAGCCTCCTGCAGTTTTTAATTTTTAATCTGTAATATGAAATTGCAAATTTTACAAACATCATTTGAAAAAGCCACTAGGACAGAACCGAATGCCAAAGTTTACATATTGCCTAATTAGACTGTTATGAGAGGCAGCTTATCAATGTCACGCCAAAGATCATCAAAAAATCCAATTACTAATTTGAAAAACACATATATTTATAGGTTCATTTTGTTTCATTTGCATCCGGTTAGCTCAATAATTGTTTTAAAATTGTATTAAGGCTAATAATTTGGGTTCGGCTGGTAATGTACCTGAACCGCCAGGGTGGCGCCCTGCCCTGCTGGCCACGGTCAGTGGCAGTGACTGCCCTGGCAAGGCTACAGGGAAGAGACCTCCTGATCCAGAAAACTTCCATCCTCAGGCACTCTCCAGAGAAGTCTCTCAAAATGCAAAGGCCCCACAGCACCTGGACAAGGAGGCCGGGTTCCAGTGGGCCAAGTCCCAGCATCCTGCAGATAATTAAGAAGAAGTGGGGAGGGAGCAGGAGGGCCCCATGGACAAGTGGGCGGGGAGCCCCCAGCCTGGGGGGCTGGTCTGAGGCATTCCAGAACAAAGCTGCATTCTTCCAACTTTCTGTTATGGAAAATGAGAGAGCACAGTGGTGAGAACCCGGATCCCTCCCTGGGACCCGGCCTCAGTGTTTGGCAACTCCACTGGGGCCATCCCCCCAACTTCCTCGGTGCCACCCACCTCTGCCTGCCTCCCCACCCCATCTGAGAGCAAATATCCTGAGAATTTATGCTCCAACTCTAGATATTTAGACCTAAGCGTGAAAAAGTCTTTAGAAGACGTAAACACATAAAATATGATCACACATGAAAATTTTGCCTTTGCATCCTTAGCTGATAATCAGCTCAGCTGTTAGTGGTCCAGTGAGCATCCTGAAGGGCTTCTTACAGTCTGAGTCAGGTCGCAAAAAAGTTTCACATGGTTCAGTGACTGATTTGTTTAAGTCTCTTGTATTTCGAAGTTCTCACCTCTCTA
This sequence comes from Marmota flaviventris, assembly GCF_047511675.1. Taxonomy (NCBI): domain Eukaryota; kingdom Metazoa; phylum Chordata; class Mammalia; order Rodentia; family Sciuridae; genus Marmota; species Marmota flaviventris. Next base: position 4,560,966 of record NC_092501.1, read on the forward strand.
TCTTTATCTTCAATTTACTTATCAATTAAAGAGGCAGACAGTTTGTCCTGCAGAAGTTCCTTTTTCAGATTTTGCTGACTAGTCCCTGTGGGGTCCCTCCCTGGCTCCTCTGTCCGCTGGTTTCCTGGAAATAGAGACTTCAGAGTCAGACTGCATTCCCATCAAGAGCCAAGAAAAGTAGAATTTTTAAATTTGCTTCTTATTTACAAATGAATATTCAATGTAAGCACTGAAATACTTCAAAAGAGGAGAAGCGTAATCGGATGCACCTTCCAGGTATCTTACTGTTAGCACATGCTGCATTTTTTTCTTCTTTGTATTGTTTTCATAAAATGGGATCAGACTGCACATGCCTGTCTTAGAAATTGTGTTTTTGCTTAGTAACAAGCATTGCTTGTTAAACCAGTGCACCCTCCTCAAGCTGTTTTGATGGCTCTTAATGCTTCATCTTATTAGGGATGTTTTCCAAAGTAACCTAGATTTTGGATAGAGTTTCTACGCCAGACTCACAATTTTGTACATATTTTGATCAATAATTTCCTCATTTGCTTTATTCCACATCCCAGCTTTTGAATTAATAAAAGCAGTCCTTCCTTTTGATACTTTCTTATAAGTTATGAGAAAATACTGCGCTAAGACTGGCATTTTCCACTCATATAAAATCCTAACGCTGCCTTCAATGTTGGCAAGCAGAGTTTCTGGGAACCTTGAGCTGTGGGTATGGTGGAGTCCTCCAGGAGAATTCCCACAGTCCTGGTGACACAGGAGGTGCTCTTTCCATTAAACCTTCTGGCACAATTCCCCACCACCACCCCAAGGTGGGCCTCCAGGTCCAGTCTCAGAGCCCAGGAATGGAGGGAGGGTGGTAGGAGCATGACAAGCAGGGTTGTGGGGGTGGGGGGAGTGGAGAGGAGATGGAAAAGGAGAAGCCATTCTGGGGCGTCCCCTGTTTGCTTGCATCTTACACGCTGACCACATTTCTCTCTTGGAGCTTCCCTGAGATGCACTTGGCCCCTTCACAGATAGAAAGCCGAGGTTGGGGGAGGCTGACCAATGCTAAGGGCTGCACAGCCCACTGCAGAGCCAGGCTCCGAGCGGCTCCGCTCATCCAAACCTGTACCTTTCCACACAGCGTCCCACTGGGTTTTAAGAAATCTGGGTCCCCTGCTAAAGGAAATGGCGATCTCAGATCAGCTGGTCCTAGACCTCCTCAGATGTCCGCTGAGAGATCTGGGCCTACCGTGAGGTTAGATGGATGGGGACCCACATGTCCTCCTCTCTTTGGGGGTCTTTGTAAATGACCCACCGAGGACCACAATCAGGTTGAAGTTAACACTCTAGAGCTCAGAAGGCATCTGTCTTTGCTGAGAACATACAGCTCCTGTAGCACTAGTAGCCAGGGGCATCTCCACTCTGCCCCTTTTAGGGACAGAGAAACTGAGCCCAAGTGAACAGCTGTCGAGGGTGTCGGGGGGCTGGACCCAGCTGACACTGAGTGCTTGCTCTCTATGAGACGGTGCTCCAAGCCAAAGACCTTCTTCAGAGGGGACCGTCATCCTCAAATAACCTGCCCCCACATCACTCCTCTGTGGGGCCCCCTTTCCTGCCCCACTCTACCTGCAAGATCCGGCTCATTTCCCCACAGACCCAGGGTGCTGTTGGGAGTTTGTCTAACAGCCAAGTGAGGTACAGAAGGCAGGGACAGCTGGCAGGCTGCTCAGGCTGTTTCCACTATGTCCCCAGCATGGACTTGTGGACAGTAAACACAGGCTGAAATATCCATTCCCTGTAAGAGGCAACAGCCCCAGACAACTTAGTAAGCCGCCATTTGCTTTATTTGTAATATTTCAGATTGTGGGTCAAGTAGGCATATTTATGTCCATATTCTACTTCATGAAGAACAGACCAAAAATGCTGAGATGTATTTTGAGAGCTTTGATAAATTCCAATCAAATCCTTATATACTCATTATACCATTATTCTGTGCTTTTTTCTTTTCCTGTCCATTTTTTTTTTTCAGAGAAATCTTAGGAGCTCTGCCATTAATGGGAGGAATGGGTCAGCACCTCTGCCCCCAGCAGGGAGAGACCTGGGAGAGCCCACACAGGCACAGCCTGCCTGAGGAAGGCAGCTGCCCATTCATCTTTTTTCCTCCTGCTCTTTATACTTTTTCTTTTTTCTTTCTGGCTCAGGTTCATTATATTCTCTTCCTAAATGTTTGGGACACACCCAGCAAGCAAGTCTGGTCGCAGGTGAGGAGTGATCTTATCCAAACTGGAAAGACAGGTAGGGACCGGAGCATGCCCAGTGCCGAGAACAGACTCACCTCATGTTCTCTAGTTTAAAGGGCGGGCATTCCAAGTCTATGAGGAGCAAAGGCAATGCACAAAATGTCCTGTTTAAAAGGCTGAATCTCGTAGCTTTGTCACACTCAGACAGTAGAAGAAAGACAGGGGTGTAAAGGGAGAGGAGAGATGAGCAAGAATTCATGAGGACACCTCTAGAATGGCCCAGACTTGTGCAGGTCAGGTCTGGAAGGTGCGGGCAGGGATGAGAAAGAAGGGTGGTCAGGGACGAGTAGGAATGGAGAAGTGGTAAGAGGGGCAGCCAGGTGACAGGATGGGGTGAGTCCCCAGGACAGCATAAGGGGGTCTTGTAGAAATGCAGAAAAGATGGCACCTGGGTGAAGGCTGCTTCCTCTAACGCACACAGAGAAACCTGAGGAAGCAATCTCTGAGGCAGAAGTTGATGGACTCAGTTGTGGACAGCAACCCAGAGCAGCTGTGAAACAGGGCTACATGGGAAAGGCTGGGCCGACTCCTTTCACCCCTTCAAAGCACACCCCAGCTCTGTTCCTTTGAATAAAGGGCTTTATGAATGAGGAAAAAGGTTGGAAACCACATCAAGATTTAAAGGGGGGAGACTGAGGTCTTCAAGGATGATAATTGCCCAGGTCCACACAGACCCAGTGTCCTCTACTTTCTCGCAGCAGGTTTGGGATTCTAGAATGCTCACTGGGAGCATCCAGCAATCAGCTGGAGATGTGAGGACTGACAGTCTTGCTCACTTCTTTAGCAAGTGCAGTTTATGGACCTACCTACCATGTGCCTGTCACTATTCAGAGCTAACAAGGCCATAGCTACTCTGCAATCCTGGGACAGAGACAGCCACTGGAAATCAATGACTGCAGAAAGGTAAAGAAGAATGTGAAGGAGAGCAGGCATGTGGCAACTAGGAGGGGTAATGAAGGACCACGGGGGAGAAGCGGGCGTGTGGGACTGGTTTGCTTTCCTGGGTCTAGACCCACTTCATTTTCCTGAGCTTGGTATCCACCACGGCAGTGCTCAGAGGCTTGATGGCTCCAGTCCAGAAGCTCACTGGACCTGACTCCTGCTTGGAAAAACCTTCGAATGCAGCAGGTGGCCCATCACAGAAGGAGGCCACCTCTCAAACCCAGTCCCCACCACTGCTCCTGCAGGCTACTCTGTATGGCCAACTGTGCCTCTGCAGGACCCAGCGAGCTTTCTTTACAAAGCCAGCAAACTACTCACCGTGATTTACTGTTTGCCATTGAAACTAATAACTTTAGTTTTTAATAATGACGGTTTGTTGAGCTCTGAAAAGCCCAGGCCTATTTAGCTGCTGTAAGAAATGCACAAGGAAACAGCCCCCATCCGTTACCTAAGAGCAATTTATGAAATCTCTGTCTGTATTTACAGAGGAAATCGCCTTGGTGGAAGTGTCATGATGATGGAGATACAGCTCCAAGACAGTCATTTAACTCAGCCGCCTCCTACCTGGTGACTAGGTCTCAACACGAGCTGCCCGCAGGCTGCAGGAGGCTCCCACTGCAAAACCGAGGGGGCCTCTACTTAGGGAGAGTAGATCCCGCTTCCCTCTTATGCAATCCTCCTTGGCTTGCGCCTGGGTCACCACCCACCTAATGGCCTGCCCCATCATCTCACTTCATTAGACCCATTATGCAGGCAATTAGGAGCAAGCCAGGGCCAGTCAGAGAATGTAGACTGGCAAGCTCCAGAGGCCGCTGGCTTCTGAATCAGAGGTCCTCTCCTAACAGAGATAGCCCTGCCTGCCTCTTGCTTCCTAGGGGTGGCTGGTGGTGTCTCCTTCTGACCTTTAGGTTTCAGAACCTGTGACAAGGAGGTGAGAACAGCCTGCTTACAAGGGTGTGCCTGTGATCACTCGCCCTCTTCTGGTTCTGAAGAAGAGGGAAAGGAGGCGACCACTGAGAAAGACAGGAGACCTAGGGAGTGTAAGGAAAATGGTGAGAAGGCCCATCAAGCCGTCACCTCTGCACCCAAACCTCGCCACCCCTCCACGGAAGCCTTGCTTAGCTGTCATGGGGCCTGCTGCTCCCGCCTCTGTCCGGCTTTCTTCTCTTTCTGTCCCTATCCCTCTCTCAAGAGAGTGAGCCCTGTGGGTCTACAACATGTAGCGCTCTGGGCACCGACTAAGGGGCCTCTCTGTTTCCCTGCCTGCCCACAGCTAGGCAGACAAAGCTGAGCTTCCTCTCCCAACCTCCACTGCACAGCAGGCTCCTCTGCCCTCCGCACCCAGCGGGACAGGACTCCTGGAGCACAGTGTGCCCACAAGAGGCAGGCGAGGCCAAGAACTCACAAAATGCCCCGTAAACACACCCAGAGGTGGGAGGGGAGGCGGACAGTGGCTGGGAGGCTCTGGGAGAACATTCAGGCCAATTGGGAGGAAGAGTCAAAAACAAGAAAAAATGGGCCAGAGAATCGGGAGGAAGTCAATGGAAAGGGCAGCAGCTTGCCCTGAAGACAGCAGCCCAAGAGCAAGGAACCCGCAAACATGTCATGAGCCCGAAAATTTAAGCAGGTTCTAGAAACACTCCACTAAGAGTGGACGGGGTGTTTCTGAGAGGGAGACTGCAAGTGTGAGCATTCAGGCTGTTTCAAAATTTTGAAAGAACAAAAATGATAATCTGGGCATCATTAAAATTAAAATCTCCTCTTCTAAGAAATGAACTGTCAAGAGAATGAGAAGACGGGCCCCACGTGGGCAGACAATATTTGCACAGCACACAGCTGATAAAAGACTGGTATCCTTGCTGGGTGCCCGGTGCATACCTATAATCCCAGTGGCTAAGGAGGCTAAGGCAGAAGGACAGCATGTTCAAATCCAGCCTCAGCAACTTAGCAAGCCTCTAAGCAACTCAGCAAGACCTTTTCTCTAAATAAAATTTTAAAAAGGGTTGGGGATGTGGCTCAGTGGTTAAGGATCCCTGAGTTCAATTCAATCCCTGCTACAAAAAAAAAAAAAAGATTGCTAACCAAATTATGTAGAGGACTCTTAAAACTCAACATTTTAAAACAAACAAAATAATAATCATTTTTAAATAATAATTTTAAAAATATTTTAAATTATTATTATCCCTAGGCTAACAGCGCCAGAATCAGAGAGGATGGAACAAGAAGAACTCCACTTCAAGGCTGAAGAGAACACAAAACGCACAGCTACTGTGGAGACAGTGAGGCGGTTCCCTGCAAAACACACGCTCACCAAGCACTTCCACAAACACGGCCTTCAGCACGTCCTCACGTGAGGTGAAAAGTTAGATGTCCACTTTCTTCATAACTGCCACAACTCAGAAGCAACCAAGATGTCCTCCAGCAGGTCATGGCATCATATCCATGCAGTGGAATATCAGTCAGTGATAAGAAAAGATCAGCCATCGAGCCATAAAATGACAGGGAGATCCCTTACATGTGAATCACTAACTGAAATAAACCAATTCAAAAAATTTATAAATCACATAATTCATTCCCACACATTTTGGGAAGGGTAGAACCCTGGAAGCAGTGAAAATCGTGGTTGCCAAGCATTTGGGATGGGAAAGGGCAGTTGGACAGGCAGTGTGCAGGGAGCTTTTGGACAGTGCTATTCTGCATGATGGTGGACACATGCTGTCATCCATTTATCAAGCTCCACCGAACAGACAGCATGGAGCATGGACCCTGAGGGTAAACTGTGGACCTTAGTTAATAATAATACATCAATATTGGTGCATCAGTTATATCAAATGAACCACCAAATGCAAGATGGTAATAATAGGGGAGACTGGGGAGGAGGCATTTGAGGGCATCTGTGAGAACTCTACTTTCTGTTCAATTTTTCCATAAGCCCATAACTGCTCATAAAAGTAAATTCCATCAATAACAATCATTAAAACTAGGCATGGGAACAAGATCAGAATTCAAAGCGTGGAGAGACAGACTGGAATCTAACAACAAAAAAGAAAGATTTGAGGCTGCAAACTTGGCCCCAAGGAAGGGCCAGGCACTGCTGAGGGGTGTCAAAGCCCAGTGGGGAGGCACCTGGGGGAAAAATCAAAAAGGACTCGGATTTGTTAATGATGAAGAAGAGACATTTCTGAGATCAGGATTTCTGTCAGTCAATTCTGATGTGGGGACTAAAAAGGTCATAAAGGAAATTAATGGTGGAGGAGTGGCAGTGAGTCCAGAGTGTGGACACACGTGTGGACACCTCTCCACTGAAAGCCAAATGCCATAAGAGTCAGTTTACCCAGCAGGATCGATTCTATGGAAATCAACAAGCTGATTCTAAAATGTATACAAAGGGCAGAGGATGGAGTTCATGGTAGAGCACTTACCCAGCATGTGCAAAGCCCTGAGCTCAATGCCCAGCACCACAGAGTAAAATAAAATAATAAAGTTAAATGCATATAAAAATGCAAAAGATCTAGAATAATCAAGTTTATATTGAAAAGAAAAATAAACCTGGGACTGGGTGTTAAAGGCTCAGTGTTAGAGATCTTTTCTGCAGGCATGAGGCCTGAGGCTCCATCCCCAGAACTCCCCAGAAAAATAAAAATAATCCTGAAAGACAACATTGCCAGAAGTCAAGGCCTGTTATAGAGTGATGGCAAGATAGTATGGTCCTGGTCAACGATGAGACACAGCAGAGACCCCAAATAAAACAAAACACATATGTGTAGATATAGAAAGGATTAAAGAGCAAATACATATTATTTAATAAGCTTAGAAGTTAAACTATCACTTCACATATTATACAAACATAAATAGGCATTGTATAATATTTAGGACAAAGATGACATAGTACAAAGGAGAAAGGTGAGTCAATTGGATACACACTTGGGAAAAGAAATGTATACATATACCCCTACCTCACACCACTCGCAATAACCAATGCTAAATTGATTGTAGACTGAAAGGAAATAAAACTTTCAGGAGGACATTTTTGTGACCTTAGAAGAATTCTTAAATAGGACTAAAAAAAAGTGTTATCAAAGAAGCAATAAATATGATTATATTATAATTACAATTAAAATTAAAAACACTATTAGAAGAATGAAAGGCCAGCACACAGATTAGAGTATATGTGTATATGCATATACTCGTGTACATATATGTATGCATCTATATATTGTTATGTGTCACAAAGTAGTGGCATCCTGAGCATATTTGTAAACATAAATAAGGAAAGACAATTGAATGGGAAATGGGGCTAAGGATGCAACAGCCAAAGGCCACTGAACTCATGACATGGGCTAGGAGTCATCAGACCACAGGAGAATGTGCAGAACCCACGAGGGGACAGAAGGGCTCACGTGGGCTCTGCCCCATGCGGGTGAGGGTTCAGGGACACACAAAGGCCCACATACTGCCAGTGGGACGGGTCCCCTCACTTTGGGAAACTCTGTGGAGGTATTTGCTCAAGGTAAACACCTACCTAGGCATGTTCCCCGGAGAAATGAGTACATACACTAACGAGATGCTCAGAGCTGTACAACTGGAACTCACCCAGAGTTTCCGCCAGAATGGACAGTGAGGGAAACACTACACCACCGTTGGAACAAAGGTCCCAAGGCACAAAGGACAATTGGGAGAGAAGGGACCAACTGGGGACATGGGGCTGAGCAAATGAAAAGAAAGTAATTTCCTCAATTATCCCTAAGATTAAGGGCTCTTGGCCTTCATTCATCTACTTGAAACTCTCAAGTCTTCCCACATGTTTGTGAAGAGGTCATGACATTTTCCCCTCCTCTACTTTAACATTTAAAATGATGAAGATGGCACCCAAGCCCATGGTACTCATCTACACCCACCTTTACAGGAGGGCACGCTGCCTCCCAGTCTCTGTGATACAGGATGCCTGACCCCACGACTCACATCAAAGAGCGGGTGCGATGCCCACCAGCAAGTCATGCACCTGGGTTTGGACCTGCCTGTAGTTTTAGCATCTCCTCACCTGCAAACGACCTGCCTCTGGGAAGAGCTCTGGGAAGGTGAAGTCCATCTCAATGGCCCCCCATTCTAGATGCACCCTCAAAGGGAAGTTTTTTAAAAAATATTTATTTTTTAGTTTTAGGTGGACACAATATCTTTATTTTACATTTATGTGGTGCTGAGGATGGAACCCAGCGCCTCATACATGGTAGGCAAGCGCTCTACTACTGAGCCACAATCCCAGCCCCACAAAGAGAAGCTTTTAATAAAACCAAAGATTCTAATTATTTTAGTTCAAGGTAGGGGCCAGACTTCAGTTTAAAGCTTACTGGAGGGTTGCAATATGATTCCAAGATTGAGAAACACTGATCTATATGGAACTTAGCACATGAGCATATAGTAAGTGCTCCATAAATGCTGTGCTGCTGTTATTCCCATTAGAGTACGTTGTTTTCCCATTCACTCCTTCATTCAAGTAGCCCATTGCATAAGTCAGCAACAAGCAATGGGGAAAGCTAGGGGGAGTTCTCTCCACTTCCCCTCCACGGCTGAACAGGAACTTGCAGCAAGGGGGTGGGGGTTGTGAAACTTCTCTCAGGCAGCACCTGCTATTCTGCTTAATTCCAGGTCAAACCCACCATGCCTCTGAGATCCCAGCTGTGGCAAGTGGAAAAACCGCTAACAGCCAGACAGGAGCAGGAGCAGTGACACGTGAGCCCACCAGGCAGAAAGTTGTCCTAATTACGATCACCTTCCCCAACACACTTTCCCCAGGTTTACCCACATGAAATCAAGAGCCGGCCAGGGAGAGGCCTGACTGCTCAGAGCCAAGGGTTGCCTCCAGATACCTGTGTGATTACACCAATATCGTCTGCACACCCTGAAGGCCCAGGAAGGCCAGGGGAAATTGTCCAAAGCAAGGCTATGGGAGTGAGGGCCTCATGCACTGTGCTCCTCGTCTGGGAGGGTACATAGGAGCATTTGGCTTTGAGGCCCTTGGTCAGACCTGATAAGGGTGCCCCCAGTGTCCACTGGGATTCTGGTCTAGAATAAGAAGGGGCTCAAAGCTCCGGAGTCACAGGACCTCCTAACATTGCTCCCAAGTGGTGCGGTGTAGAGAGGGGCTGCCTCTGACATCCCAGCTGGGCAGGAATGTCATCACTGGAGAATTTCATCACATTCACTCTTCCCATAAGCCAGTTATATCCATCACTCTCCTTCTTGTAATAACCTGTGGGTTATTTGGACTCCCATAAATCCTGAATCAAGAAATGTGGGCATTAGGGGCTGGGTTGTGGCTCAGTGGTAGAGTGCTTGCCTAACATGTGCGAGGCAATGGATTTGATTCTCAGCACCACATATAGATAAATAAAATAAAGGTCCATTGGCAACTAAAAAATATTAAACAAAAAAAAAAAGAAGGAAAAAGAAAGAAATGTGGACTTAAAGGAAGAGATGAGCCCAAAGCCTCAGAAACCTGTTGTTCTTCCTGGAGAAAAATAAACCAAGGAGAATTTTAATCTTTAACAAAAATTAAATAAATAAAAGAATTTCTCACAAAACTGTGGAGGGTAGAAGAGATGGTTGCAAGAACATTCTGGAAGCTGGAGGCAGTTGGATAAGTGGTGAGTGACTGGGCAGCCCCTGAGGTTGAACTTGAACTTGGCAGGAGAGGGCCAACTGGTCTACCCCACGGATTCAGGCACAAGACCTCTATGCCCAGGGAAATGGTGCAGAGGGGAGGGTGACTTAGGGTGGGGGTCCTGGAAGTCTGTGACAAGGCATGAGAGCCCCCAAATCTTCTCCCACTCTTCACAGCAGGGCAGTAAGCATCCCCCTTATAGGGGAAGGCCAAAGGACATGACAGAGGGCCCTGGGCTCTCAGAAGAAGGTCAGCAAGGTTGTATTCTCCTGTGGGAGACCAACCTTACACATGACTGGGTTACACTCCCCAGCTGGGTGCTGAGGAGCTCAGTCGCAGAAATGTGGCAGAGCTTTCCCCACCCTTCTTGGGTGCGAGGGTCGGGGTCTCGTGCATGGGTGTGTCTTGCTACAGCCCCATGGGTGGAGCTACGCTCACCTGTTCCTTTGTAAAATAACCCCTTGCCCTGTTTAGGATAGAATCTTCCGTGGAACTGCCTTGTGTGTGTCCCCTTCTCTTACTGTGTCCTTAGGTGTGGCCTACCCAGGTGTCAGTCAACCTGCTGACAGTGGACATCATGAAGATAGACTCAGCCCCCTAAAACCTGAGCCCCTGCCTCATTTGAATAGCTTCTCCTCAACAAAAGGGGTCAGCGCGTGCTCTCGCTCTCGCTCTCTCTCTTTCTGCGGACCCTTAAGGTCAGAGGAGCTGTCACAGCGACCCCAAAGAAAAAGGTATTTGTGTCTCTTGTGTGGTTATCTCTTGCAGCCCAGTTAGCCCAGTTTAACTGGAGTGACCCCTGAGCCTTTTAGTCACGAGAATAGAAACCCAGCAGAGACCCAAGCATCTTCCCTGGGGAATCCAACCACCAAGAGGAAGGGATGCACCACAGACATCATCGTGGAGCCGCCACCTAACCACCCCCAGGGCCGCCCACCCTGTCCACCTCAGTCTATGCAGGCCAGGTGCTCAGGGGTGCCCAGCACCATTTGTCTGCATGTTTAAAAGGAGACACTGGACCACAAATAACTCAGAAGAGAGAGACGAACCAAAAGGAGAGGAAGAAGCCAAGACCATGCATGAGGAAGGAACAAGAAAACTCTCAGTGTCCTCAGAGAGATAAAAGGACAGCAAAAGAGAGACACTGGAAATGCCAAATTTATAACAATAAAAAAGTCAGGCTGGGGTTGTGGTTCAGCTGCAGAGCGCTCAACTAGCACCTGCAAGGTCCTGGGTTCAATCCTTAGCACCACATAAAAATAAATAAATAAAATAAAGGTATTGTGTCCAACTACAATGAAAAAAATAAATACTAAAAAAAAAGTCAAAGAAATATTGGAACAAAAAAATAGGAAAGTTCCCAGGTAAAGCAAATAAGAGAAATGAAAAAAATAACAGTAGAAATGGGTAAGAAATCAGAGAGTTGGTCAACAAAGTCTAACGTCCCAAGAGTAGGAATTTCCAGAAAGAAAGAACAATGAAGATGACAGGGAGGAAATCATCTGAAAAAGCCATTCTAGAAATGATTGTGAAAATATTCCAGATCCTGAAATCCCAAATTGAAGGGCCCTGCAAGTAGCTCCGATCCAGGTGATGGAAGGCACGCGTGGTGACAACTCTAAGCAGGAAGTCCCGCCAACTTCCCAGGAGCCCAGGTCCAGGGAGAAGCAGCCACGGCGGGTCATGAATCCCTGGGCTCCTGACAAGCAAACATGGGCACCGGACAGTGGGCCCAGGCCCCAGAGCTCTGAAGGAGAGCGATTTCTCACGGAGGACCGGAGTGGGTGAGGAGAAAAGGAGACAATTTCAGACTCACGTTCATCACCACTTCACTGTCGAGGGCCTTTTCCTAGGAGGGGCCAGTGATGAGTGTGAATCAGGAACGAAGAAACGGCTCTGTAATTAGGGGTGAGCACAAGGACCAGCATGGAACCCCAGGAGGGGAAGGAGGCCCACGGCTGCAGGGGTGCAGACAGGAAACTCCTCAGAAGCCTGGAGGAGGGTTCCACAAAAGTCTTAAGGGTTAGGATACTGACTTTGCAATAAATTCACAAAACTGAGCAAATGGGGACATGTTTTAAAGAAAAGTGGTTCCAGGGAAAACCAACGAAAGTGTGCCATAAGTAAATGGTAGCCATGGCTCATGCACGGCTTAGCTTTGGAGGCACCTGCACGGTTACGATAACAGGCACAGCTGTACCAGTCACAGCGCATGCACGTGAGGAAGGTAGGCAGGTGTGCAGCCTGCAAGTGGGAGCAGAAGAGGAGGGGGCTGGAGGACGGGGCTGGACCAGAGGCAGCAAGGCACAGGGTGCCAACAGACATCAGAGAAGGCCCTTGTTCAGCTAAGAGGCAAAGGCAGTCACTCCTGGGGAAGTCATGGCAGGAAGATGGGCAGGGAGCTCTAAACTCTTTAAAAGCCAGGTATATGGCTATAGTTTAGAATTGGGGTGACCCTCAAGGCCCACCTATTGATGGCAGTGGCAGTATCGGGAGGTAGTGGAAACTTCATGGGGTGGGGCCTAACAGGAGGCTTCTAGTCACTGGAGACGAGCCCTTGAAGGGCATCGTGGGACCTCTGTCTCTTCCTCCTTTCTTTTTTAACCTTCCGCCATGAGATGAATGGCTTTGCTCTGCCACATCTCCCCACCACGACATGCCACCTCACCACAGACCCAAGAGCAGTGGGACCAAATGATCACAGACTGAAACCTCTGAAACCAGGAGCCAAGATGAACCTTCTCTCTTTAGAAGTTGATTATCTCGTGTATTTGTTACAGTAACTGAAAGCTGATACATATATACAGTTTTGCTTAAAGAATATAAAAGTTTATATTGTTGTTCCATTAGCTCTTAACTGGGAAACCAGCAAGAAGAATGTCTTTATGATCTCATCCTCTATAAAAGGACAAAGGACCCTCTCACAGAGTTTTTGGAAGATAAATTAGATGGTCCATGGACTTTAGCAGACACCTGAAATACATTGTTAATAAATGCCAGTCTTTTTCTATCAGTGTGACAACTTGCAGGTGGACCCAGGGATGGGGAGGTGCTCTGCTCAGGTCAGACGTGGGGGTAGGTCCACCATGTTGGCAAAGAGTGAAGGAGCCGCAGACACACGTGGAAATCTCACCCTGCTTAGCTCAAGCCAGGGCCTCAGATTCTAAGTTCCCTTAGGAAAGTGGTTAACCAATAAAGGACCCTGGGAGTTCTCCCTCCAAGGGCACCACTACACTGGGAGATGGGTGCTAGCAGGAGGTGAATTGCCTCTAAAATAAAAGAAGGTAAGGCCAATACACTGAGAAGCAGCCCAGCTGGTCTCTGATAAACCAGGAGATCTTTAGAGTGGAGCAGCTCCGGGGCCATAGGGGCTTGCTTCCAACGAGGGTGGAGGCACTTCAGCTGCCTGTGGGGCTGAGGAGCCAGGAGCAGGCCTCTCTCTTGCCCTTGGCCTTGAGCTGTTTCCCCCTGAAGTGTAGCACGTGGTCCAGCAGCTCCCAAGGCCTCCCCAGGCAGAGGGCTTCTGCAAGGGAGGCTGAGGCAGGATAAACTACCCAAGGGGAAGCAGAGAGTCCGCCCATGTCTCTCTTACAGAAGCTGTCTCCTTGGGAATCCCTATTAAGAACTCTTTCTAGAAGATTAGAGGGCACTGCTGAAACTGAAATAGTTATCAAAAAGCTTACTAAGGAAGCTTTACCTCCTCCAGGAAATAAAATCAGAGCTAAGCTTCATTTGCTTTTTTTCTTTCCCAATTTGGAATGATTTATTGGACTGTAACATGCTTATAAGAACATGCACAAATCACAAGAATTCAGTTCATTTTTCCACAAACTGAAAACGCCCTGGTCCCAGGCGCCCAAAGGACTTCACCAGCCACTTTGGACACTCCCCAGCCACTGTCCACCGAGGTAGCACCTGCCTGCAGTCCCCGAGTGTGCCCTTCCTGTCTGCCTTCTGAGCTCAATACGGGGCTACTGCATGTGGCTGCAGCTTGCTCATCCCCTCTGCTCTGCACGGTCGTCTTCTGCTGGCAGGTGTGTGAAGAGATCCTGTACTTGGCATCTGCCTGCTACCATCTGGATCTGGAATAACCCCAAAGGCCCAAGTGCCAAAGGCTTGGCCCCCCAGCTTGGCAGTATTAAGAGGTGGAGCCCAAGCCAGGCATGATGGTTCACACCTGTAATCCCACTATTAGGAGGCTGAGGCAGACGGATAGCAAGTTAGAGGCCAGTCTGGGCAACTTAGCAAGACCCTGTCTCAAAATAAAATAAAAAGTTCCAGGAGTGTGGCTCAGTGGTAGAGCATTTGCCAACCATGTAGCCCTGGATTTATCCCCAGTTCCACTTAAAAAGGGGAAAAAAAATGTGGAAACTAATGAGCATTTTTAGGTCATTTGGGGCATGCCCTCAACTGGAGTTGTGAGATCCTATTCTCTTTTTTGTTCCTGATCACAATACTCTACCACAGGCCCAAGGCAATGGGACAAATTGGTCAGGGACTGAAACCTCTGAAACCATGAACAAAATAAACTTATTTATGATCCGGAGATCAAACCTAGGACCTCACATTTGCCCACCAAGCACTCTACCACTGAGCCACATCCCCGCCCAAACCTTTTCTCTTTATTAGTTGATTATCTCAGGTATTTGTTACAGTATCAAAAAGCTCTATAACTCTGCTTTCATTTGGTTTTGGTGAATATATTGACTGGAGAGGATTTCAAACTAGGAAAATGGGGGAAATGGGTGAACACAGTCATGCATGATATTAAATGTACATGCAGGTCAGAACTAACGAGCCTCTATTTATATGCCATCCTTTAGAGGCTGAATGTGAGGGGGGGGAAGTAATTGCAGTCTACTAGGAGAACAAAATGAGATAGAGTTTTAAAACTCCTTTTAAAATCCCTCAAAGAGTAACTACATTCTCTTTTTCACTAGAATGTGCCTAATTAAAACTAATCATTCAAAACCCTGTGCCCGTCAAAGGCTTCTCCTGCAGCTCTGCAGATCTATTTCTGTCCAGATGAAAGTAATAATTAGTGCATCCTCCAGGCTAATGTGACCCAACTAGCGTGCGCAACACCCTTCCCAGCACTAAGGAAGGGTCTTATATAACATTTCATGGCTAGCTGAACTTGGGAGATGTCAATGTCTTTTCTTGCTGTGCAACCTCTTGGAGATTTGCACACTTGTGAGCATAGTGTGTGGTGAATCTTCAGGCAGGTAATGAGCTATACAGCATCTCCAAAGTCGTCTGGTCAGGGTGGACCACCTTTCAGGACACTCTGCCACAGAGCAGGATTAGAGAAATGGTTGAGTAGTACATTTATTCATGCAGCAAACTCTGCATGCACGTTAGACACAGCACATATCAAGTGAGCCCGACAGGGTCCTTAACCTTCAGAAGGTCACAAACAAAGAAAATCTAGACCTCTGAAAAGAGGCAAGAAGAAAAAAAGAAAACAGGACTTCCTGAGGGCCTAACATGGACGAAGACTCAGCAAACTGCTGGGTTAGTTCAGTTG
Source organism: Marmota flaviventris (assembly GCF_047511675.1). Classification (NCBI taxonomy): domain Eukaryota; kingdom Metazoa; phylum Chordata; class Mammalia; order Rodentia; family Sciuridae; genus Marmota; species Marmota flaviventris. The sequence goes on from NC_092501.1 coordinate 4,576,387, forward strand.
GGGCTGCTATAACAGAACACCACAGGCCAGGTGGCTTCAACCATGGAACATGAGCTCCTCACAGTTCTAGAGGCTGGAAGTTTAAGATCAAGCAGCAGTTGGGCTGGTTTGTTCTGAGGCCTCTCTCCTTGGTTGCAGATGGACTTGTTTCTGTTCCTGGCTGTGTCCTAACTTTTCCTTGTAAGGACCCAGTCATGTTGGAATTGGGTCCACCCTAATGAACTCATTTTACCTCAAGTACCTCTTTAAAGGGCCGATCATCAAATGCACACATTCTGAGGTTCTGGAGCTAGGATTTCCACCCAGGAATTCCAGGGGACACAATTCAGCTGTTAACAGTCATTCAATCTCATGCGATACTCAAAATAAACCATCAAAGTCAATACAGTTGTCCCTTGGTATCCACTGGAGATTGGTCCCAGGATCCCCCATGGATACCACCTCCCTCACACACAAGATGAGGCAGTATTTGCATATAACCCATAAACATCCTCCTACACACTTTAAATCATCTCCAGATTACTTACAATCCCTAATACTATGTAAATGCTATGTAAATATCATTAAACTGTGTTATTTTGGGAATAGTGACAAGAGTCTGTATGCATTCAGTACAGACCATTTTTTTTGTTTTGTTTTGTTTTTGTTTTTGTTTTTGTTTTAAATACTGATGACCTGCGTTTGGTCTGGGATGCAGAATTCATGGTAGCGTGGCGATGTCACTCCTGCTCTGTTGTACCTCTGAGAAGGTAAGCCATGCCTGGTGAAAGTGGAAAGCAATTGTACACAAGCCCACCTCTCCCCAAGCCCAACTCCTCAGCCTCCAAAGTCAGGACTGATAAGTGAAGGTGCATTTCTACAACCAGAGATGATTTTCTGGATGTCATCCAGATATGAAAAAAATCTGAATGCTTTTTACCTTTGTTAAGGTTAGAAATAAAGTTGATCTCTACACTTAGCATGCAGCAGTTAGTGGCAGTTACTAAAATAATCTGGCATTATTCTTTTAAATCATGCTACATTTTTTTCAATTTTTTTTAGTTATACATGGACATAATATCTTTGTTTATTTTTATGTGGTGCTGAGGATCGAACCCAGTGCCTCACATGTGGAGGCAAGTACTCCACCACTGGGCCACAACCCCAACCTTGGCCATTACATTTTATAAATATTCAATTTAAAAGGATACTGTTAATGTTTCAAAAATATTTTCAAAATTTTAATAACAGGGTTATTTTAGCTGTCCCGAGCCTTTAGCAGCCAAATGTCACAAAAACAAGATAGCAGAGTACCCAACTTCAGCAGAGTCTGTCTGAGGCAGGTGGAGCCTACACAATGGGCATCTGCAGCCAACCTGACACAGGAAAGCGGAAGAGAATGTCTGGGGCAGTAGAATCGGAAGACAGACCTGCCCTTCACCTGTTCTGCAGCAGGACAGTTGTGGGACACAGACCAAACTATTTCACACCCTGAAGTTCAAATTTCCATCTATGAAATGGTGATGTTTCTCTAATGAGACTAGGAAGAAGGTTAGTGAGACAGGACCCAAAATAGGGGTAGTGTCATGTTGGCTCACAATAGTGAGGACACTTCTGTGGGCACCCTGTTAGGAGCATCAGTACAAGCCCTAGACTACCATGTGAAACAAAGCTGTGGTCTTTGATAAGTGCAAGAGGCTACAGTGGTCTCCGCCGTCCATATTCCAGCTGGGAAAAGCTCCTAACCTCTCCCTGTGTTCGTTTCCTCCTTTGTAAGATGGGGATCACCAGGTGAGAGCACCTGGGGCAAGTGGAGAGGCGGCTCTGAGGGTGAGGCTTCCTTGGATGGGCACCCCATACCTCCCTCGCAGCACCCTCATGCTGGCCTGGTGGTGATGGAAATCACGGCCCTTAGTAGGAACTACAGCTATGCTAACTCGCTCTGATGCATTAAGTTCACGAAGACAGATTCCACGACCTGCATGTCCCTCCCAGCATGACCTTTCTTCAAATTTTAAACATCCCAACAGCATAGAACTAATTACAATGGGCTCCTCCGGCTCCGTCCCCCAGGGTGGCGGCTCAGGGCGAAGGTTCCTCCCAAGCTCGGCCTCTAGATGGCGGCAACACCTCGAGCGCGCTGCAGCCGGCCTCCCGCGGCGTGCGTTCCCCGCGGGCGGTGCGCCCAGGGCTGCACCGACGGCGCGTTCTTCTCTTTACCGCACTGCCTGACACAGGAGAGGAGAGAGCGCCTAAACCCAGGATGGCGTGGGCAGACACGTCTTTAATTTTCACATTAGCGAGCTTATAATTTTGTAGGCTAATAAGTATTCAATATTTGGTGGTGGTAGTAAGTTAATTAAAACAAATCGCTCAGCATTGCAAGAGTGACCCATAGGTTCCACGAGATAATGAAAAGACGTCTGTCCGTAATATTTTGGAAGGTAAGCACTTGGTTGTTCAGAGCCTTTCAACCCTCGAGGCTCCGGGACTCCCTGCGCCCGGAGGCTGCAGGCCAGGACAGTGCCGCCCCGGGTTGACACCGCTACTGGGTCTCCACGCCCTGGGTCAGCACGTCCCTGAAAGGTGCAGTGACTTCAGACACACCCGCTACGTGCAAATATGGAACTCTCTTCCTTCTGGGGTCGCAGCAACACCGCCCCAGCTGGTGCCACTGAGGTCGTCAACGCGAGTCACGGCGCGCTCCTTTGTGCGCCTGCGCGCACCTCGCGCACTCGGCTCCCCCAGACGGCGTTTCTACCCGAGGGCGCGGAGGCTCCGCTCGGGCGCCAGGTGGCGCTGCAGCCCAACCATCGCGCTCCGGGGAACGCGTGGCTCCGGCCCGCCGGCTCGGTGCTGCTCTGGCCGCCAGACCCGCGGAGCTGCGGACAGCGAACTGCGCAGAGGCTGCAGAGGACACGCGGCGGGGACGCGCGGGGAGGGGCGCGCCAGCGTCTTAGAGCGGGGCTGCACACAGCCAGCCTCCAGCCAGTGATGGAGTCGGCCTGGTAAAAGTGGCTTCATTGTTTACTCTAAAGAGATCCCAGAAAGCTGGACTTTGGGTGGAAATATTAGCAATCCACGTACTTTCAGACATTTAATAGAAATTCCTTTTCTGAGGGGGCGGGCGGGGCGTCGCCGGACACTAAGTCCTTGTTTGGCTGTGGGGACGCAGCAGGACTGAGGCTGCGGAGGTGCAGGCAGAAGGATGGTCCAGGCGGTTGCCTAGTGCCTGGATTTAAGCCTGGAGAACCACAGGCGGCCAGGACACGGAGTAGCCTGGGGAGGAGGTGGCGGGTCCACACCTGCACTAGAGACTTAACTTGCAGGCACCGTAGACAACATCGCTGCAGGGCCTCTTTGCCTGTCTACTCCAACTCAACCCAAGAACCCCATTCCTAATGTTCTTAAAGACTTGCAACACTTACTTTGAAAACCTTCATCTCATGGGAAAATTTAAACATAACAGAGTGGAAAGAGTAGCAAAATGGACCACCGCGTACCATTCCTCAGCTTGGACCACTGACTTGCCGGTCTGGCTGGTGTCTGCACCCCCCACTAGAGTGCTAAACTCTACCGTGAATTATATGGTTCTAAAACTGCTGACGAATTTGAACACTGTGTGATCCACACCCCAGTCAACAGAAAGTTGAAAACTCCCCTCCCCCAATCTTCCCACCAACCCCAGCCTGAGGAAACTGCTCATTTGACATCTATCTCCCAGCCCTTTGGCCTGCTTCACACAAGTGGAGTCAAATATGTTCTTTTCTGCCCTTGGTTTCATTATTAAAATTAATCCACAGCATTGCATAGAACAATATTTCATTCTTTTTATTTCTTTGTCATCTTTTCAGGTTATGAATAGAACACAATTTATATTGATATATCCTGTTAGGAAATACTCTGTTGATGGATATCTAGGTTTTTCCCAAGCTTGGATATAATGAATAAATCTCCTTTACCAGTCTTCTGGTGGCAATAAGCATTTGTTTCTCTTTTGCAGATGCCTAGGAGTAGCAGTTCTGCATCATATGGAAGATATGTCTTCAACTTTATTAGAAGCTGCCTGAAAGTCCTGCAATGTGGTTGCATTATGTATATTCTCACGAGCAAAATATGCCAATTCCACTTGCTCCATGTCCGCCCTGATATTGGCTGTTCTCCCTCTTTTTAATTTGAGCCATTTGGGTGGGTGAGTGACGATATCTCATGGCATATCCCTGGCATGTCCTGCATGAGTTCCCACCGTTTTTGTTTTTATTCAGCTGAAAATGTTTTAATTTCACCTATTTTAACAAGATATTCTTCTTGTACATAAAAATCTAAAGGCAGGGATTTTTCCATAACTGTTCCCTAAGTCTCCTTGAGAGGTCCAGCCCAGCCAAGGACTCGCACCTGCCCTGGGGACAATCTGCACGCTTCCTCCTTACAGTATCATGGCCTGCAAGTCCATCTTTCTCAGCAGCCCCAAACTCCAGTGTTCACCTCTCACACAGTAAGGTTGCCGCTCCCCTCCCTGCACTCTAGCCAAAATGCAGCACCAAGTCACAGCACATGCTTCCCTCCTGTAAGGAGCAGCCTTGTGCTAGCTGAGACAGAACACCTGGAAAGATCTATTGTGTGTTGGTCTGGAGTTGTTTGCAATAGGAGGAAGAAGTCAAACTAGTTAGTCCACCACCGTTGAAGTCCAAGTTCTTTAGGTCTGGTTTTTAAATATGCGGGTTCCCTTACCCTCCTTTTTGTTTCTTTGCAGAATATTGAAGAAATGACATTCATTGTCCCATAGAGTTACCTACATTCTGGATTCTGCTTCCTGCCTCCCCTTACAGGTTTCCCTGTCCCCACATCTCTTGCAAGCTGGGAGTTCTTGAGGCTGGATTGGATTCTGGCTGATTTATTTTCTAGATCAAGGGAGGTGCGGGTGGATACCACCCTCAGGCTGCAGGGAGCTCCAAGCCTCTCTGTGTGAACAGACATTGATTTATGTGATTGCCTGGGTTTTTTTTTTCCCCATTAAGGATTTGCATAGCTGTAATATTTTATGTCAAAATTCTTTCTCCATTCATTTATTGAACATGTCTGTCAAGGAGTTCCCCATGCTCACTGTGTATGTGAACTGAAGTTCAGTTCTGTATAGTCAGATGGGCTGAGCTCCTTGTGTGGTCTAAAGGTGTTCATTGAGTTTCTTTTTTCTTTCTTATTTATTTATTTATTTTATTTTTTTCTTCTCTCTCACTCCTTCTTTTTTTCATATCATTGTGAACTTGAGGAATTTAAACACGTTCCGTGTTTTCGATTCACAATCATTATTTTTACTGAAAATAAAATTTCCCAACTTGGGCAGAGGAAGCCTCTTCCCTTTGGCCCCTGGGTTCTTAGACAAGACCCCAGGAGCTTTTGAGAGCACCTTTGCTTTTTGTTATGACAAAGTGTGTCCAAAGTCATCATTCATACTTTCTGCTCCATATCTGGAATCTGTTCTAAGGAAGGAACTTGGTTCATTTCAGTGGAAAATTGTTTTGACACAGTGATCTAAGAAGTAGGGACATCATGACTACTGGGCTAATTCCAGGTCTCTTCAGTGAGGGTACCACGTGTATTCGTTACACTAATGAATACCTGACACAAGTTATAAGGAAAAAAATGTTTATTTTGCTCACGCTTTGGAGGTTCAAGGGTATGGTGTCAGCCCAGCTCACAGGCTCAGCTCTTGAAACCCCCTGGCTTCAAGGTGATGTTGGAGGGCATGGGAGAAGCCTCCCATTTCCCACCAGGAGGGAGCGGGCAGAGCAGGAGCCACCCTGGGTCCTTCTGTGACAGCCCTCTGGAGAGAACTCGGGAGGTGGCAGGAACTACCTCGAACCCTCAGGGACCCAAGGACCTCGCACTGGACGCCTCCTCTTAAAGCCACTTCCCAACGCCGCCCCCCTGGGGTCCGAGTTCCTGACCCAGGAATGTTAGGACACACACGTGTTCAAACCATAGCATAGGAAATATGTGATTCCTCTTAGATTTTAAAAGCGACCACACACCGTGAGTTCTACTCACATTTCCAGTTTCAATTCTGCGGGATGTAGTAAAGCCTGGGCCGCGTCAGGGACCTTGGACTGCCAGAGCTCCAAGGCTTCCCCTTGCTGCGAGCCCTCTGCCCACGCAGGGCCCTCTGATAACAAAGCCGGCTTTTCCTGCTTTGGCGCCAGCGGGAGATTCAAACTGCAGCCCCGCCCTCCGCTCGCACCAGGCTCCGCCCTCCCGTAACGTCCCGGCCGCGCCACGCCCCTCCTGAGCTCCCTGGAGTTTGCGCAGAAGCCCCGAAGCCCAGAATTCAATTACCTGAGTAGTACACTCTTCGTCCTGGCGGATTTGTGGCTTCCTCAGTCTCCACTTTCAAACCAAATCTGGGATGGGTCCCCCGCCTGCTTTTCTGCGAGGAACACACAGCACTTACCTTTTTAAGTCTATATCTACATTCCTTTATTTAAGCTAAAAAAAACTTCCTAGTGAAGTTCATATAATCATTTGTCTTATAATAATATATAAGTTCAGCGTGGTAATCCAATATTGCCACCAACACTTAATATAATTTTCAGGTCATTTTATCTTTAGGGGATGTCTATGTAAGGATTTGCCATTAAATTATTGTATTTTCAATGACTGTTTTTCCTCTATGTGGCTAAACTTCTGCCTTATACACAATTTTATTTTAATTTCAACTTTTGGTGCTTTTTCTTTTTTATTTAATTGGTTTATTTTTTTTTGAAATATTCATGTGGTTTGAAAGTCAAATCTACTAAGAACACAGGTTCAGTGGAATCTGGCTTCTATCCCTATTTTCTCCCCTGCATTTTTACATCATATGGTTTATCTTTCCACTGGTTCTTTTTTAAAATACATATATATATATATATATATATATATATATATATATATATATATATATCTTATGGTTTGAGGATCAAACCCAGTGCCTCACATGTTCAAGGCAAGGGTTCTACCACTGAGCTACAGACCCAGCCCCTCCACTATATCTTTTTAACAAAGCAAATGTGTACACATATTCATAAGCCCATTTTTAGATAAACATAGCATGGTATACACGGCTTTTTTGGCATACATCATACTTTATGCATTTGATAATATCTGGCATCAGTCACTCTATTGCATTATACAGAAATATTGAAATCTTTTTGTTGTGATAGATTAGTAGATTGATTATTGGTAGACTAATTAAGGCCACTAAAATATATTGCATCAATCAACACATCTGGCACCAGTTCTGTTTCATTAAGATAAATAGATACAGAAACACAATGCCTCATTATGTTGACTGTGCTCTCTGTCTCTCCTGGTTGTATCATTTCATATTGAAGATCATTTATATCTCTGGTCTGATGGTTATGCTTGTACTAATGTATTTAGGTGTCACCTTAATCCCTTCTTTTATAATCAATTGATCCCATATTATGAGATTATTGAAAATTAGCTGAAATCTTCTCCTGAACAGCATTTAATTTGAAGTAGCATTTTTTTTTCAGTTGGAAGCTTATTTTCCTGTACATTCCCTTTGCCCGCCCCCCACCTCCAGCTACAGCCCACTGTGTTATGCACACATTACCAGAGCACATACCTCTGCATCATGTGTTTTCCTTGAAACTATTCCTCTAAGTTCTGCATGTGCATTTATGCATTGAATTCTCAACATCGGTACTTCAGTGTGTCTTCAGTCATGCTGATTACCTGAAGCTGGATCTGAGTAAAAGTTCTTCCAGGTTCGAAGACACTTTTCTGCAGTCCTTATACCGAAAGGGCTCTTGGAAGGCGCTTGGTGGACATTTATTTCTGCAATGGTTTTGTTTTTTTCTAGGGAAGTTATTCTGTTCCTTAATATATTTTTGTTGTGATGAGTTTGAGGAAAGTTACACTGCAGTCTTCTCTGTTACCTAGACCAGGGGCTTCTCCTATGTTGAGAGCCACAGCCAAGTCCAGATGGCACCTGGCATTTTGCTAGGGGGAGTGGTTGAGAGGTGGCGCCAGCGAGCCATTAGGATGGTGATGCAGAGTTCCCGGTTGAGTTCCCATGGAGCTCTCGCGGAGTTCCTGGAGAGTTCGCGTGGGTGGTGTTCACGTGGGTTGGGAAATAAAGTTCGTTCCTAATTGAATCTACAAGTGGCTCCTGACCTCCCAGTATCAAAGGGGTAGAAGAATACCGGTTATTTGCCATAGAGGGAGACATTGGGCTAATGAATGCCATTCTCAAACCACTATACAGGGTACTCCACTATCAAAAAATGGACAAGAACCAGGTGTTACCCACGATATCATGGAGAAAAACATTGGGCTCCATTGCCAAAAAACGGACTGGGGGGCCCAATGCTCCGGGACCCACGACCACAAATATACGGGGCATTGGAGGAACCCAGCAACACCATCAGGGTAGTGCCCAGGACACATTATCCATTAGATCCCTCATTAGAGAAACCAGAAGGAGTGCAGGGTTGGACATCTGCGCCTCCACCAGAGCAGTACTAACTCCAGAGATGGGAGTTCAAATCATTCCCATAGGGGTAAAAGGACCTCTTCCCCAAGGAACAGTAGGCTTATTATTAGGATCCAGTTCTTCTACTCTAAAAGGACTTATGATAAGTCCTGGGGTAATTGATCCCGATTATGAAGGTGAAATAAAAATTATAGCCATTTCTCCAAGGGGTATATCAGTAATTTCACCAGGAGATAAAATAGCACAATTATTAATAATACCCAGACTACATGATAAGTTTTCCAGTAGTACTATAGAAAGAGGTTCCAGGGGATTAGGCTCCACAGGTGTAGATTGGGATATGCTTTCTGTAAATTTAGATTCTCGCCCAATGCTAAAACTAAATATTCAAGGACATGAATTTAATGCGCTACTGGATACAGCTGCAGACCTTAACATCATCTCTCGTCAAGAATGGCCAAAACATTGGCCATTACAATAAGCCACTCAAACGCTTCAAGGCCTAGGAATGGCAACTAAACCCCATAGAAGTGCGATGGTATTAGATTGGAAGGATCCTGAAGGATGTGAAGGAACTATACAGCCATATGTATTGGATCATCTTCCTATAAATTTATGGGGACGAGATGTCCTAGATCAATTAAGACTAACATTAACAAATAACATCAATTCAAATGCGCCCACTATTATGGCTAGACAAAGTTTTGGGAAAGGAAAAAGATTAGGAGAAAAAGGACAAAGTATAGTGGCACCAATACAAATAGATCAAGAAATAGATAGACATGGATTGGGTTTTCAGGAGGGGTCACTGAGAAAATAAAAATTACTTGGAAATCAGAAAGACCAGTATGGGTTCCTCAGTGGCCCCTGACTAAAGAAAAGATACAAGCAGCCCATGACCTGGTCAACCAACAATTAGCGGAGGGACATATACAACCTTCTGTATCTCTCTATAATACTCCCATTTTTGTCATCAAAAATAAATCTGGTAAATGGAGATTATTGCAATATTTAAGAGCTATTAATAACGAGATGATTATTATGGGACCTGCTCAATCGGGGATTCCTCAATTGTCTGCTTTGCCAAAAACCTGGTATGTTTTAGTTATAGATATTAAAGATTGTTTTTTTTTTCAATTCCAATTCATCCTGAGGATAGTCCACGTTTTGCATTTACTATCCCTGCACTGAATCATGAAGATCCCCATCAGAGATATGAATGGAAAGTACTCCCTCAAGGGATGGCTAACAGCCCAACTATATGTCAAATTTATGTTAACAAAGCAATCCAGCCACTTAGAAATCAAAATCCTGAACTACAAATATTTCACTATATGGACGATGTATTATTAGCACACAAAGCTAAAAACACATTGCTAGAATGTTATGCCACACTTACAAACTTATTAAAAAATTATAATCTAGAGATAGCAATAGATAAAGTACAATTAAATTTTCCAATTAATTATTTAGGAGTTCTATTATCCTCGACCATGGTCCGTCCACCAAAAATTCAAATACGAGTAGATCAACTCAAATCACTTAATGACTTTCAAAAGTTATTAGGAGACATAAATTGGATAAGGCCTTATCTAGGCATACCAACAGGAGAGTTGGTACCATTATTTGATATCCTAAAAGGTCCATCAGATCCAAATTCACCCCGCATGTTAATGCCTGAAGTAAGAAAGACATTAAAAATCATTGAAACATATATGAAAAATATGCATTTGGATAGAATTGATATAAGTTTGCCTTTATTATTTATTGTACTACCAACAAAAAATATTCCTACAGGAGTATTTTGGCAAGAAGGTCCATTATTATGGAAACATTTATCTTAGTCTCCTAACACTATTCTTACTAGGTATCCTGAGGCTGTAGGACAATTAATACTCAAAGGAATAAAAGCAGCAAAGGGAGTGTTTGGAATTTCTCCCAATAAAATTTTTACTCTATATACTATGGATCAAATTGATGAGTTAGCTAATGAGTTAAATACTTGGGCCATAATCAGGTGCAAATCTAATGTTTCATTTGATAACCACTTAACCATCTAATCCTTTGTTGTCTTTTTGGTCTTTGCATCCTGTAGTTTTTCCAAAAATGACAAGAAAAACACCTATCATGAATGCTCCAAATATATTCACTGATGGGTCAAATAATGGTACAGAAGCAGTAGTTACCTCTGATTAAACTTTTACATTTTTAGTACCCAAACAATCAGCTCAAAAGGTAGAGCTTAATGCAGTATTACAAGCTTTTGTGATGTTTAAAGATTCTGTATTTAATTTATTCTCTGATAGTCAGTATACAGTTAATGCTATAGTATCCCTTGAAGATGCTGGTAGGATTTCCCCTTCCTCTACTGTTTTCTCTTTGTTTTCCACTATACAAAGTCTAATCTGGGACAGAAAAGATCCATTCTTTATAGGACATATCAGGGCACATACAGGATTGCCTGGAGCCCTTAGTTTGGGCAATGATTTAGCAGATAAAACTACACATGACATACATATTTTTTCTATGCTAGAAGAAGCTACAAATTTTCATAAATCCTTCCATGTCAATGCAAATACTTTTAAAAAGCGTTTTAAAATAGCTAAGGAAAAAGCTCGACAAATAATAAAACAATGTCAAAATTTTGTGACCTTTTTACCACAAGTTAATCTTGGAGTCAATCCTAGAGGACTGATACCTAACCATATATGGCAGATGGATGTCACACACTTGCCAGAATTTGAAAAAATAAAATATTTGCATATTACAGTTGATACTTCTTCCGGATTTTTGATGGGCTCCCTTCATGCCGGAGAAAAAACTAGAGATATTATAGCTCATTGCTTACAAAATTTTGCCACTGTGGGTGTTCCAAAACAGTTAAAAAATAGACAATGGCCCTGGCTATACTTCTACCTCTTTTAAACAATTTTGCTCATCATTTGGCATTACTCATATAACAGGAATCCCATACAATCCACAGGGACAAGGCATAGTTGAAAGAGCTCATCAAACTATTAAAATGTACTTATTAAAGCAAAAAGAGGGAATTGGGAAGGGGTATATATATCCCCCAATGATAAACTTAAAATAACCCTTTTTACTCTAAACTTTTTAAATTTGGATTCATCAGGGCTTAGTGCTGTGGAAAGGCATATGTGTCCAAAAAATGTACATAAGCCCAAGGTACTTTGGAAGGATATTCTAATAGGACAATGGAAAGGTCCTGACCCAGTGACTGTCTGGAGTCGGGGTTCTGTTTGTGTGTTTCCACAGGGAGAACAGCCATTTCAGAGAGACTAACTAAAGCAATTTCTACAGACCAAAAAGAAGATGATTTGGCTCAAATGCATAACAGCTGATATCCAGAACTCCAGTTTGGCTATCCTTACATCTTCCACAGTGGTTCTCCCACACCTGGAGGCTAATGAATAATGAACACCATTAAGGCCTATTTCAAATGTAAGAAACCTTGGGGCTTGCTTGTGGGAATACCTTCAGACCCATATGCAAGTTACAGGAAGAAGGATGGTATATCAAAAGAAGAGTCAAACCCAGGTGGTAACCAGGATGCATTTTTCAATATCTATTTTATTATTGCCCTTTCCCACATCATGAAGTTCTATTTTGTTTTTTGAGCTCATACAGACCTAGGTTAATGTTTTTCTGATCAGTTCTATTTTTTGACTGTGGAGTTTTTGAGCATTGCAATGGGGATTTCACCTGTGAAAAGCTACAAGGCCTTTACTATTATGTTATGTGTTGTATGTATTGTGTTATGTGTGCACACTTGTGTTATGTGTTGTATGTCTGTATGTGCATATGTCCATATATCATATATGAGGAGCACTCATGAAAAAATGGATCCAAATATTTTTTTATTCACGTGATTTAACGGTTTAATTTAAATTAGGTAAACAGCTGTTGAAGATTGTTTTAAAATGTGGTTAACAGATCTGTTAGTTTACTTTCACCTTTTTTTTCATTATATTTAATTCTATTCAGGATACTAAATTGTTTAGAAAACTGTTTTTTTTTTTTTAGTGCCTGCTGGAATGTTACATAATTTTTTTTTTAGCCATCACTGCCAGAATTCCTATCTTCATCCCAGTGCTGGTGAAGACAAAGATAAAACCAAACTACAGCTTCTGCGATAGCTATCACAACAAACTGTATAAACTGATGCATCAATGAATAATAACTCAACAATTGATGCTCAATCAAGGAGTCGATGTAGTTTGGGAGGAAATGGACATATTAATAGATTCCTCTGCTTTGAACTACTTGCAGAACTTGGTGGACTATGTATCACTTGTATGCATTTTGAACTATCTGTTGGTACAGTGAATGTGGTAGTGCCGAGGTATCTTTGCTGATGATGTCATTGGTGGTACAATTTTTTCAAAAGGGGCCGTCAATTGGCTTGGTGTCGTGGCATTTTGTATCCTCCCCTTTCTGCTTGTAGCAGGTTGTTTATGGTGTTTAGCCACAAGTGTGGCTAAATGCTGGGCCGGTAGTCAATGACGGGAAAGATCCAATTGCAATGGTACCAACCTAAGACAGGAGGCTGATGCCTTGAGGTCAGCTCATCCGATGACGGGTAAGAACCATATGTAGTATTGGACAACCTAAGACAGGCACGGTCCCTAAGCCACATGCTTGTTGTTTAATTAAACAGAAGAGAAGAGATGTTGAGAGCCGCAGCCGAGTGGGGATGGCGCCTGGAATTTTGCCAGGGGGAATGGTTGAGAGGTGGCACCAGCGAGCCATTAGGATGGTGATGGTTGAGTTCTCGGGGAGTTCCCGTTGAGTTCAGGTTGAACTTTCATGGAGTTCCTAGAGAGTTATCGTGGGTTCACGGAGTTCCCATTGAGTTCCGGTGAAGCTCTAGTGGAATTCCTGGAGAGTTCTCCTGGGTGGAGTTCGCATGGGTTCAAAAATAAAGTTCGTTCCTGCTTGAATCTACAAGTGGCTCCTGACCTCCCGGTTATTTGTGCCCAGCCAGACTGCGGCACTCCTACAGTTTTGGAATAGGTTAGACCAGAAGGCCTTTTAGCTTCAGAACTCTAGGAGTCCTGATTCTATTTTTAGCAAGACATATTCAGAATGACTGGGACTTCCTTCAAGTTTCCTGATTCCCTGTCTGACATACCTACAGCCCCTCTTCCCATTAGTCTTAGTGTTCCTCTTCTGCCCAGTTTGAATTTCATCCCCCAGGGGAATCTGGATGCCCAGACACACTGTTGAATTCTTGTAGAGTAAATTTCTAAACCTTGCGTTACTAGCTTTTCAGCACACCATACAATGAATCTGTTTTGCAAGAGAACATATGTAAAAGATACTTAAAAAAAAAAAAACTGGCAAAAGGGAAATGGGTCATTTTCCCAGGAAAATGCCCTTCCCTGTTGAGAAATGTCAGATTTCAAAGGCTAATATTAGGAAAATGAGGTTTTTCTAACAATAGTTATAAACTCAGGATCCTAAAATTTCCTAGCTACATAAAATTAATCATCGATTATGTCTAAATATCATGTTGAAGTGAAAAAGATTATAATATGTAAATTTTCTGTACTGTATTAATAATGATTGTTGAAACTGTTCTAAAGCAATACAAAGCATCTCAACTCACACTTATGGATCCTTCCTTTGTTAAGTGAGAATTAAATGCTTAAAGTTTTGTCATATCTCCTTTCCAAAAGAGCTTCAATGATGAGACAGCCATCGTCCTATGGAGGTAGTTCTACAAATGCCTCTATAGGCAACTCCAGCCCTGATATTCCAAGAATTACAGGGCTACAGCTTTGGGAGTTTCAAATTTCTAGTTACTCAAACTTCTGGCAATGGAAAGAATGATCTTTTAGACAGATCAATTACATATCTAGTTTAGCTTCTCACTTGTCATTTACAACCAGAACTAGCAATGTTCCCCATTGTATTTCCTCTCCTGTTGCAGTTGCCATTTGAACTCACCCATCATCCTCAGGTATCTCCATTTGCCGTAGAGCCAGGGCTGGAATTTACTATTGACAAGCCAGTCTCCCCTGATGGGATTCCAGCCATTCCTGCACAGGAATCCACATGCACACCAACATCCCTTTTAAACTTCCTTTGCTTAATTTCTTTTCTATTCTCAAGTGACTCTCTTCTGGGACCTTTACCATTGATTTTGGGGTCATATTTCAAGAGGGCTTTATAGGTCCCATTGCTCCCCTCTTTACTCCCACCAAATGTGTCAGTTGCACATGGAGTTTGCTTAAAGAACTGTATCATTTTCAGCCTTTTTGCACACTTTTTCAAAGAATCCAGTATGGTGGCTTTCAATATTTTTTTGGCCTGATGACTGACTTTTAAAATTCTGGGAGCTCTGCAGAACAAAATATATGTATGGTTAAAGAAATCAATAGGAATATTTAAAATAGTAACAGATAATAACACAAATGACAAAAAAGACCAGTGTTCAAAAGTCTACAAATTAAAAATTTAAACATGTAAGGAAAGTATTCGGACTCACCAGTAATTTTAAAGTTCAAATTGAAATGACATTCCATCTTTGGCTTATCAAAATAGCAGAGAATTTAAAACGCTAATGAAAAATGGTAACTAACAGGCATTCTTAGACACTGAATTGGGTGAATAAATTGTTACAACCTTTTGAAAAGAAAGCAAAGGTGATGTTGGAAGCAAGCACTCCCTGACTGAGCAACTAGATTCTGGGAGGTCTGCACTTAGAACATAATCCGAAACATCAGAACAGGCCTGTTTCTTAACAAGTTCATCAAAGCATTACATGTATCAGTAAAATGTGAGGGAAATAAGCAAGACTCAAGCAGAAGGAAATAGTTATCAAAGTGATATTCAATTCCCAGTATCAAAGTGATATTTGCCAAAAGCGAATAAAAAAATGCTTGTAATGCTAAATGAAAGGAAAGCATAAGAAATTTAAAAAGAGTTGTACATACACACCTGTGACATTTCCTATGTAAAATAAAGATTACACAGAAGAAAACATGGTTCTAGTTTTTGTGCATCCCTAAGTGACTTATATCTTCCTACTACATTTGTATATTTTCCAGATATTCTATAATGAAAATACATATTATTAATTCCCTAAATTAAAAGAAAACAATGCTTATCAAAACTTCATTCATGTTTTCAGTTTCATGCTTTGTTTGTCTCCTTTTCTGAACTCAGAGTTAAGGTCAGAGCCCTGGCCCCCTTTCTCCAGGCAGTTTGGTCCCATGTGGGCACTCAGACTCACACAGAAGCCCCCTGGCTGCAGCAGTCTGCACTGGTGAGGGCACAGCCAGGGTGACTCTTCTCCTGGAGTCTCTACCTGTTCCAGGAGTGGCCCACCCAGCCTGCAGGGCTCAGCTCCTCTTCTCCCCAGGAGGCAGGAAGAGCAGAGTCAGCCTGAGCCTACAGGGAGCTTGGCATCTTCCAGGAAGGAGGAAGCCCTGGGGGTCTGAGCTCACAAAGTGGACTGAGAGATCAAGAGGATCCAGGAGGCAGGAGGCACATGTCCCTCAGAGGGTCTGGCAGGAGTTTAGACTCTGTTCAAACAGCAATTAGAAGCCCTGAAGGATGTGAGCCCAGGAGTCACATGCCCTGGTGGGACTCTGCCGAGCTCACACTGTCTATGGAGATCATCCTGCAGGGCTCCCAGAGGTCAGCAGTGGGTTAGGTCACATCATCTTCAGAGTTGTGTCATGAGGAACAGGGAAGTGCTAACAGAATTTGAGGGGAGGAAAAGGCGTGTCCCTCCTGTGCTGGGACAAGTTGCCCTGATGGAGGCCGCCTCCCAGACAGCCAGGTGTGTAGGGTCAGGCCCAGAATGGGGCCAGAGTTGGGATATTAGGGAGGGCAATCCTGCAGACCCTTGCAAGTGAAGAACACAACGAAGGAAGTAGAGAGAAGGGAGAGGGCTCAACAGTAACACAGGTGTACTGGGACACACCTGCAGGAAGGGTCCAGCCGTGGCTGGAACCTGTCTTCTGCTTACAGCCTAGGGTAGTTACAGGGGCGTGGGGGGCGGGATTTCTGTGGTTAGGCCCCAGTCAGGGGGCGGTGGGGGAAGGTCCTGTCTCACCACCTTCCTTCTTTGTGGTGGTCACTGCTCTGTGCAGAACCAGCTGCTGTTCAGGATTGCAGACCCAGATAATAACTCCCTTCAAGTGTGAAGATGAGTGTGGTCTGGAGTTTAGGTAGGGCTGGGTCGGAGTGGCCCACCCTGGGTGACTGCTGTTCCGAGGTGGAGGGTGCATTTTAAAATGGTGCTGCTGTGTCGAGTGCTTCCTAACAACGCTGTCACCCCACCAGCGGAACACAAGTGCAGGGAGGAGCCCGCTTCTGACCTGGGGCCCTGGCCCTGCCCTGGTCACGGCCTACTACAGTTGGGGTCAAGATTGAGCCCTGGCAGGTGCTGCTTTGTATTGTTGGCTCCCTATCTTTGGGACTGACAGGGGATCTCAGTGACACAGCTGCCTCTCCCCTGGCCTCATCTCAGAAGAACGCAGCCCTGCTCTTCCCCGGCCAGCAGGTTGATGTGTGACCCCAACTCACACCCCCACATTAAGGTCTCTGTCCCCACTGAATGAAAGGCTTGGAGGAGCCCACTGACAGTGACTAGGAGACTGGGAAGCAAAGTTCAGGATGCCCTGTGCTCCACTGATTGCTGCAGAGGTCCCTATCTGCAGCCACTTGAGGGTCTCAGGCCTCAGGTAGGGCCTGGAGATGACAAGGATCCCTGGCTTGCAGTGGGCTAGGGGCACGGTCACTCACTGTTCTTGGAGTGTTGGGGTGAGACCTTGCTTGAGCTGACTACATTTGTTAGGGGACACTTCTTTGGGCCCAGGCTGCCTAGGAGTGGGGCCAGGAGGATCCCACCCTGTGCTTCCTCCTTCTGCTCTCGGATCCAGGATTTTAGAAGGTACTCCTTGCCCCTGACCAGACCCCTGCACTATAAATGGCGATGCAGGAAGGAGCCTCCAGTGAAGTTCATGAAGGAAATTCACAAAGCAACAGGGATACAGCCAGAGTTAGCAGCTACCCTAATAGTAAGGAGGGGCCGCCTGGGGGACCCACCCAGAGTGATAAGAGGCTTCAGAGGCATTTCTCTGTCTCTTTGCTCTTGGAAACTGTGTTTCTATTAATTTTACTATAAAGCAATTCATGTTCTTGTATGCTTAAGTCTTTTATTCACTCCCATTCTACTTATCTCTTCCTCTCTCTCTTCATATATATATTATGTACACATATTTACATGTAATATTTACTAAAAGAGTTGATCAAGCAACATGAGTATCTTCAAACTTTAATAAATATGTATCGAATATAAACTCAACACCTTTTGGAATCAGCCCTGGAGTCAGATGGACGGGTGTAGGGTTAAGGGAAATGTGGAGCGGTCCCTTTGCCAGCCTCTGAGGGCACTGCCCACTCTCAGACTCTGGCAGGTGAGAAGGCCCTGGGAGAAGTGAGGGGGCACAGGGGCAGGGAACTCCCTGGAGACGTCCCTTCTGGCTGATATATTTTGGGCATGAGTGTCTGTGCACTATGAAGCTATGGAAATTAGTCCCTGAAACTCTCAGGTCCACATGGCCCCTGGGAGGCTTTTCCAGTCATCCTGGGTCCTGGGGTCTCTAACTACAGGGTCTCTAGTCCTGGGACTGATAATGCTGGAGGGACTGCAGAGCCAGAAGCCAGCCTTATAAAAGGACCTGTGAGATTCTCCTCATAGCAGTGAAATCTATGTTTTATAATTAAATGGTGGGCTGTGGGGCAAGCTTCAAATTCAACAGAAAGCACCACCTAGAAAGTCTGTCACAGAGACAGACCCTCCCACAGATCTTGAGACCACAGCTCTGACCATTCCCAGGTCTTTCATTTCCTGCTCTCTGGAAAGTAGCTGGTGTGTACTCTACAACTTTCCAGAGATTAGTGACATTCTACCCTTTCAGCTCTAATTAGGTTGCCTCTGAGGATGGAAGAGCTGAAAGCAATTAGAGAAAAAAGCAGTATTTTAAGTTTGATTGTTGAATGGGGGGGGGGGGAGAGATGAAAACTAATGTTTAATTCAACTGCACCTGTCTGCCCATCTGATATAGATGTGGCTGCATGTGAACCAGGGGGTTGTCAAACCCCACAGGCCAGCTCCCTGGCTGCTGCCTGAACAGAGGGCTCAAACCCTCGGGTTTTGTGCCCCCTTTTCACTCCTAAAATTGGATGTGGGTCGTATCTATCTATAATTACTAGATTTGAAATTAAAACAGGAATTTAAATAATGTTTCATTAATTTATTTTTAAGTAAATGATGAACCCACTTCATGTGAACATGACTTATTTCTATGAAAACAAAAATCTATATTACCCCATTCCAAACAAAACCCCAAACAAACCAAAAACAACCCTAGTAAAAAGAGCAGCATCTTTTCATATTTTCACAAATCTCTGTACTGCCATGCCTGATGGAAGACAGGCCTTTGATTCTCCAAGGGCTTAAGCATTCTGCAGACTCCACCCACTCCTTAGAGGAAGGTGGTGGAAAGGGGGAACAACAGGGAGGGCCTCTGGGCTCCGGGTTTGATTCCATACGCCCCTGAATGGTCCCACGGGTGTGCGCACTGGGCCCCGGATCCCGGAAGCCAGGGTCAGGGCAGCGCGTGGCCATACCTGGACGAATCACCAAAGACAGGTTCGTGCGCGTGGTCGTGCACAAGGTATCTTAATTGAACTTTTTCTAACAGCCAAGCACTCTAACCCTAAATGTGTGGAGATAGAAATGATTAAAATAAATCTTGGGTTCTTGAAACTGAATAGTCAGTCGCCACCGAACAGAAGATAAACAGGGAAGATATTGTGCAAATAGAAGTATCCTCTGCACTTAGCAGAGAACCCGCACCATGGAACGCTGTGCATCACGTTGCTCCCGCGTTTTTAAAAGACAGTGAAACGCGTACAACTGGAAAAGACACAGGAAACTCCTCAAGATGACTGATTGTGTTTGGTGAGATGGAGAAACCGGGGAGACAGGTTTTTAATTTTTAAAAAAATTTAAGTCTTCCAGCAATGAGTGACACATGGCGACGCTTGTGTTTGGCCCTTAAATTAAAAGAAGACAGGAGGGGGTTCTCTCGGTGACGGGGTCACGTCCCATTTCCGCACCTGAGGTGCAGGGTGCTGCCGGGCTGAGCCATTTTACCTGCCCTGCCAGCGTCCGGGAGAGGAGCCCGGCTTTTCCGCCCTCGGCCCCGCCCACGCTGCCCTCGCCCTTCCCATTGGCTCCGCGCCGCGCCTCCTCGCCCAATCGTGGCCTTTAGCGCCACAATTTGAACCGCCGTTTTGGTTTGAATTGGCGGCGCGGCGGGCCCTGGCGCGGAGTAGCCAGGACACCGGGCGCGACGGGCGGCGGCGGCGGGCGGCAGTGGGGCGGCGCGGGGGCGCGTGGACACCGCTCGCGTCCCGCTCCCCTGCCGCGCACTGCGGGCGGCGCAGACGGCGCTAGGTGAGCAGGCCGGACTCGGGTGGCTGGGGCCGGAGCCGCGGCGGCCGGCGCAGACGTCTTGGCCGCGGACCTCGGGGTTGGGCCCTGGGTGTCGCCGCCACGCTGTAGGCCACTCTGAGCCGCGACCGGTAGCACCCACCTTTTCTGCAGGGAACTCGGCGAGCTTCGCAGGTGCAGTCGGAATCCTGGGTCCTGCGACCCGGCGCACAGATAAGGTAGAATGCGGCCCGCGGGGCGCCTGGTGACCATCAAGAGGAGCGGGGCGGACGGAGCCCACTTCCCGCTGAGCCTCAGTAGCTGCTTGTTCGGAAGGTGAGCGCGCCGGCCTGGGCGGGTGGAGGGCTAGCGGCTCCCGCGCGCAGAGTCGCTGCGCTTCCCGGACGTGGCAGCTGCTCGACCGTGCTGATCTGCTAGGGAAAGGCTGACTATATCCTTGGTACATGTGCTGTGTGATTGACATGCGTTATGTGCATTTTTGATCAAACAGATTTTGCAGTTGGTTTGATAAATATTTTGCAGTGCAGAGAGGTGTAGATGATTCTTAAACCCGACTGTCTTTAAAAGACACTGTCCCTTCCCAGTAGACACGACCTGGCTGCTCTGGACCTCAGCATTCACTGGGCTGCTGCTCTGTTTTGAAAAATAAAAGCCGTAAGGAAAGCCTCCCCCACACCTGCTGCTGTGCTCTGAAACTCCTCAGCGGTTGGCTCTCTCTTTGGGTGCAGTAATATCCCTGGTCCCGGAACGATGCACACAGTTACTAATGGCACCCCCTCACCCTCTAAGGTGTCCTCTAGGTGTGTGATAGGATCACCTCCCACTGTCTGGTCCCTGTCCTGCACTCTGGCATCACCCCATCCTCTGGATTCCTTCATCTCTCATCATCTTCCTGAGGCATTCCAACCTCTTACTTGTGTTGGTATTTTTAAAAGTTTGAACTTGATGGCTGCATTATTCCCCCTACTCTTGTGCTTGAGTGATTCCTTTCTGTCTTTCAAGAATCTGTTTAAATTGTTTGGAAGCCAGCCTTTAATGAACACATGTTTTTCCTAGCATTATCACATCGGTGATTAGTGTTTTTGGTTTCTTTCTCCTGGAAGTCTGGGCTCCAAGGGCAAGGGCTGTCTTCTTATTAGTTATGCACCTAGGACAAGGCACATGAGAGGTGATCAATCTATATCATGAGTACATGTCTAGTAGAAAGATACGCTGGAGATTTGGATTTAAAATCAGTGAATAATAGTGGTTCTTGAGAAACAACACCATTTTACCTTTCAGGGGCCATTGGGCAAGGTCTGGGGACATTTTTCCATGTCACTTCTGGAGAGATATGTGGCAGAGGGCAGGGTTACTAGGAAACACTCAGCAATGCACAAGACAGCCCAACCTTGAAGGCTTCTCTGGCCCAAAATGTCAACAGCAGTGTTGACATTAAGAAACACTAGGGTTGGGGCTGGGGCTCAGTGGTAGAGGGCTTGCCTAGCATGTGTAAGGCACTGGAATCGATTCTCAGCACAGCATATAAATAAATGAATAAAATAAAGGTCCATCAACAGCTAAAAAAAAAGAAGCACTAATGGGTTCTGCCAACAAAATCCAGTTCTAATGAAAAAGTTCTTCTTTGCTGCAATGTTCTGGTACCTAAAATTCAAATTCTCTTCTTGATTTTAAAGAAGCTGTCACTTTGCCTAATTTCCTTAATCTCCAAAAGAAAAAAAAAAAAAAGTCCAGTCTTGAATGGCATTCATTTTGGTTATTATAAATAGTATTGCAGCATAGATTTTTCAGGTTTTTATTATTTTAGAGCAGTACATAAGTGCTGTGATAGATGCAGCTGTGCTGAGCCTGGAGGTTCATGTGGAGCCCCTACAGGAAATAAAAGTCTGTCCACTCCTAAAACCCCAGAGGGAGTGCAGTACCAGAGGCTCCCCAGCACTGGGCATTTAGGGTTTCCTTCTGTGCTTTGCCACCATGTCAGCTTTCTGTGCACAGACAGTTGATTCTAGATATTGTTTTTTGTTGCTGGCCTATCAGGATTTTTGATGTTAGGAGACTTTTGAATCTATCTGTTAGTAAGGTGTAGTTTTAAAACAACAGTGAAGAGCTCACACTTGACATGACTATGTGCCAGGCACAGGGTGACACGTGCATTGTTTGAACAACACTGACCTGGACACTAAAGTAACCTTTCTTTATATGAAGAAGCTGAAGCACAGGCGGTTGCTAGCAGGAAATACTGTACTTTGAGGTTGGTTAAATCTTTAATCATACATAAACTACTTAAAAACACAAAGCAATAAAGTCTTATAAGCATAGCTATTTTTGTAAAGGGTAATTAAATTTGTATTGTAGTATTTTTCAGTTCTAATTAAATACTCTATTGGGCTTGGTGGCACATGCCTCTAATCCCAGTGGCTTGGAAGGCTGAGGCAGGAGGATGGTGAGTTCAAAGCCAGCCTCAGCAAAAGCGAGGCACTAAGCAACTCTGTGAGACCCTGTCTCTAAATAAAATACAAAATAGGGCTGGAGATGTGGCTTAGTGGTGAAGTTCCCCTGGTACCCCCCCACCAAAAAAATTAAGTACTCTAAGTTTTAAAGATTTCAGATAGCTTTTTATGCAACATTTGTAAAAACTTTTTGCAAAATATGAAGACCATTTGCACTGCATTGTTTTATTTTATTTTATTTTTTTGTTATTCCTGGTCATTACATTTATAGATCAAGCACATTAGTCCAATTCTGTTTTGTTTTGACAATTTGGGATGATTTTTTAAGGAGTTACAACAACCAAAAAAAAATCTTAACTCTTTTATATTAAGGGGTACCGAATGTGACATTCGTATCCAGCTTCCTGTAGTGTCAAAACAACACTGCAAAATTGAAATCAAGGAACAGAAGGTAAGTGAGTGGGTTTTTGGAAGTTGATTTTTGAAACTTTAATTTGCTTTTTTTTCTTGTCATTAGTTATGTATTTTCCCCCTTTTTTTTTTACACTTGTAGGCAATATTGTGTAACTTCAGTTCCACTAATCCAGCACAAGTAAATGGGTCTGCTATTCAAGAACCTGTACCCCTAAAGCATGGAGATATAATAACTATTATTGACCGTTCTTTCAGGTAGGTAGAAATTAGTTCAGCTAACAACAAAAGGCCTGCTCTGATTAACTGTGGACAGTGCTGCTATTCGGCTGTGATTCCTCCTGATGGTGGTGATGTGGAAGGGCTTCAGGCTTCACTTGCAGACTTGATAATCTAGAAGCATAGGTCTCTGGGAGTGACACTGGACACAGATGAGATGGAATTCCAGCATTCGAGAGCACACAATTAGGTGGAAGATAGGTAAACTCATCTTAAAGGAGGCTGTTATTTTCTTGTGAATGTTGTGAAACTGTGCTTTTTTAGTTGCTTTTCATTTTAAGCAGAATGCATTCATAGATAGCTATAGAACCCTTGGTCTTGGCCTTCCAGCCTCCATGGCTGAGAGCGGCAAAGTTCTGTTGAAGACACCCTTATGGTGACTCATGGCAGTCCTAGGGAAACAGGCCGTAGGGAAAAGGATTTGATTCAGCCCTCTGATACCATGAGAAACCATTCCAGATACCTAAAGACTTTTAATCCGGGTAGGATCAAAATTCAAATCAGGCTCTTTCACAAATCCTGAAGTTTTTATCATGTAGAATAATGGATTGCTTCCATGGATTTGATCTCAGATCAGTCACAACAATTATGGAGTCCCACTAAGATCCTAGGCACAGAGTAAGTGGGAGCAGATGATCATGGTGTTCTGAAACAGCCCTGCAGTTCCCTGAAGTGAAGTCACAGCTTTATGTTCACCTGAAGTGTGTCACTCCATGAAGAGCGAGTTACCTCCGGGTTGCTGGAGGTGTGCTTCATGCTGTTCACTGGCTTCCAGGAGTGTGGGGGAGAGGAAGCCGGTTCTGCTCCTATTCAGTGGGCATTCATTCACACAGAGGTGCTCAGAGAGATTGTCTAGTAGGAGTTAATCTGGGTTCCCACCTCTGACAACAGTGTTCCAAAAGAAACCTGAGAAAATTGATTAAAGTTTCTAGTGGAAAACCCTTTTCCAGCTCTAAGTTCATTTCAATGTATAAGGTAATGTTCCGAACAGAGCCTGAAGTTTTTTCTTGCACATGACCCAATATGGAGGCTTCAGCTAGAGAGTGTGAATCCCAGACTAACTCTGCCATCCTTCCCTGTGCTGTAGGTATGAAGATGAAAGTCGACAGAATGGCAGCAAGTCAACTGAAAGTCCTGGGAGGACTCGTGAACAGGTGATGGGAAGGACCATTTGGATTTGGGCTCTGATTCTTCTTTGATGATAGGAAATCATTTATAGGCATTTTGACAAATGATTTTTTTACTTTAAATCAGCGAGGATGGCTTTCTGGCTATAGCAGAAAAATAAGATACGAAAACAAGTTGAACTTAGACACAGTGAAATAATCTAAAACTGTTTCTTTGTGATTCAGAATGAGGGTACTGCATTGTCTTATGCTTTTGGCCAGAACGTCTCCTCTAGTATGCCGTGCTCTTCCTGGAAGCCTGTGGTGGAGTAGCCCTGACACAGGGACATAAACCTTGGGATCTGCACTGCCTCATAGTAGCTTTTGTCTTCCTCTCATTATTCTCATCCATCTGCGTGTCTAAAGTAATCATGTAAAAATCGTGAGAACCAAGATGCTTCCTGTTGTGTGATGTGAAGCCAGTCCCAGGGAGAGGCCATGTGAGAAGCCCTGGCTATCTGAGACTGTCAGTGCACGATGGGTACACCAGGGGCACAGCTTATTAAGCAGGATTCTGGTCACATGCTTGGAGACTTAATGCTTGGAGACTTTGTGGGGCGCAGCAGCTCTAGGATGTGTCCTGAGAATTTGTCTTTTCTGCTCTTTGGGAAGCTGCTCAAGAGCAGCTTTATGTGGGGCCAGGTGGGAGTTGTTGGTTTGGAAACTTTTTTAAGTGCCTCTGCAGTTAGCCATAGGCACTTAAGCTCAAGACCTCTGCCACGGCCTGGTAATGGGGATTGCTCATTGAGTCGGGAGCTCATCCACTCCTGTGCTGCAAACTATTTTGGGGGGTTATCCCACACACCAGCCATTATCCAACTTGTTATTAGGTGTAAAGAAGTAAGCCAAGTAGTTATGGAACTATGGACTGGACTCCTTGGCAGTCTGTATCACTTGTCACCTGTGATTAAAATAAATAAGCATTAAAGTTGCATATGTTGAGAAAATTATAGTAATTTGACAGGGATTTTATGGCTATCAATAAAATTGCACAAAAATTGGATTATATATATCATACATATTTTAAATTTTATTAGTAGTTCATTTTTGTTGTTTAGTCATAAGATTCTGGTCCATTTTGGATTGGAAATAAAATAAAACTCATCTTTCATAGATAGTTTTAGAAGGTGTTAAATATCAAACTTGGAGGGACTCAGTGAAGCGGTTAGACTCTTTGCCTTTGGTAATAGCATTTGGGAATTTTCTTAGTATTCCAGGTGATACACTTTTCCTCTGGAGTATCAGGCTTCTGTGGCTTGTATACATGTCATGGTTATTTCTTTCCTGTTGGGCTGCCAGGGTGTGTGGGAGTCTAATACAGGCTGCGGCTGCAGTGCCCCTGGCTGAGCTGCTTCCACTGTGCCTTCACCTGGGCTCCCAGGTGACAGCACTGAACATGCTTGTGGCCATGGCTCACCCACAGGTCCTGGACCCATTTCTGCTGAAGCTTGTGGTCAATAGTTCTGCTTGGGGTGGGTGAATAGGTGTAGACGATGCTCGATTTTAGCTTGATTCCTCTCTCATATGATACTGGGCCATCACTTGAAGTTTTAGAATCTTTCTGAGGTTTAAGTTAAGTCATTTTATGCCTGGGGTTTGTTTTTTTAATTCTATCACTTGCTCTTATTTAAAAGCCAGCTAAGATGTGTCTTGACCACTAGCTTCTCAAAGTCTCAAATGTCAAAGGAGCAGCTTTGCAAAGAAGATAATTAGTAAAAAAGAGTATTTTCATTGTGATGACCACCAACATTTAGGAAGGACTGAAATCATTGTTCTTGCTTTCCCAATGCACAGGGACCAACGTGGCGTGCCTCGAGAGCTGGCTCTTCAGCTGACCCTGGTTTGTACTTGGTTGGGTTCACTTCTGGGATCCTCAGGGCCAGACCACTGCACAGTGGCAAGGGGAGGGCTAATGGGGGCACAAGTGTGAGACTCTAGGAGGTGTGCTATGTGACCCATCAAGCCTGGGCAGAGCTGTCACTGTTTTCCTAGTAATTGATGGGTTACTGAGTTTAGGGTAGAGTCCAAGTTCACATAAATTGAATTTTCAGTTGTCAGTTTAATTCTGAGTCATTCAATAGATTATTGTCACTTCATCCTGATTGGAGGCTAATGTGATTTTTTATTTATTTGAATCAAAATATTAATATCTTAAGACTTACAGAGTTTAGGCAGTAAATAATTTGTAGACTAAGGGAAAAGCAAGGTTATAAGGCAATTTGAAACAATTATGATACTAAATCATAATCTACAAGTTTTAATCATTGAGAAAATCTTGAATTTCTGTTTCTTATTTCAAAATTTATTGTCAAGATGGGAAAGAGCAAGATTCCAAAGCCCATTCAAAGATCATGGAAAGAAATGCTTGGGGAAAGCCTGTGGAGTATGCCAAGGAGATCACAGGAGACAGTTCTGCCTTGGATGGTGCTGACCCAGAACCACCTAGCGCTCGGTCCTCAGAACATCAGGGGCAGGATACCTCTTCTGGGGACTTTAAGGCAAAGCCCAGAGTAACGTTAGTGAGCGGTCATGGAACACCAAGGTCTGTTGCCTCTGCGCAG
The DNA here is from genome assembly GCF_047511675.1 of Marmota flaviventris. NCBI lineage: Eukaryota > Metazoa > Chordata > Mammalia > Rodentia > Sciuridae > Marmota > Marmota flaviventris. The sequence continues at coordinate 4,603,227 of NC_092501.1, forward strand.
TGCTTTGACAACAGCAAGAGAAGTGAATCCCCCTTTAAGAAGCTTTATCAGTCGATGAAGGAGGAGTTGGATGCAAACGCACCAGGACAAAATGTACAATGCCACAGAAAATCAGGAGCACACAGTGGTGGCACAGCAGAGAGAGAAAGCACTGGTGGTTTGCAGAGGGAGCCCCAGCTGGTGCTGTCAAGTCAACCAAGACGGAAATCTGGGAGAAGCACCCCCATGAAGGAAGACCCTTTCCCAGAACCAGAGACCAGCCAGACTGAGAAGGGAAGTGACTTGGAGCCTGTGGAGGCCTCCAAGAGGCTTGTGGGTACCAGCACTCCTTTCTCTAAGATGACCAGAGGGAAGGCCCCTGTGCCGTGTCCACAGCTACCAAGTTTTGCTCAGGAACATAAGAATGAAGACCTGCGTGTGACTCTCAGTGAAAGTGCCCGTGTCAAGGCAGTTGGTGTGACAGGTACTCCTGGGAAGCTTTTAATTAGAAATCAAGCACCAATCAAAGCTGAAGGCACTGCCAACCTCAACAAAAAGCCGGAAAATCTTTCTTCTAGAGGCAGGAGGAGTGTTCCTACAAATATGGAAGTGCTGCCCGCAGAAATCCAGAGCCAGCCTTTTTTAACTCAGTATCTCACTCAAGTTGAAAAGAAGATTCAAAAGGAGTCCTTCAATAAGCCTGAGAAATTGGGCACAGCAGCTGGACAGATTTGTTCTGGGTTACCTGGTCTTAGTTCAGTTGATATCAGCAACTTTGGTGATTCCATTAGTAAGTTTGTTTAATGATAAATCTACTTTCCCCCAAAGTTTAATATCTACCGTATATAGAGATACTAATGAGACTGTCAATAAATATGAGCTTTGTGGTGAGGAACCTACTTAAGCCCGAGGGTGCAATGACGAGGCATGTTTCCATTTCAGGTACAGATGAGTCTAAAGACCTGGATTATTGTAGCAAGCAACAATGGGAAGGTGCACTAGTTAGGGAAGTATGCACAGGCTACCTGAGATAGGTAACCCAAAAGCATGTGGTTCTCTTTCCTTCTATCACAAAATAGGAAGGGGAATATTTATAATTGCTTTTGATCTAGGGTTCAGTTCTGAACTACAACTTACTGAATCCTATGCATTAGGTTGGAATAAACCCCTGGAAACCCTGTGAGAATCACTGAACATAGTGGTAGCTCTCAGGGATTAATGCTTTGTTCTCAGAGTCTCTTCCAAGAACTGTGTTATAAACACTGGACTAGGTGTTGGGCTTTGTAGCCATTGACACAGGGAGGAACGCCCATGAAGTGTTCTTATATTCCTATTGCAAGTGGGGCAACTAACAACCCAAAGTCCCAGAATGAGTGTCTTTAATACCAGGAGTGGAGGTCTGGCATCTTCCTACACGCTGTAGGGTCCCACTTCTGCAGCTGGACCACTGTGGGTGGGGAGTGTCTAAAATATACTGTGTCTGTCCACTAAGCCTCCTACAGGGGCTCCTCACTTGGTCAGAGATTTGTGCTGATGGATGGTTCAGGAGGTTGGGCCGGGGGGCTGGGTCACATGAACCTCCCGGATAAGTTTTTATGGCTCACATTCTGCTCACTATTTGTAGGTGTGGGTCAGGCCCAAGCATGTGTGTCTTAGAAAGTTCTCTCTGGCCACTGTTAGTGTTTGTCCATCGTCCCTCTGCCCCAGTGCCAGCTACTGCTACAGACTGGTCACTATCTTCAGTGTTAGAGAAAAGCTCTGTACTGTGCAGTAGCCACTTGCTGTCTCAGTTGCTCCTCCCGAGGTATTTTAGGGAGTCTCAGGGTAGCTTTGGCTTCAATAAGGTTACAGAAGAACCCAGGTGTCAGGTTCCAATTGGTTAGATTTTAATAGTAGTTTGAAATAATCATGCATCCTGTGAGGTTTATTCATTGCCCCTTTCACATCTGCTGTCCTTCCTTAGACAAGAGTGAGGACTTGTCCTTGAAGAGAAGGCGCGTGTCCTTTGGTGGTCGTCTAAGACCTGAATTATTTGATGAAAACTTACCTCCTAATACCCCTCTCAAGAAAGGGGAGACACCAGCCAAGAGGAAGTCTCTTGCAGCTCACAGTCCAGCTGTCCTGAAGAAGATCATCAAGGTAAGCTGGACAGTCGGTGGCGTTCTCTGCAGTGCTCACAGGGACACACCTCCTGCCCAGATGCTGCTCTAAGCAGAGTGACCAGTCAGATCTGCAGTCTTCTAATCAATAAGCTTTTACGGCACTCAGTCACTTATCTTATTTGGTCTGGGAAGGTAGACATCGGCTCCCAGTTGGCTGTAAGGTGGCTCAGTGGGTTAGGTGTGTGTGACACTTTTACTTTTGGAGCTCAAGACCCCTGACACCTGTGCCTATATACACCTGTGCCACAGACCCACCTGGGTCACACTACAGATGTCCAGTTAAAAAGATTCTGGATTCATTGACTCATAGCCACAGGATCATTTCATTTTCTTCAGGGTTGAAGGTAAAGTCAGGGCATTTGACTGGGAAGGAGGAAAATCTTTGGTAAATCTGTCTCTTTTGCACAGTCAGCTTTGTAGGCATTTTTGTCACTGGTGCTCTGCTTCCCTCCCTGTCTTCAGCCCCTGGGGAGAGGGACTGCGTGGCTCACTGTAGCCAGGGCTGTCCGGCTTTACTTTCTCTTAGTAACAAGAAGTGTGAAGGCCCACCTTTCTCCTTCCTGTTTTACCCTGGCTCGCAGTGGGCAGTCTCATGACCAGACACCTGCAGCGGCTGGGCCAGGACAGAGCTCGGAGCTGGGTCATCTCACTCAGCAGGCTGTCCCTCCATCTTTCCTCTGGGAATGCCTCAAGTCCGACTGGATTTCTGCTTTGTCTCCATTTTCTTTCCCTCAGTGAATGGGACAAACTCAGCTCTGCCTTAACCTTGTAAGACAATGCTTTAAACATCGGGTGCTTTGAGATTTTAACAGCTTAAATTCTTCATTGAAAACATTTTGGCAGGCCTTACAGAGATGTTATGTTTGGGGGAAAGTTTCTCATGACCATTTCTTCCCATCAGGAACAGCCTGCGTCACCAGGAACAGAGTCTTCAGGAGTCTGCTGGGAAGTGAAAGCACAGAGTGTGTCTACAGGGTCCCCAGCTGCTAGTCCCAGAATAACTGCAGCAGGGCCAGGTGATCAGAGATGCCGATCAGGCAAGGCCTCGGCTGCCTCTGGTGGCAACAAGTCCCCTCAAGACACTCCCAAGAAAGCGGGGAGGAAGAGTGGCCAACTGTCTTCAAAGAGGACTTCTATTAGCCGAAGCCAACACGGCATTTTGCAGATGATTTGTTCCAAAAGGAGAAGCGGTGCTTCTGAGGCCAACCTCATTGGTTAGTGTTGGGTTGGAGAATGTGTTTTAAGGTCATTTTTCCTCATTAATTAGTCCCAGTTTTTGTTTAAGTTTCACCATCTTTTTTCTGACAGTTGCAAAATCATGGGCAGATGTAGTTAAACTCGGTGCAAAGCAAACACAAACAAAAGTTGTGAAGCATGGCCCCCAGAGGCAGGTGCACAGAAGACAGAGAAGACCCAACACTCCCAAGGTAGGAGATTCCTGTGGGTGGCCTATGCACACCTGCTGCTGCTCAGGGCGCCTGAAGTGTTGCTCATGCTCTGCTGTTTTGTGCCTCTCACCTCTTTCCACAGAAGCCCACAGGCCCCGTTCACCATCAGTTTAGCACGGGCCATGCAAACTCTCCTTGTACCATAATAATAGGGAAGGCTCAGATTGAAAAAGTGACCGCACCTGCTCGGCCCTACAGGATGCTGAACAACTTGGTCTTCAGTCAGAAAATGGACTATAATGAAGACCTTTCAGGTAAAGTAGCCAGAGTTCCTGTGATCGTAACTCTTGGTGTCCTGACTGTGACTCTGATGCTGTTTGCCACCTTTGCTCATCTGCTGTGCGTGCCATCATAGAGCAACAACTGAGGCAGCTGGCCAGGGTCAGAGACTTCAATGACGGGAAGCTGGTGGGGAGTACAAGGCCATGTCTGCACATTGGGATCCTGTGTCCTCCAGAAAGCACCTCTGAACATGGCAGGTGCTTTGCATGCCTTTTCCCAGACAGCAGCATTGGAGCAGGGAACTGAAAGTGCTTTGGGGGGAGAAGGCCACCTTTTCTTAGTTCCCTTTGCTGTGCAGTTGTTGTGGCTGCTCCAGTCGGAGCTGGAACAGGTGTTTTTGAGCAGTGCTTTGCTTCTTCAAGCAAAGCTTTCTTTCTTTGAAACTTAACTGTATCTTGAAAGAAAGGCTCTAGGAGAACCTACAAGGAGGGTCTTTAGACCATTAATTGAGCAGATGCTTCCACACTGTTCACATTCTTAGTGAAGGTGTGAGCTGACTTGCTTAGAGATCACAGCTATGGCGAGGAAGCAGATTTTAGGTTCCGTATTACATGGTATATGAGTGGTTTCCACTGTGCAGCTCAGGAGGGAGTTGAGTTTTGAATTGACTGGGTACAACCTTATTTTGGGAATTGAAAGTCATTGTACTGCTCAGTATGCAAAGTACATTAATAAGAGTAATACTTGGATCAATTCATTTATCTTTAAAAAGAGCAAAACAAAAACAGTAGGTGAATGTATATATGTATACTTGTAAATTGTGAATATGTATAGGATACTGATGTACGTTTTACAAAATGTTAAAAACAGCTCAAAAGTACTTCTTTTTATATATCAACCTATAATTTGAAAATTTTTTGTTTTTTAGTTATGCATAACACTAGGATTTGATTTAGCATAATTATAAAAACATGGAACATAAGTTTGCTCCATTTCAGTCCCCAGTACTTGTCCTTTCCCTCCTATCCTCCCTCTCCTGGTCCCTACCCCCTTCTCTACTGATCTTTATTCACTTTCAGCTGGGTTTTGGTATCTTGCGGGTATTGTTGAAGGTGAGCTGCTCTGTGGAATGCCCATAGACTTGCATAGGAGAGCTGGGTCAGATTTGCCCATTGCCTTTTATTTTAATAGGACCCCCCACCCCCACCCCACGGCCCCTTTTAAGATAAAAATGAGATCTTAAATACTCTGTGCCTAGGACACTGGGTTGTCCCAAGCACTTCTTCCTTCAAGACCCTTCTAGGAGTCCTGCAGTTTCACCCCTGGGTGTTGCTGTCCACTTAGAAACAGTAACTGCTGGACCTAGGCCCTGGGTGCTTTGGGGAAGGCCTGGAGGGCTGAGAGGAAGGAGACCTCTGTGAAGGACTGGGTCAGTTGGGAGCCTCAGCTGGCTTCCCAGACTGTCCTGCAGAGAGCGCTGGCCCAGGAATACGGGTTCTCTCTCCGTGGCTCCAGCCCAGGGAGAAGAGGAGTGCAATCTCACACATGAGATACTGTATACTTTCTTTTTCTGAGATGTCACTACTGCTTTTTTGGTGTTAAAATGGGATGCAATGCTATTTGGATTTTTAAAAATACATACCATGACTTGTCCAAACTAAAAATGGGCAGCATCCTGTCACTTTCTAAAAGGTGGGGAGATATTGTTTGTACGCAAAATCTTGGAGGAACCAGAACTTTTGGGGAAGCAGCAGGCCCTTGGGACCTGGATGCCTCGGGGGAGACCCTGAGGGAACATGCCCACCACCAGTTTCTGTCCTGCCGGCACTTTTGTTTGCGGACTAGTTTGGAAGACCATAGAGGACAACTACCTCATTTGATTTCCTTTCCTGTCAGAAAGAGGTAGAGGAGAAGCTGTATCCACCTGTTTTCTCATTGTCTTCTTTTAAAATGAGCACATTATTAATAGCTAATGAGACCCTGAGTCCTAGGAGTCCTGGGACTTAGGAGTTTGCCTCCTATCATTTAGTCTGTTTTGTATGAGAACTGGGGTAGCTAATTGTACATAAGTAATAAGTTTAAAATGTTTTCACTTACCAGGGCTCACTGAAATGTTCAAGACCCCAGTGAAGGAGATGACACAAAGGACAACCACATCTCCCAGCACTCTTTCCAGTTCAGAGAAATTGCTTGGAAAAAAGCCTCAAGTAACTAACTCAGGAGGAAAACCTCTGCCCCTCACTTTGGAGATTTCGGGTTGGTTGGCTTTCCTCCTAGACTGTCATGCATTGGGAACTTACAGATGGCTTCATTTCTAAACTTTCAGACGCTGTAGTGTTACTTCACAGCAGAGGCCCCTGATGAAATACCCTTTCTGCCTTCTCTGCTCTGTTCAAGCAGAGATTCCTGTTGGCTGTGAACTACCACTGCATCCATTTACCACGTAGATAGAAATAGCTAATAAGTTCACACACTTTTAGCTTCTTTATGTATTATAAGAGAATGATAAGGCAGAAAAGTATATTTGCTCTCATACTTATGAATTACTCATATTCAGAATAATTGGGATTATAGAGGAGAAAGATAGTGATTTGTGTACTAATTATCCTTCCTAATTGTGTGGGTGAGAGGAGCCCCAGGAGAATGAGACAGGAGGCATCAGTCTGTCTTCCCCTTTCCTTTGGTGCTAGTCATTGCATCCCTGCTATGGAGGGAGCAGCTTGCTACCCTTCAGAATGTCGCTGGTGTTGAAATGTAGACGTTTCCTGCATAATATGGACCCCAAGCATACAGGGTAGAAGTCTTGTTAATTAACTTCATTAATGGTTTAAGACAAGAAATAGCTGTTTCTGATATCTGAAAAAAATAATTGCCTATATTCAGGTCTGTGGCCCTGGCATGGCAGCCATCAGAAGACCCATCATAAGGCACTTTTCCCCAAGTAATCACTACAAACCCTAACTACCACTTAATGATGGCCCCACTTTATCACCAGTGACATTACACTTAAGGGTACATGGCTCACTGATAAGACAGATTTATGTCCATATTAGCAGCCTCACATTCCTAGAATGTTGAGAGGAAGCTGGATTATTGGCTCAGACACTATATTTCTTGAGAATAAAATACTAAGTTGATTTAAAACACTAAATATAATAGCTAATATACTTTTATTATAGGATCAAATGTGCTCTCCAGTACACAGAAAACAGCAGAAGAACCATCTGAGACGTGTTTTGCAAGCCCATCCTTAAGACGGCAGAGTATTAGAAAAGTTGAAAACACAGAGAAAACTCCCAGGAACATCGGTACAATGACTCATTTTGAGATGAGAACTCCAGAGTTTTCACCAGAGCCTCTGAAGACGGTATCCAGTGCCAACAAGCTCAGAAGATCCTTGGAGCTCAGAAATGCAGAGGTGTCCCGTGTGGAGAGCAAGACCGAAGCAGGAGCAGACGCTGCTGGGGCCCTCCCTGGAAGACGCCTGAGGGAGACGCCCTGGGGAGGACAGGCGGGGAGCCGAGAGGAAAGTGCCCAGTCAGAAGGAAAGGGTGGCAGGGTGACAGATGGAAGGAGATCGAGAACTGGGGGCCTGAAGAGTGAACCCACAGCCAGCCTCACAGACCCGGAGAAGACACTCAACGTAGGACCCTGGGAAGACCCGTCAGGTAGCCAGCGGCTGCCCCGAACACCAGGGTGCACCAAGGAAACAGTGAACGAGGAAAAGGAAGCCACTAAACTGCCCTGTGGAACTCCGCTGCCCAGTCTAGCAACTCCCACCGCAAGTGGGAAGAGACAGCGCAAGAGATCTCTGGGAAAGGTGGATGTGCAGGAGGAGGCCTCTGCACTGAGGAAGCGCGCCCACCTGCCAATGGAAGCGATGCACTCACACGCAGCGCCAGGAGGAGATGAGGAAAGCACTGGGGTGTTGAAGGGAACTCCAGAGCAGAAGAAGGACTCAGTGGTGTATGGAACTGGAATGAAGAGGGGGCCACGAACTCCTAAGAAAAAGACCCAACCCCTAGAAGACCTGGCTGGCTTCAAAGAACTATTCCAAACCCCAAAACACATTGAAGAGTCTATGGCAGTCGATAAAAAAAGATTGCTAGTCAAATTCCCCGAACCAGGACCTGTGGGAACCTCAACCAGCACAAAAACACAAGTCAACACGCTGCAAGGAAGAGTAGATGTGAAACAAGAGTGCCCTGCACCAGAGAGGCTCAGAGACACCCCCAGGGAAGTCAGGCACACAGGCAGAGCGTCAGGAGCGGGTGGCAGTGCAGTCAGAGCTCTGGAGGACTCTGCACAGCAGGCCCTGTGTCCAGTAGCAAACGTTACAGCCAGCAGGCGGCAGCCAGGGACACCCAGGGAAAAGGCCCAGCCCCTGGAGGACCTGGCTGGCTTCCAAGAACTTTTCCAAACACCAGGCCGTGGCAAGGACCTGAAGACTGCTGGAGAAACCACAGATGCACCTTGCAAATCTACAGGACCAGAACCCAGAGGTACTCTAACACCCTCTAAGAGATGGCCAAGGACAAGTCTGCAGAAAGTGGAGAAGGAAGAGCTTTCAGTACTCAGCAAATTGTCACAGTCACCAGGCAGAGCCATGCACACACCCGCGGGACCCGTGCAGGAGGAGAAAGGCGCCAGAGCACTTGGAACTCCAAGGCAGAAACTGGACCTGACTGACAACCTAAGTGGACTGAAAAGACAACGACGCACCCCTAAGGAAAAGGCCCAGCCCCTGGAGGACCTGGCTGGCTTCCAGGAGCTCTTCCAAACACCTGGCCGTGGCAAGGACCCGAAGACTACTGGAGAAACCACAGATGTACCTTGCAAATCTACAGGACCAGAACCCAGGGGTACTCCAACCCCCTCCAAGGGACGGCCAAGGACAAGTCTGCAGAAAGTAGAGGAGAAGGAAGAGCTCTCAGTACTCAGCAAACTGTCACAGTCACCAGGCAGAGCCATGCACACACCCGCGGGACCCGTGCAGGAGGAGAAAGGCGCCAGAGTACTTGGAACTCCAAGGCAGAAACTGGACCTGACTGACAACCTAAGTGGACTGAAAAGACGACACACCCCTAAGGAAAAGGCCCAGCCCTTGGAGGACCTGGCTGGCTTCCAGGAGCTCTTCCAAACACCAGGGTGGGACAAGGACCCAAAGACTCCTGGAGAAAGGACAGATGTCCTTTGCAAATCTACAGGACTGGAACTAGTCAGGGCACCAGCAAGCACAAGAAGACGGTCTAAGACAAGTGTGGGGAAAGTAGAGGTGAAAGAGGAGACCTCTGTGCGGAGGGAACTCACACAAATGTCACAGGAAGCCCCGCACACACCCAGAGGGCCGGAAGGTGATGATAAAGCCATCAGAGCTTTGGAGGAACCTGCACAGCAGGCCCTGCGCCCAGCAGCAAAGGTAACAGGGAGCAGGCGGCAGCCAAGGGCACCCAGGGAAAAGGCCCAGCCCCTGGAGGACCTGGCTGGCTTCCAAGAACTTTTCCAAACACCTGGCCGTGGCAAGGACCCGAAGACTACTGGAGAAACCACAGATGTACCTTGCAAATCTACAGGACCAGAACCCAGGGATACTCCAACCCCCTCCAAGAGACGGCCAAGGACAAGTCTGCAGAAAGTGGAGGAGAAGGAAGCACTCCCAGCACTTAGGAAAGTGTCACAGTCACCAGGCAGAGCCATGCACACACGCACAGGACCAGTACAGGAGGAGAAAGGCGTCAGAGCACTTGGAACTCCAAGGCAGAAACTGGACCTGACTGACAACCTAAGTGGACTGAAAAGACAACGACGCACCCCTAAGGAAAAGGCCCAGCCCCTGGAGGACCTGGCTGGCTTCCAGGAGCTCTTCCAAACACCAGGGTGGGACAAGGACCCAAAGACTCCTGGAGAAAGGACAGATGCACTTTGCAAAACTGCAGGGTCAGAAGGTGTCAGAGCAACAGCAAGCACAAAGAGAAGGTCTAAGGCAGGTGTGGGGAAACTGGAGGAGCAGGAAGAGTTCTTAGCACTCAGCAAACTGTCACAGTCACCAGGCAGAGCCATGCACACACCCACAGGACCCGTGCAGGAGGAGAAAGGTGCCAGAGTACTTGGAACTCCAAGGCAGAAACTGGACCTGACTGACAACCTAAGTGGACTGAAAAGACAACGACGCACCCCTAAGGAAAAGGCCCAGCCCTTGGAGGACCTGGCTGGCTTCCAGGAGCTCTTCCAAACACCAGGGTGGGACAAGGACCCAAAGACTCCTGGAGAAAGGACAGATGTCCTTTGCAAATCTACAGGACTGGAACTAGTCAGGGCGCCAGCAAGCACAAGAAGACGGTCTAAGACAAGTGTGGGGAAAGTGGAGGTGAAAGAGGAGACCTCTGTGTGGAGGGAGCTCACACAAATGTCACAGGAAGCCCCGCACACACCCAGAGGGCCGGAAGGTGATGATAAAGCCATCAGAGCTTTGGAGGAACCTGCACAGCAGGCCCTGCGCCCAGCAGCAAAGGTAACAGGGAGCAGGCGGCAGCCAAGGGCACCCAGGGAAAAGGCCCAGCCCCTGGAGGATCTGGCTGGCTTCCAAGAACTTTTCCAAACACCTGGCAAGGACCCGAAGACTACTGGAGAAACCACAGATGCACCTTGCAAATCTACAGGACCAGAACCCAGGGGTACTCCAACCCCCTCCAAGGGACGGCCAAGGACAAGTCTGCAGAAAGTAGAGGAGAAGGAAGAGCTCTCAGTACTCAGCAAACTGTCACAGTCACCAGGCAGAGCCATGCACACACCCGCGGGACCTGTGCAGGAGGAGAAAGGCGTCAGAGCACTTGGAACTCCAAGGCAGAAACTGGACCTGACTGACAACCTAAGTGGACTGAAAAGACAACGACGCACCCCTAAGGAAAAGGCCCAGCCCCTGGAGGACCTGGCTGGCTTCCAGGAGCTCTTCCAAACACCAGGGTGGGACAAGGACCCGAAGACTGCTGGAGAAACCACAGATGCACCTTGCAAATCTGTAGAACTAGAACCCAGGGGTACTCTGACATCCTCAAAGAGACGGCCAAGGACAAGTCTGCAGAAAGTGGAGGAGAAGGAAGAGCTCTCACCAGTGATAAAACCGAAGCAAATCTTAGGGGATGCTGCACACACCGAGGCAGAATCTACAGGTGATGATAAAAGTGTTAAAATGGTCAAGAAACCTGTAAAGCGGAAACTGGACACAATAGAAAAAGTAACTGGCAGCAAGAGGCACCGAGGGGCAGCTGAGGGAGAGGCCCAGCTCCCGGAGGACCTGGCTGGCTCCAAAGAACCGATCCCAGCACCAGGCCCCACCGAGGGATTGGCAGGGGAAGGAAAAACCACGAAAATACCCTGTGAATCCCCAGAAGCAGAGCCAGTGGCAGCCCCAGCACCCCCAAAGAGACAGCCCAGGGCAGGGCTCAGGAAAGCACCTGTGACAGAGGAGATCTCAGTGCAGGGAGAGGTAGCAGGGACCTCAGGGGGACCCGTACACACACACCCAGAACCCAAAGGTGATAGTAAAAATATCAAAGTGCTCAAAGAACCTGTAAAGAGGAAACTGGATCCTGCTGCAGGTACGAGTTGCAGGAAGAGGCGCCGAGGGGCAGCTGAGCGACAGGCCCAGCCCCCGGAGGACCTGGCTGGTTCCAAAGATTTGATCCCAGCACCAGGCCCCTCTGAGGAACCCACAAGGGACGAGAAGACCACAGAATCACCCTGCAAATCTCCACAACCAGAACCAGGGCACACGCCAGCAAGCACAAAGGGACTGCCCAGGACACGGCTCCGGACAGCAGAGGTGAAAGAGGAGCCCCCGGCAGTGAGGAAGCCAGCGCGGACATCACGGGCCACCAGGCACAGGTGCACGGCACCAGAAGGTGAGGACCAAGGCAGCAGAGCTTCCGAGGGGTCTGCACAGCAGGCCCGGGCCCCAGCAGCAAGAGCAACTGGCATCAGGCGGCTGCGAGGGGCACCTGAGGCCCAGCCCCCGGAGGACCTGGCTGGTTCCAAAGAACTGATCCAAGCACCAGGCCCCTCTGAGCAACCCACAAGGGACGAAAAGACCACAGAATCACCCTGCAAATCTCCACAACCAGAACCAGGGCACACGCCAGCAAGCACAAAGGGACTGCCCAGGACACGGCTCCGGACAGCAAAGGTGAAAGAGGACCCCCCGGCAGTGAGGAAGCCAGTGCAGACATCACGGGCCACCAGGCACACGCGCACGGCCCCAGGAGGTGAGGACCAAGGCAGCAGAGCTTCTGAGGGGTCTGCACAGCAGGCCCGGGCCCCAGCAGCAAGAGCAACTGGCATCAGGCGGCTGCGAGGGGCACCTGAGGCCCAGCCCCCGGAGGACCTGGCTGGTTCCAAAGATCCGATCCCAGCACCAGGTCCCTCTGAAGGATCCACAAGGGACGAGAAGACCACAGAATCGCCCTGCAGATCTCCACAACCAGAACCAGGGCACACACCAGCAAGCACAAAGGGACTGCCCAGGACACGGCTCCGGACAGCAGAGGTGAAAGAGGAGCCCCCGGCAGTGAGGAAGCCAACGCGGACATCACGGGTCACCAGGCACAGGCGCACGGCACCAGAAGGTGAGGACCAAGGTAGCAGAGCTTCTGAGGGGTCTGCACAGCAGGCCCGGGCCCCAGCAGCAAGAACAACTGGCATCAGGCGGCTGCGAGGGGCACCTCAGGGCCAGCCCCCGGAGGACCTGGCTGGTTCCAAAGATCCCATCCCAGCACCAGGTCCCTCTGAGGGACCGCAACATGATGCTCATAGTCGGAAGAGCACTCCAGAGCAAACAGCTGAAAGAGCCAAGCCTCTGCTGACGAGCTCAAGAGTCCTTAGGGCCCCTAAAGGAAAGCCAGTGGAAGACCAAGAGGGCAAAGGACACCCGGCAGCACTGCAGAGCAGAAGCAACATGTCCCTGCCCACGGGTAAATCTGGAACAGATGGGCTTCTCTCAGGAGTCGGGGTGCGGTGCTCAGAGACTGGGCTGCAGGATACTGTGCAGGCCAAGGCAGTCCACGGGAAAAAGAGGGCCGCTCCCAGGGAGAGAGGCAGATCTCCTGAGCCCTTGATAATCAATAAGGATCTAAAAATTTTAATAAACAGAATTGAACCTGTAGAAGATCACAACTCCAGCAGGGAAGCTGGAAAGAGGAAACTCAAAGTGGAAGACTCGGCGCCTGCGGATAAGGTGATGGCAGTGTTAAGTATTCCCCGGGTCGTCTGGGGCCAGCTCCTTCTTGTGTAGTAGTGGGCAGATATCTCTACCGCAGGGGTGTCTACCAAACACGATTAATAACTATTATAGGGTGAAGACAAGGGTCTTTGGGGGGATACATGGAGGGAACAGGCTAATTCTGAGTTTGAAAAGTACCAATCAAAATGATGACTCAACCTTAGCGGTTTTTCAGGGAGTGCATGACGTATTCATATTCAGTTTGAGAAATTGATGATAAAACAGGTGGATAATTCCGTTCCATGTTTAAAATACCCGCAAGGTCAGGGCAGGGTTCAAGGAGAGTGTGTGACAGTATTTTAACAATGAGGAGAATATTATACTGCATGTGTACCCTTGAGAAGAGGAACTGTAAGATTGCCACGCAGCCATCCCCCAGGAATGCTGAATTGCCCTGTGCTTTAGTGTGACCATTAAGAAATAGCAATTCACTTGCCAACTCTGTGATGTAAGCAGTAGCATTTAAATGTGGCACATTATATTAGGCAATGTGATCGAAGTTTATTCTGAATTTCTAATTTGTAATTTATCAGTAGGGATCATTTCTATAGGAACAAAGTTGCAAAGCATTAGCTTGAATATCCTAGATAACTAGTGTCTTAGAAATTGGGAATTGAGGGGCGGGGGTTGTGGCTCAGCTTACCTAGCATGTGTGAGTCACTGGGTTCGATTTTCAGCCCTGCATATAAATAAATAAAGAATAAATGTCCATTGACAACTAAAAAATATTTTTAAAAAAGAAATTAGAAAATGGAGAAATATGCAAATGATTTATTTTTTATGTCAGTTTCCTTTTGAAAATTTTTCTCTGTTAAATTTTAAGATTTGTTTTACTAAGTTTCAAAATTTTGTTTTACGGTTTTTCATTTCTTTAGGGAATTTTGCTGCGAACCAGACACCAAAATACAACTGAAGGAGAAGAGCCAAGACCAGAGATCACTGTATCAGCAGCAAAGATGAAAATAAAGAGACAGGGGAAGAAGCCCATGGAACTCTCCCAGGAGGTGGGGCTGCAGAGCCCAGGTGATGGAGACGAGAAAGCAGAGTCCAGGGCCAAAGTCAGGGGAAAGAGAGCGTGCTTGAGAGCTGGAATTCGGAATCAAATTTCCCAGCCTCACACAGCAGAGGAGGAAGTGAGGGAGAGAAGCGTGGCAGTCCCCATGAAGAACCAGGAAGAGAAAGGAGCAACTGCAAATTCAGACTTCAGGTGTCTGAGGTCCAGAAAACCAGGCATGCAGCCTAGTCTGGAGAGTGAATCTGAGCAGAGAGTCACTCAAGGTGCCAAGAGATGTGCAGAAAACCTAAAGGTAACTAATTATATACATACACAGAGAATGGGTGTGTTTATGCAGTGTTGCAAAGGCCAAAGAGAAGCATATACATAACATCATGTTATCAGCTGACCATTAAAACTTTAGAAGTACTAATCTAGGTCACACAGTTTGTCCTGAGTTGTATTTTCTTTGGGAATTCCACTTCCAATAGTGAATGCAGGTCATGGAAGGCTTCATTCAGGATGGGCTGGGAATGTACCAGGTCATCCCACTGTGTGACTGCTTGTGACATAGCTCTCACTCAGATGGTAGGGAATGTCTTCAGTCTCTCCTGGGTTCTGCAAAACTTGCTGAGGAAAGCTGGTCCTGTCTGGACCCTTGTTTGGAAACACTGAACAAACAAAGGCTGGGGGGGTCCAGAAGGCAACTAGCACTGTGTTAAGTTCCATGCAGGGGAGTGGGTGTGACATTCCCCTTCCCCAGGAAAAGAAGTCCATAAAACTCTCCCAGGAGGGTTAGGACAGTATCTGTCCTACCTACTGGAGCTACTTCTAATTCGAATAACCCACAGTGCATCATTAAACTCATGAGTGTTCTTCTGGAGAATCCTTGATTGAGCTGGAGGCCTGTGGTCCCAGCTGCTGTGGAGGCTGAGGCAGGAGGATTGAGAGCTCCAGGCCAGGGAGACCTGTCCTCCAACCCTCCGCCCAAAGGTAAAATGAATAGATACGAAAAAGGGCAGGGTGGACAGGAGGAGTGTGTGTGTGTGTGTGTGTGTGTGTGTGTGAGTGGCCTCAGAGTTGCTCTCAGCACACACAATCTGGACCTAACACTGGCCTATCCTGAGATCAGTCAGTGACAGAAGATAGCAGTGGCCACCTTGATATGTCAGGTGCAGGTGTCCGACTGGCACACCCTTGGACAAGCCAGGAAGCTTGAGCTGATACCACCAAGGATGATACAGTCAGACTCCCAGATGCCCCAAGATCATCAGTGAGCTGGGTAGGAAGACTCCTGCCTCTGGTGGTGGCAGGAAGCCCTAGTGGGGGTATTGATAGAAGGTTCCAGAGAGGGAGGAGGAGAGGCTCAGGAGAGAGTGATGTCCAGGAAAAGGTTGTAAGTCAGAAGCTGTGCCAGGGGCTGGCCGGAAGCAGAAGCCACCTGATGGTGGCAAGACATGGTCCTGCAGGCCTCAGTAGCCCCGCGAGCTTAACAGTGGCCCTCGGCGCCAATTTTACCCGAAAGGTCGGGCTGTAAACACGTACACGCTCTAGTGTGGAAGGTTGTGCTTCATCAGAGTGGAGCTGAGGAGTGAAAGCCACCGCCCTTCTCCCTGGGATGATCCTAACCCCACAGCAGCCTGGCCCAAGGGAGAGCCAGGCCTGGCAGTTCTGTCAGGGACACTCTGGCCTCTTCCTTGTGGCCCACCAGCAGCCACGAAGACTCCCAACACACAGTGATGGGCTTCTGCAGGGTTTCTCACCAGCGCCCACCATGGGCTCCAGCTCTGGCTGTCCAGAGGCCCAGACTGCTTCTGTAAGAAGTAGGTTGCTCCAGGTACAAGTTCCCAACTTGGTCACGTTTTCTGTGTTCCTTCCCCCTTAGGGGACGCAGACAGGAACCAAGGGCTGGTGGAAAGTTGACTGGGGGCCGGGGGGCGGGGGGGGGCACGTCCTGGCATTGATGAGAGAAGCAAAGATGGTCTCATGTGGTAAGTGATGTTGAGGCTGAGGAAGGACCACCAGGAGGGGACAGGAGGGGACTCTGGAGACCAGGGCTGTGGCCACAGCTCAGCATGGATGTGTGACTTCACTGGTCTGAGAAAGGTTGTGTGACCTGGAGAGGCAGGAATTTCATTTGTCGTGAGCTGGAGTAGTGGTCAAAACTCTGACCTGCATTCACCTGGGTTCTTGTTTAGTGTCCCTTTCACCCTAGAGTCCTGAAGGAACAGCTGCAAGTGGGTGAGGTGGCCTGTGGACATCTAAGACACGTGATGGGGTCCGTCCCTACCTATTTGCTGGAAAAGCGGGACTCAACCACCATGTACCCACCCTCTGCTATCATGGTGCTGGGCCCTTAGTGCTCCCTGCCTTTTGACTACAGGTTCTAGAACTGGACAAATGAGTACATCTAGATCTTTCACTCACACCAAGCTTTGTGTCTTGAATTCTAGGCTTGTTTCACTACTGTGTGATTTTGTCATAGTGCTGCTTCTCAGGAATGTCTACATCACACTTGCTCTTCCTTGTGGGTTTGGGGAGTGGTCTGTGTTCAGCAGCATGCAGACCCCAGGGCTGAGGTTCTGTCTGAACAGCTGTAGTCATCTTTGTGCCTTTAGAGTTGATCTGCTTAAAAGTGATGCTCCGTCTCCCCGCCCTTCTGGAGGAGACTCACTGCAGGACTGCTCAGGTCACACTCTGTCCCGAGATTGTCCCCTGGGGTGGTGTGCTTTTGGTTTAGGAGATTCGGATTTTTAATCCAGGTTGAATTTATGTTTTCTAAATGATACTTTTAAGGTGATTTATCTGAAAACAAACCTCTAACCTCACAACGAATTTTTTTGAACTAAGGACCTGCACAAATTCTAATAATAATTTGCATATTTTTTAGAGCAGGGTTCATTACAAAAATCATTATTTTAAAGTACTTAAGAACTGTTTTATTTTCTTTACACAGGATAAGAACACAGTGGACACCAAAAAACTAAGGAGCAGAAGTCACCGGCACAGGGAAGATATTTAGCAAGTAAATTTAAGAGGGAAAAAATATAATAAAGTTAGTTTAGTGTTAAATTTTTAGTATAATTTTTTTATACCAGTATGAAAATGAATTGTGTAAATAATAATATGGGTGTGTTTAAGAGAAGAAAGAATTTTCAGGCTCTGGTTTGTCTTTATAACCCTGCAAGGGGTCCACAAGGGGCATTGCCAGCCAGTTCCTGAGCAGTAACGATTCATGTCTGGGGCAGGTGGACAAAGCATGTTTGCTCCATATTGCAGAATAAAGCCCTGATCCTGATGTCAGTTTTGGTTTCTCTGTGGCTTGTGTCATAGTGTATCCTCTTTGGTCATGTGAGAGTCTGTGTCCTGCATATAGTTTGAAAGGTAAGAACTTCTTGGGAACCCAGCACTAAGCAGTCATCAGTTAATCAGCAATGCCTGAGTGATTAGACCAGTGGAATTTACAAGAGTCTACCATAGGGAGCATTCTGGGCCGACATTAATTAGGCTATGGGTCATGTTTGGTGTCCTTGCCCTTTAGGGTAATGGAGCCAATGGGGGGTGGTTGGGGATCCTGTCTTTGGAGTCATGGGGTCACTGTTTAGGGAATGATCAGGGGTTTGCTTTTCCACTGAATCTGAGTCTGCCCAGGGCTGCTCTTGTCTGAGACAGTGTCTGCCACAGCATTTTTGGGGCCATCAGCTTGTGTGCCACTCCTTTCCAAACTACATCCTTCCTGGGTTCTGCTCCCATGTCAGACTTTTTTCCTGAGTGCACCTGCCTGACATCACCTGGCACAAGAGGTAATACAAACTCCCTTAGAGGAGAATCCATCTAGGAGGGAGCATGAAATTCCTTCACACATTATTCCCTATCTCTTTCTTGTGATCACACGTTTCCTGAATCTCGTTTTAAGCCCAGATATCTCAATTTTAGACCTGTAGACAACTTGCATATATCTTCCTATTTCTACCTTATATACTGTTCCCTTTCTGTTTTCTGAATCAGAAAATAGCACACTGTCCCCCAGATAGCTGTCTGCACCCTGTCCAACCACCTACCTGCCCTTGCCAGGTGTGAGGGTGGCAGCAGACTGGATATGGAGCCACATGGTGGGATGTGCCCATGAAGGGTGGTGCCTGTCCCATCACCCTGTGTCTGGTGTGGAGCCAGGTGCACATTCTACAGGTGCTAAATGAAGGCAGGAGCCTGGAGCGGCTGGCTGGACCCCTCATGGTCAATTCTACGTTGGCTGCCAAGAGAAGCTGTGATGGTGACAGGGTATTCTCAAAGGAGGCTGCAGAATGGGGCTGGGAAGGGCGTCTGGAAAGCCCCACAGGGCAGGGGCAGTTGTGCTGCCACAGAGGAGTGGGGCTGTGCCCAGCACAAGATACAAGGCCCTTCAGAGGAGCAGTGCTGGGTGCTGTGTCCTTGGTTGACCTGAGCCTTTAAAGTCCTCGCTATCACACACCGTTGCAGGTAGCTGAGAGCTGGCAGCCTCTGGCCACAGTGCCCACTCACTCACCTTTAGGGGCTGTGCTGGGTCAGAGCTAAAGTTTTAAAATCATTATATGTAAATTAGTTCCCACTTCCTGATGTAGGGCACTTGGTGTGCACGTGTGTGGGGCACTGGAGATTGACCTGGATCCTCATGTACGCTATGCAAGTGCTCCACCACTGAGCTACACCCAGCCCCTAATGCATGTCTTGTCTATGAGGACTTAAGGCACAGAAATAAAATTAAGAAATGTGAAGAAAGAGACAGAGGCTGGTAGTCAAAGTAATGGTTTATCCTCGCATCCGAATGTTTTAGATCTTGCAATTTGCATATACAAAGAATTCAGCAACATTCACTGGCATTATACTGAGAGCAAGATCAAATCATAAATCTAATAAAAGAAAATATGATAGTTGGAATTGTAATACATACATATAAAGACTGCACATAAATTATGCACAACTTAGTTAAATAAACGAAAATGTATCAGTTATTATACATTTAAAAAAATAACATGGGTATGTCTCCAAATGCTGAAACACAGGTATCAGGCTCGTTTTAAAAAGTTTTTAAAAACACATAAAAATACCTTTGAAAACACCAGTATGCATTCTTCATCTGTCTAGCACATTGAGAGAGTAAATTAAGTCACATAGTGACCATGGAGCATTCCGATCAGAATGGGAAGCTTCTGATCTCTATTTGGCATTTGAACGCAATGCATGCAGCAGAGAAAGGCGGAGGGGCACTGTGGTGGCCAGCCCTGGGCTGTTGTGTTCTGTACACTCGACTTTCTTTGACTGAGGGAAGAGATGAATGTGCCAGGTGCACAGATTAGATGCCAGGGCTCCGTACTCCCTCTCCACACAGCTGCCCAGGGAGAGGGTCTGAACTTGGCCTTGGGGGAGGTTGCAAGGCTGTAGGGACCAGCCCCTATGAAGGCAAGTCTGCCCAGACTGGGAAGGGACCCTACATCCACAGGAGGGTGGCTTCTGGTTGTTTCTGGAACGGGATAAGATTGGGAACAGGTAGAACCCAAAAGGGGACACCTGGGATAATCCCTGGGATGGTCCCCAGGGATGGGGGTGGGGGCAGGATAAACACATAAACAGGGCACTTTCCTGAGGACACTTTCACTGTAAATCTACCTTAAGGCACTTCTTGATACAAGAGTTGCCAGGTAGACCATAAAAGGGCTTCAAGAATTCTGACTACCAGCTCCTAAATGGGGACGGAATTCCTGGCCCTTGGCTTTGACTTTAAACTCTATAATAAACCACCAGCTCCACAGTGCCCTTGCCAGGTGCTGAATGAAAGTACATGGCCCTCTTTTTCTCCTTTAGTCAAAGAAAGGCTCAGGGCTTGGGATGTTAACAATGGAAACAAAAGTAGCAATTGGCAAGTTACAGAGAGCTCCTTCCTTTCCGGTCTTCCCCCAGGTGCCTGACTGCTGCACAGAGGACAGGGTGTAGACAGCTTGCGGCCTGGTGCAGTGTGGTGGCCCACGGTGGTGGTGAGGGAGCAGGCTTTCCTCCTTCCAGAAGGGCAGCTACTGTGGTCCCCGGGGGGCTCTGAGCCGAGGGGAGGGAGAGGAGCTTGGTTACCTGTGAGCCTGTGGAGGACAGTGACTGACCCAGTCACACCTGCATATACTGTAAACGAACAGGGGATAAACAGTGCAGCAGGCGGGCACCCTGGGTTCTCAGTGAAAATGCCAAATAAGGCCACTATAATTTCATACCTCTTTTAAAAGCAAAAAAAAAAAAAAAAAAAAAAGTACCATAACTGCACATGTTCAATGCTTTCAGTATGTCAGACCAGACATCTGCTTTTAATATTGTGCTCTTCTGCTAGGTGTCTGATGGCCATGGAAAGATCATAGCCGAGTTAGAGGTTGGACACTCATTCCCCCACCTCCTCTGCCCCTCAGCCAATCCCATCGGCAACAGGATCACTATTATTACCTAGTGCCAAAGGTCTCAGCAATATTTCCATTCAAAAATAAGTTAAGACTTTAGATTAAGGATTTCTGTCTTTGTTTTTTATTAAACATTGAGGAGTGGGATGTTTAAAAACTGTACAAATCTAGATTTTTTAAGATTTCTTTTCTTACAAACAATCTTAGCTTTTTACAAGAAACTTTTAAATACCAAAATGCTTCTCAGAAAATTTACAGTGTGTTTGCGATCATCCTCGGGTGTCTACCCAAATGTGTGCTCCTTGACTGTGCGTGCATAAGACACTATATGTTTGGACGGGAGGATTCTGCACTGAGCCTACAGGCCTAGCTCAAGGCCAGCACAGGCAGCTGCCATGCCTAGGAGGGAGAAGGAGAATGCTCTGGGTTGGACTCTGAGTCGAAAGGACAGACAGATGGACCATAAGTGGTGCTTTGGGAGTGTAGCACCCATGGCTGACTTTGCTATACCCAAGGCCATGGGTGGATGGACGACCTGGCCATCATCCATGTCATCTACAAACATGGCTCACACGCAGCCTCTTGAACATTACCCCACAGCCACTGACCACACTGCTGTATTTTGGGCCTGGATTCAGGTTGGAAAGTCTTAGATCTTTACAATGGAAAGATAAATCATGTGGCTGAGGCTGAGGATTTTGCAAAAGTCCTTAGTGCATTGCTTTCAGAAATAATGCTGTTGCTCAGGATTGTAAGATCAGCACTTGGATTCTAACTATTCAACTGATTTCTGAGTCCTCAACTGTCTTGACAATGGTCTTTGTGTTTAGGGTCTTGCATAAGCACACTTGGCATATTAAGAATTCCAACATTTAGAGATGCACAATGTGTGAAATTACATGATATGAATCTAATGATGAATGAAGGTATTTACTGATATTAGCAGAAATATATATTTTGTGGGATATTATTTGATCTTAACATATTATTCCAATTTTTAAAAAAGGATATTTAAGATTTAATAACTTTATAGCAGGTGGCCTTTAAAGCATGACAAAATATATACAAAGAAATTAGGAAGGGCATTAATGTCAACTATGAAATAAATTAACATAATTTTTACAAAATATACTGACAATTAAATTAAAAAATATTTTAAGGCAGGAATCTTCAT
The DNA here is from genome assembly GCF_047511675.1 of Marmota flaviventris. Lineage (NCBI taxonomy): Eukaryota > Metazoa > Chordata > Mammalia > Rodentia > Sciuridae > Marmota > Marmota flaviventris. The sequence goes on from NC_092501.1 coordinate 4,624,896, forward strand.
TTGAAATTAGCATAATCAGAAAATATATCAATAAAATCTTGTACCACTTTGTAGCAGAATTCATACTGTTCCTGAAAAGAAAAATAAGAAACAGTGAAATGATGCTTCAAAACCCATATTTGACTATTCATTAAAATAAGAACCATTAAAAAAATTAAATTCTGCCTGCTTACTGAAATACCGTCTGCCCACATGCAGATCAGCTTCTGTAACACAGTTTAGTTTTCAGGCCCATAAAAATTTCCAAATAAAGCTTTTCCTTTCATAGAAAGTGTCAGGATTTAGTTTCAGATTAGTGCATTCTCCAGTAGTCCAAGTAAAATATCTTTAGTTCTTATATTTAAACTGTAAAACAAACATTTTTTAAACAAAAAAAAATCCAAAAAGTTCTATCAGATAAAGTTCATAATGTAACAAAAAGTATTTCATGAATGCTAAATAAAACAAAGATCTGGATTATTTGCAAACTTAAATTTACTCCACTAAAGGACTTGGTTTCATGTGACTCTTACTAGAAGTCAAAAGAATAACTGCCTTACATTTGTGTAAGGCATTTCTGTTAGTATGACATTGTACATATTGCCAGGCTCCTTGTCTCAGCCACCCCATGAGGGTGACCATCCTGTACTGCCTGTGGCGACCATCAGTGGGAAGAAAGGAAGGTGGAGAAAATGATAATTGCTGAATTTTTCCTGAAAAACCTACTGAATATTCAGACAAGCAAGTGGACATAACCCATCACAGGCAGAGGAGGTTCGCCAAAGGTTCCAGTGACAGCCGACAGTGGTGACCCAGCCTCTCCTGTAAAAGGGTGCAGCCCAAGGGGCACATGTGATCTGGGAGCCTTAGCCAAGGGCTCAGGAGGCCAGAGAGGCTGGGAGCCGTCCTCAGCGGCCTCCTGTCTTCTTTCCCAACATATGGGATGCAGCCTCTTCAAATCACAGGTCCAGCAAAGGTCAGAACATGCCCTAAAGACGGCAAACCTCAGCCGCTCAGCCTTTCCGGGAGTCTCAGTATGATCAGGATGGGATGGCACATGGTCTCCAGAGAAAGAAAGTTGGACCAAAAGCCTGGACCTGAGAGTGCATGAATGCCAGTCCCTGCCAAACTCAGTCCAGGATGCGGGAAACAAGACTAAGTGGTCAGCAATTAGAAACTGGTTTGTGTGCCGAGTCAACCTGCACCAGTGAGCCTCTCTTTACCCAACCGAGGTTTTGCACCCTGTGTTCTTTGCCCAAATACCCTGCTAAGAGACAGGTCTGGCAGCACAGAATAGTGGTTATACCCTTTAATTCTGCAGTCAGGTAGATTGGGTTTGAATCTTGTTCTGACACTTAAAACCCAAGCAGTCTGCTTGACTATTCCAAAGGGGATGACTGCAAGAACATGCCCCGTGGACATCAGGATACACAAGGAGACGAGAAGGATGTCTGTAAAGTGCCTGATACCTGATAGTCATCACGCAATGGCCAATTTGTCCCTATTTGTCTGCTTGTTGGCCTCTGTTTTGGAAGGCACATTATGTGCTGGGTGTGTGGGTGTGAAGCTGCCACCAGGCAGGAGAGCCAGAAAAAAAAATCCCAGGGCAGCTTCCCAGTGAGGGGGACAGGAGGTGGGGGGAGAAGGGACGAGGGAGCAGAGCTGGGACTGTAGGGCACTTGGACCTGATGCACTGGGAAATAAAACACTTGGGCCAGACAGGAAAATTACATGAGCCATTAACTCTCAGAGTCCAAGGAAGTTCTGCAAGCAGCTTCTCTGCAAGATGATCTTTGGTACAGTTGCTGGTGCCTCCCCTGGGGCCAGGCACTAGTAGAACTTTAAAGCAAATTTTGCACAGTGGCTTAAGGACAGTGCCATCAGCTCATTTCCCACAGAAACCCCAAAAGCAGAAGGAGCTTGTCCAAGTAGGCAGAGCCTTGGGAGAGTCCCATTGTGGCCAAGATGCTGTCCTGGAGGCCAAGGGTCACAGGGTTCTCACAGTGTATCTTTCTCTTATACTTATGTCTGCTCAGGCAGGACTAGAAGATGCCCGGAGGGAGACCAAAAAGGGGGTTCTTATTAAATTCTTAGTAACCATTATGATTGCTATTATTTTTATTAACACACATTAATTGAACGAATTAATGGAGTTCATTTGATATTTCAACACTTTGTGGAGTGCTCTGTGCCATTTTTCCCACACCCAGCATTGTTCAGCTGTGACATGTGGGGCAGGAACTACCAGGAGGCAGGTGTAAACCACAGGAGGCTTTCATGGGCCTCTCCAGCATTTCCTCAGAGCCCTACAGGGACCAACAGAGCTGGAACTAGGGCCCGAGGCCAGTGGAGAGCTCTGGGTGCCTCATCCTTCCAACTGTTGCCAGCCATCCAGGTTCCCAATGGGTTCAGAGCTTGCAGGGTACAGAGACTTACAGTGCAAGAGATCCAGCAAGCACCAAGTTCCTTCCAGTCCAGGGGCTCTCAAACTTGGGTTCACTTTGCTACCAGCTGTGGGGCTTTAAATATGCTGATACCTGGGTCCCCCACTATGGGATTAGATTCCACTTAATTGGTTTGAGGGGCTATTTGGGCAACTGGAGGCAAGTTAAAGTCTCCAGGTGAGTGTACCCTGCAGCCAGGACAGACAACCCTGGTCTCAGTCACCAAGGCACACCTGCTCTTGGCTCAGTGGTTCCTGTGGCTGCTGTGCCCTCTGTGACAGGAAAGCTGTGGGAAGGTCCTTTCTCCTCCTTTCTTTCAGTGGGGACCAGGCTGCTCAAGGCAGGTTTGTGCTAGTGTGGAGAAGGAGCAGGCAGGGAGGAAAAGTCCTAAACAAGGGAGCTTTAGGGAAAATGACGAGCTATAACAGTCTTAAAATCATACCTTCTGGTTTAGCAAGTGCCCTTACTGAATTTGGCGAGGAAGACTCAATTCCCAAACCAGGAAGCATGTAACATAAGAGAATGTGTAGGGCAATCATATACCAGCTGGGTCCCTTATGTCCCTGGGCAGGGTCTTGAGGTTGGGTGAGACTCTGCCAAGGAAATCAGACCAACTAAACGCCATAGTGTAAGAATGAAAATGACAAGACCTTTCAGTGCTGCTTTCGAACTTGATAATGATGTGATTTTTAAATGCGGTGGAATTTGTGGGCAAGCCCCTCCTCTTGGTCTTGCCCACAGGACAGATGTGTGCGAGACTGAGGAAGGGAGGGTGTGCGGCTTCACTGTGGAAAGCTGCAGCGGCTCTCCGCCCTGGGAATCGCACCCTCCGCCTCCCCACGCTGGAGCACCTTTCACGAAACAGACATCAAACCCACGACACAATCCTCCACTCTTCTGGAAACATCCTTATCGTTCAGGTTCTTACCAGGGTTTGCACCATGTGTGGCCTCTGAAGTCGTAAGCTCTTCACAGCTTGAAATACATCTAAGAGTCCCTCAGCTTTTACTCGTTCCAAAATGTTGCTGAGGGCTATGAATGTACCTGTTCTCCCAGCTCCCGCACTGTGGACAGAAAGTGCGTGGTGACGATCATTCAGCTTGCACACAGAGAGCTTACAGCCACCCCTGCACACCAGCACGGAAGTGACAGTCACTGGAAAGGATCAGAATTTGTCTGGATCTTTAGTGGTCTTTCCCGGAGCTTAGTTTCTGAGCAAGATTCAGCAAACCTACCATTGCTAGAGCACGTCCCCATTTACAGGAACCAGCTTGTTTGTGAAACGAATCAGACAGTTACAGTTTTTAAGCATTTCCCTTTTTCCTTGTGCAGACCAGGGGTTCCCCAAGTGTGGTTCAGGGAGCGGTGGGCTCAGCATCACCTGGGAACTCATTAGAAATGGGAACAATGCCATTCAGGTCCAGGGAGGGAGGAGGATCCTGGCACACACCCTCCTTACTGTGCAGGCCTGTCTTCTGGATCTGGGGACCCTGAAAAGTGGCACTTCAGGGATGTTAAGACAGCAGGTGCTCACTATTGAGGACGGTCAGACCTCGGATTTCCAGCAGTGAGCATGGAGTGAATGTGAATATTCATTAATGTCTAGAGCAGGGCCAGATGCTCTTAGTGTAGCCCAAGCCAGAGGCCGACAGGAGGTGGGACTGCCCAGCCTCTTCCAGCAGCTCTGACCTGCTGTGTTGCCTTCTCCCACATCTGCCTTTCCTCAGGTGGGACCCCTTGTGCCCTCCATGTGCTAAACTCTTCAGGAAGCCACGCCTTTCTACTTTATTCTAAATGACCTCTGCAAAGCCCTCTGGAACTAAGTGCCAGGTGTGAGCTCCGCTTCCTGGTCAGGCCAGGAGTGCACTCAGGTGACCTTACACTGGGAAAGAGTCCCACCCCTCTTAGTTAGGCAGGGGCTCTGGTGGCCACACTATATGGGGCAGCAGGTGGAGGAAAGGCAGGTCATAAGAAGTGGGAAGTGAAACATAATCACAGCTTTAGAAGCAAATCATCACCCCAAACCCAAGTTGGCAGAACCTTGGGAGAGTCCCACTGTGGCCAAGATGCTGTCCTGGAGGCCAAGGGTCACAGGGTTCTCACAGTGTATCTTTCTCTTATACTTATGTCTGCTCAGGCAGGACTAGAAGATGCCCGGAGGGAGACCAAAAAGGGGGTTCTTATTAAATTCTTAGTAACTATTATGATTGCTATTATTTTTATTAACACGTATTAATTGAACGAATTAATGGAGTTCATTTGATATTTCAACACTTTGTGGAGTGCTCTGTACCTTCTTGGAGGAACTTTGTGAGGATGGCCACAGGACCGCCAGCCTGTTGGAGTTAAGGTTATGGAGGGCGGGTCTTCAGATCTGGCGGGATTTACCCTATGCTCTCTGCAAGGTGCTGTCAGGTCCTCCAGGGGGAAATCCACTGCCTCCAGGGACACTCTACCCTGGGATGTCCCTCTTCCCCTGCCCATGATGGGGTGGGGGTGGCGATGAGGGATCCCAACCTGAATCCCCTCACGTGGCCAGCCCCCACCCCCACCCTCGTGGTCCTTCGGCAGCACAGACTGTTCCTGGCGCAGGAGGGAGGATGGCTAGAGAGGCCCGGAACGATTTTCAGGACCATGTTCCCAAAGCCTCCCGCAGGTGCTTTCTGCTTGTATACCGGGATGGCGTTCACGTGCTATGTGACGTCATGCGTGAAGTGTGTAAGGGAAGGGACACAGTCTAGGGACTCACGATGCCCGCAGCACTCGCGGGCTCTGCTCCCCAGCTGCCGGGTGGGCGGCAGGGTCTGCGGGCGCGCTCACCTGCAGTGCACGGTGATGGGGTGGTTGCCGGTCTGCTGCTGTTGCTTCTGCACCGCCGCGATGAGGTCGATCATGCCTTTGCCCTCGGCGGGAATTCCGATCTCGGGCCAGCCGTGGAAGTGGAACTGGCGCACGGTGCGGACCTGCCCTTCCTGGCGCGCCAGGGGCTGCATGGGAGAAGGGTCTCAGCACTGCAGGTCCACGCCCGCTGGGTCTACCGACCTGTCACGAGTCTGGCTGGGCCCAGAGCCCTCCCTGGCTCCTCTGTGGCCACCAACATCATCTCCTTCCCCCCAGGCTATCGTAACAGGCCTGGCTAGTCCTGGGTCCAAGACATATAAGGACAGCTGTGCTCAGGGCAGGACATCCTCTTTCTGAGATGTCAGGGCTCAGAGGCTGGAAGCAAGTCCTGCATATGCCTAGCAGCTGTGTGACCCCCTGGACTGGCTGGCTGGAATTCAGAACCAAGACCCACAGGTGAGTCATCTCACCCTGCTGACCCAGAGATCGCGGAGAGTTTTTGCAAAGGTGATCAGAGCCCTGGACCTAAAGGGGACCTGGATGGGGGTTCTGAGGAGGTCCATGGCAGAGGGCCCCAAGAGGCCTCTGTGGCTTCATTCATCTCATCCTCTCCTGCTCACTACTGAGGTCACTGCCCTGGCTGGGAATGGGAGAGTAATGCTGGATGGGTGGGCCTCCGCCTCACAGCCTCAGCCTCCAGCAAGGATGCAGGTGACCACCAGGAGGTATGGATTCAATGGGAGACTGGCCACTGGATAACCTCGTAGCTCTTCATGTACTCTGGGACTCAGGAAAAGGCAGATAGAGCAGGGCAGGTAACAGGTACAGGCCTGGATCTGGCACCGTGACAGGCAGATCCCGGAGTGAGGAGGCTTCATGAGGTCTGCAAGAGCTGAAAGAGCCAGGGCAGCAATACCTGATTGAAGGTGACCAGGAAGTCTCGTATACTGATGGCATCAGAAAGGGTATCACTCTTGATCTCAATGGTTATTTCTCCATGAGTGACTGAGCCCTCTGTCGGCCAGTACTGGTAGCATTTATCCTTGAGAGATGAAATAAAATGTTAAGTCTGGTAACACCTGGCTACTACTCCTTTTGATCTTATGATGTAGAATTGTTGTCAAACCATTTAAGATATTTCACCTGTCCAAGAAAATGACATATGAATCTGAATGTGATATCCATTAATGCCTGTTGATCAAGGGCCCAGAATAGAGTCTAGAAATAAATACATGCATGGAACTTCATACAGAACAGAAAGGAGAGATTATTCAACAAAGAGAGCTGGAAAAATAAAACTGGATCCCTGGCCCTTACCCTGTGCCTCCTGGAGGTGGCCGGATAGGGGCTGTATTCCATAATAGTAGCCTGGAACCCTCATAACAACAGACTGGATAGGCTAAGACTTAAGGCTAAAAACAAGACTGTGAAACCCTTAGAAGAATAAAATATCCTTTCACTTTGGGATACAGAAGGATTTACTAAATAAGACCCCCAATGAGTGAGCCCAAAATGAGGTACCATTAAAAACAGCTGATTGGAGTGAAACTCACATCTCTTATTAACAGATATCAGCGAGAGTGAAAAGACAGGCCACCAACTGCAGAGAGGTGTTTGCAATGCATGAAACCAACCAAGATGAGCATGGAGAGCATGCAGAGAGGTCTTACAAATCATCAGTAACGGGCCCCCCTGCCCCGTAGGAGGGAGCACGGTGCAGAGCAAAGCAGGCAGTTTTACACAAGAGGAAAAGTGCCAGCCACAGATGGGGGAAGTGTGCTCCACCTTGGAGGAGTCAGGGGGATGCAAATTAGGACCAGGAAGAGGTGTGTCTACAATTATTTACTCACAAGGATTAGGGCGCCCAGAACACTAGGCGTGTAACGGATGATAGATCCTACACACCCCAGGTGAGCCCTCTGCAGACCAGTTTGGAAGGAAAGCAGCTGAGAATCATCTGGCAGATTCCCACTGCAGGTGCTCTGCAGGGGAGGGCACACTGGAGACCCCACCCAGTGCAGCATGAGACGTGTACAAGAAGGGGCAGCAGCACCATTGGTAAAAAGGAAAATGGCAGGAGGAAGGTAAAGAAGGGACGTAATGAAACAAGGTGATGCCAACACAGAAAATCAACCAAAGCTCAGACTTAAGTGGAAAAATCCAGTCCTCGAGGAGCACACATCTAACACTACTCTTTATATAATATAAAGTTCAGATATAAGCAAAAACAAGTCTTTTTTTGTCGTCCCCCCTTCCCCTCCCCTCAGCCTGGCAACAGGTGGCCTCCTTTTGGACCCCAAGGATTTGCTGTTCTAGACATTAAGATAAACAGACTCCTGCTGGGTGGTGCTGGGCTCGTTCACCTACACGATGCTTTCTCTGTTGGGTTCACGAATGTTTGTCACATTATGAAGTAAATATGAGAGGGCCAAGGGTGGGTTTCTGGGAAAACGAAACAGAAACATGCTTGATTTGACTAGAACAATATCAACAGGGGACGCATGTCAACGTCTGTCTCTTTCTTCAGCGGGTGGTGATCTCGACTGACACAGGATCAGGATTTGAACTACGGCTAAGAGGGGTGTTTAGGCCAACACCCCCTCCACCCCCAGAAAAGCAGAGGGTGGAGTAGGACCCTTCTCATCTCTGACCTCTCCGCCTCCTGCCAGGCTGGGCCTCACCAGCCTGTCTGCAGGACGCAAGCAGGTGAGGTGCTGTACGGGGTAGCTGTGGCCACTGCAGGTGCCCAGATGCCCTGGAGGACCTGAGCCGGCGGCAGTGCTCACCTGCTCTCGCTCCTGCACCTCGGTCAGCATCACGATCGTGTGGCACTTCCACTCCCACACCATCCTCCAGAAGTCCTCGACGGTGTGCGCCAGCGGCCCCTGGGTGGCGATGAAATAGTCCTTCTGGCGGTAGCCCTTCAAGTGGGGGAGCAGAGGTTAGAATCCGGTTTCCTTATCTCTGATGGCCACCACCTGCCAGGAGCGCTTAGACAGCCCCAGGCCTGAGGAGGAAAACTTGATCTTCATGGCCTGAACCAAAGCCAAGTTGTACACGTGTGTGCACACGCACACCCCCCCCACACCCATGAAGCAGGCCAGGATGCCCACTTCACCTGAGCACTACACACCTGGCCTCCACCTCCAGCACCTGAGGTCCCCTCCGAATGGCTACTGTGAACTACCAACTGCAGCATATTGATGGGATGGGGGTCTGGGCAGGGACCTAGGCGTGGAGCCGGAGGAAGGTGCTTCAAATCCCAGCTCCACCAGGGCCCCACTGACATCTGAAGTCATCTCCTCAACTGCAAACGGGAACACTAATGTGCATTTGGCCACAAGGTCTATCCTGCCTGCTTTTCTGCAGATGCCATTGTGCATAAGGACATGCTGTGGCCTGGACACATGATCCTGTTGTCCATATCGTAGGCACAAGTCACAGAAATAGCCCAGGGAGGAAGCCTCAGAAGCCCTGGAGGTATGGCTGGGGTGTAATGGGTGTGTTTGAGAAAAGCAGCTCGCAGTGGAAGCTGGTGAAGAAATGGCCACTGACCCCGCAGTGTCATGGCCTATTCCCAAGCACACTCTTATTTTTTTTTTTTAAGCAAGCAACTTGGCTACCAGCAGCTGAGTTTCTGCAGACTTGCCAGTGCCTTCTATGGTGAAAACAAGGTACCAGAGAGTGTGGCCACACAGGAAGGCATACACACACCATGCACACCTTAGGCCGCAGTACTTACGTCTATGAAGGACGCATTGATGTAGTCCGTGTACTCCTGACCCCTTTTCATGGAGAGGATCACTCGATTGAAGTCATCTGCAAATGGCATTATGTTTCAGCGAGAACAGATACTGTCCTGCCCTGAAAACCTTGACCTATACACTTGCTATACACTTCCAAAATGTGAGGCCACCTCTTTGGGGCCTTTACCATATAAAGCAGGTTAATAAAGTTTTCTAGGGAAGTTTTGTTTTGTTTCTTTGGAAAGCTCTGAAAATAATCCAGTTATTTCTTTCATGTTTCATGAATCGATATGATACATACTAAATTACAAGTATTAAAACCACTGACTTTAAGGAATACAGAGTGTAGCCAGTAGGAGCTGGAACTGCCAGCCTGAGGATACTGTGGCCATGGAGAATCACGGGTCTGAGTGGGGAAGGCTGGCCCAGCCCCAGGAACTTCTGCTCTCTGCAGCACAGGTGACCACAGTGAGAGCAAGCCCGCTCCAGCATTGCCGCGGCAGGCGTTTGTTGAGCAGTGGGTCCATCAAGGGCACGTTGTCTGCAACACGGCTTGCCCTCTTCTTGGCCGGGCGCTGTCCCACCTCCCTCCCATGTGCGTCGGTGCCCTCAGTGTCCACTCTTCGCCCTAACTTCTCTTTCTCCCCACTGGATGAGACCCCAGATGTGGGCTCCTACCTCCTTGCTGGCCACTGCCTCCCGTGCCCACAGTGTCAGCAGAGTCCCAGCTCCACTTGCGGCCCTGGTCTTACCCTCCCCACGTCTCTTCCTGGAAAGGCCCAGCTGCCTTGGGCTCCGATCTGGCTGTCCACATAGCCTCAGCCCACACTCACGCTCCCCTCTGCAGGGGTCCAGAATAAGGGCCCAGGCCTGCCCGTGGCAACCCTCTCAGCTTCCCTGGGCCCTCCCTGCAGGGCAGTCAGGGGCCTCCCCTGCCTCTGGGCCACATCCCAGGCTGGGACACACCTGGACTGCTTGGGCTACCTGGGTGCCCCAGAAAGGTCTTCTCTTCTCAATATTTGATAATAGCATCTAGGGGCCCAGAGTCTGGATCTGAGGGCACCCGCTCCTGACCCTGGTTTATAGAGGTGGTTGGTCAGCAGGCTCTCAGCAACTGAGAGCAGCCCATCCCAGCCCCTGCCCCAGTCTGCCCTGAGGGGTGGCAACCTGAGCAGGGCGGCCTTACACGGGATGATCTGGATGACTCGGGCCTTCTTCATGTTTGCTGGTAAGTTGCCGGTCCTCATGTTCTCCTTCATGATCCGGACATTGGTCAATTTCTGCACAATTGATAGGACACAGTGATGCAGTTATAACTCCTGGGAAAAGTGCTCAGCCAATAACAGTCCTACTGTGGGGGGCCCCTGGACACGGGGAACACCTGTCTCCATTCCAATAAGTCGCCTCAGCATTGGGAGATAACAGGTGGCCTCAAGCCTCATCCCCTGCTTCCAAAGCTATGAAAGCCCCTCACCATTCTTCCTTGAAATCATGATCCAGCACGTGCCCTGCTCCTCCGGGGTTAGCCAAGAGGGTAAATGATGGAAAGGCTCCATCTCAAGGGTCACTTCTCCTCGGCCCGCCCACCAGGAGATGGTGCACCCTGGCCCACTTACCCTGAACTCCTCCTCCAGCCCGATCTTGTCCAAGTGGGTGGCGGTGCCATGCAAAGTCTGCAGGTGCCTCTCCAGGGAGGACACGTCCAGCTCCGTGTCCCCGTAGAGGTAGTACTCCAGCAAGGCTTGGTAGATGAATGTGTACTGCACCTGCGGGAGACCCGGGGTGCCCAGCCTCGACTCTGCCCTGGGCACAGTGGGGCTGTTCTCGTCTCTGTTTGCCCACGGAGGGAGGCTGGGGGCAAAAGTCAGATTCACGGCCACAGAGATTGGTCATTTAGGCCCTCCAGTAAAGAGGATGGTAGACACTGGTGTAAACTGAGGACACCAGGTGCCATCTGGGGTAGCATAGTCACCCATGGCCTATGAAGACATGGTGGACAAGGCTGGGCAGTCCCCAGGGCCCAAGGGAGAGAGGGCAGAATGAGAAGGGAGCCAGGCCTGATGCTCAGCGTGCTCCTGGATGCTACCTGCCTATCAACACCTGGGCCACAGGGGAGAGGCCGCGAGCCCCAACGTGCCTGTCTGGCAAGGGCCCTGAGGCTGCCTGGCAAGCTCAGACCAGGGTGGGAGAAGGCATCACTCACATCTGTCTGAACCATCTGAGGGCGCTGATTGCGGATTCGTGACACAAACTCGAAGACATCGACCTTCTGCTCCGAGTGTATCATATCCATCATGGCATCGATCACGATGAAGGTGCCCGTCCGGCCCACACCCGCGCTTTGGAGAAGAAGAAAGATGCCACCTCCTGGGTCACATTCCCCTGGAGTAAGGAGCCTGGGGAGAGCTTGGGGTAGGCTGGAGCTCCAGGACAGAGCAGGAGGAAAGTCAGGGAAACTTCTCCTGGGTGCTTGAGGGGTGAGTCTACGGTGTGACCACTAGAGGGCGCTGCGACCTCAGTAACGTTGTCCGGGGGGCCACAGACACCAGCAGCTTTCTATGAGGCTGTGTGGGTAATTTTATCAGCAGCCAAACATTTTCTTCTGGTTATCATGGGCATAATTGTGTCCTGGCAAGGGAGGACATCCTGGGTGTGTCCCTTGGGATCCAAGGGATCATGAGGTCCCTGGGGGAGCGGAGGGGAAGGCCCAGGGGAGGCCTGTGGCCCCACTCCCACCGTCAATCTGGGTCTCTCTGCTTGGTTGACTTTACATATGGGGGTCTTTTCTCAAAAGCCACCGAAGCCAGGCTCTGCTACATGGGATGTGCTGGGGAGACCCTGAACTTGCCCCTGCTCTCTCCCTGCAGGGCTGTTGGAGCTACCACTCAGGAATGGCCCGCCCCCGGCCTGCCCCTCTGACACCTTGACATTGTCCACTGGCCACTGTCCCACGAGCAAGGCTTCCCTCCACAGCCCACCCTCGTACCTGCAGTGAACCACAATGGGCCCGGCGTGTGCGGGGCTGAGCGTCCGCACTTTCTTGAGGAACTTGAGCATCCCGATGGGGGTGAAAGGCACTCCAAAGTCAGGCCAGCTGGTGAAGTGCAGCTGCGAGACCAGCCGCGGGGCCTTGCAGCCCTCGGCGAGCTGCTGTGGAGGGCAAGGCGAGTCAGGGGCGGGGTGGCCCTCGCCTGCCCACCCACATCCCTACTGAGGTCCTTGCCTGGGTTCCACAGGGCCATCAGGCTGTGGCAGCAGGGGCTCTTGTGGGTGTCAGTGCCCATCAATGTGAAGAATGCCCAAGTGGGAACCCTGGCGCTGGCCACTGCTGACACCATGGGCTCTGGCAGGGGGCAGGGAGCAGGGCCATGGGCACCTGGCCATGCCCAGGCCATGCAGGCCTCAAGCAGCCAGACATCCCCAGAGCAGGTCCTAAGAGAGCCCACTTCAAGGAGGGGCCTACCCTGCTCTCCCTGCACAGCCCCACTTCTCTCCCATGTCCTGAGCGATCAGCAACAGCACCTTCTCCCCCGCGGAGTGTCTCAACTTGGGGAGAAAAGAAGGGGGCCTGTTCATCAGAGACCCCCGGTCCCCCAGAGCCTCTCTGCTCTTGGGACCCAGAGCCTGTGGGTTTAGTTCACTTGCCCCAGACCATGGAAGGCTCAAGGTATGTCTGGAGGGGCGTGTGTGTGTGTTGGCATGTGCACATGTGTGTGCAAGTGCCTGTGCATCCAGGAGAGAGGAAAGCAGGGTGAGAAGAACAATAAAACTTACTCTCTCCCTTTCTTGCTGTGGCTTCTAGTAATCTCAGCCTCATATTTTTAAATTTGATTATACCAATCACTCTATCCTCGAATCCTGATAAAATGTCTGCCTTATTCTTTTAGTGGGGAACTACAGGAAGTGTGAAAAACAACCAGGAGGTTTTGGACACATTTTGAAACTGTTTTAAAAAATGCTGCCTCAACCATCAAGAACCCAAGCAAAAATGCTGGAGAGGATGTGGGGAAAAGGGGCCCTTCCACACTTCGGGATCGTAGATTAGTACGACCACTAAGGAGGCTCCCCCAAAGGCCAGGCGTGGAGCCACCACACAGCCCAGCCATGCCACTCCCTGGTATTCTTCCCAGTGAATTAAAGCCATCACACTACAGTGAGACATGCACACCCGTGTTTATAGCAGCTCAATTCACCATAGCCAAACTATGGAACCGGCCCAGGTGGCCATCAACAGATAAATGGATAAAGAAAATGTGGTATATTTGGAGTTTTATTCAGCCATAAAGAAAAATGAAATTATGTCATTTGCAGGAAAATAGATAGAACTTGAAAACAATATGTTCGGTGAGATAAGCCAAACTCAGAAGGTCAAGGGTCATATGTTTTCTGTCCCGTGTGGAGGCTGGAGAGGAAAAAGGAGAAGAAAGGCGGGGTGGGGTGGGCAGGGGCAGGGATCTCATGAACATGACGGGAGGCCAGTGGAGGAAAGGGCCGGCAGGAGTGGGGGCAGCAGGCAGGGAGGAGGGCCGGGGCCTGGCTAGGCCACATGGCATTGTCACCTACTGTGCACTGTGTGCATGTGTGATTATGCAGCGACAAATCCCGTCAGCATGTACAACCATAATGCACCAGGTAGAAAATGGGAAAAAAACGGAAATGGCCATCTAGACATGGGCTACTTTTAGACTAAAATAAATAAACTAATTAAATAAAAATAAGCTGCCTTCCACGTCACGTGAAATGACAGCTTGCCACTGAGGGGGACTCAGATGCCCTGCCCTGCCAAAAGACTCTTCCTCCTTCCCAGGGAGCCACAGAACAGACGGCCTCTCTGCAGACTTGTCACAGCCCTCTCCGTGAGGGTCTTGCAGGAGGGACGCAGCTTCCCGTGTTGTAAAGTGTAGAAATGTGTTGACCCCCAGCCTGTGCTCCCAGGAATGGCCCTGGCGGGGTGGCCGCAGGGCGTGCTCACCGGCTGTATGCAGAACTTGCGGATGGTGTAGTCCACCAGGACCACGCAGTCCTCCACGCACACCCGGATGTTTCCGTAGGTCCAGCAGCCCTGGTCGGGCCAGTACTGATAGCACTTTTCCTGCATGGAGCAACACACAGAAACAAACAGATCCTCAAGGGTGCCTCGTCACCCTGCCCAGTCCCCGCCGGCCACACAGGGCCCCTGGACCAGGATTGAGACGCAGTTCCTTGGGATGGGAAAGCAGGCGGGAGAGCGTTTCCCTTATCAGTGGGGCAGGTGAGGTCGCACCATAGGAAAGAAGCCCCAGGACCAGGCCTGGCCGGGCTTGCTGGTTTCAGCTGTGGTCTCTTTGGTCTGCTCACTCACTGAAGCCTCACACTTGCAGAGCTGGCCTCAGCCTGCTCTGTTCAGAGCTGGGCAACCTGACCCAAGATAGCCCTCAGGCTAGAGTGAAGCTCACTCCTTGTCCCCAAGGACGCCTGCAGACACTTCACACAGGTCCTCCCCTCTGCCTGTTCACCAAGCACTTGTTAGCAGGACCTCCTGGCCCTGTTCAAGGGCAGAATCCTGAAGCCAGGAGAATAGGCTGATGCAGGATCTGCCAGGTGGCACTTGGTGACAGAGGCTATTTCCTTACCATCTCACCCTCTGAAGTTGAAACGGCCCCAAACACAGTCTCCAGGAGCCCTTATTTCCTGGTGCCCCTAGCATCTACCTGTAGGAGTTTCCTCTCAGCACGAGCACATGAATGAATGGGGACTCGCAGCAAGAGGGGAGCTATGTGGGGGCTGCACTGAGAAGTCTCTGAAAGTTAACCAGCCTCCAGGCATCTGACAGTTTGTCTTGGAAATGGCCCAGGGGTGGCACAGCTAACCGGCCAATTTTCCAGGATTAATAATCCTCTATAGCATGAAGTGCCTGGTAATTACCAGAGACCAGCATCCTGGTGTTATGACACCCATGGGACACCTCCCCCAGCCCCCACCCACCACATCCTGGCCCAGGCTCCCGATGTTCACAGGGAGTCTCTGAAGCAGCCCGAGGAACACCCAAGGGTCCTGGTTTGGGTGAATCTCGCCCCGCCCTGGGGCTGTTGGGACCAGTCCACAATTCCTGCCTTGAAAGGTTCTAGCAAGAAGGAGCTCAGGCTCCGGCCCTGACAGGCTCCCGGTGACTGTCCCTGGGTCCTCGCCTCCCCTCCCTCCATCAATCATGAGATGCCAGCCTCATTTCACAACGTGCTCCTCAGGAAGTGGAGGCAGGAGACCACAAGCAAAGTGCAAGCAGCCGAGAAAAGGGAACTCTCTTGAGCAATGTTTCATCTGGGCTCCGGCAGGCAGCACTGAGTCACAGGATGGACACCCACGGAAGGAGGCCCAGAGGAGGATCAGAGAGCAGGGCCAAGCCCTGGGCAACAGCACGTGGGGGACACGGGGGTGGGGGTCCGCCAGCCACAGCTTCTGCACTGGGCTTGTGCTTCCTGTTTGGAGAAGCGGCCCCCGGGAAGACTGCCTGAGGGGGTGGCCAGTCACAGGGGTCCCGGGCCCGGGGGAAGGGTGACCTGCTGGTCTACAGTGTGGGGGCTCCTCCACAGCTGCCCAGGGAAGGAAAGGCTAGCATTCTGGGCCCTGCTTCCTTCCCGTCATTCTTTCCATGAGTGACCAAGGATGAGGAGGCAGAGTCACTGTGAGAAGGCGTGGTACTCCCCAGCCCTGTCCCTCAAAAACCTGAACAGAAACCACCGCGCCATTCCGACCAACCAGAAGGCCAGAATCCGTGACTAGAGGCTTTTTCCTGTGCGTTTCAGGTGGAAACACTCAGGAAGGCTTCTGCCCTGGCTGCGACCCCAGGACCCACCATTTCTCCTGAAAGCTCAGTTCCCCCCAGAGTCCTCAGCATGTCCAGGTGCCTTGGGGCCTGGCCATCACCTGCCGTGCAGGAGAGGCCTGGGCAGGGGCTGGCAGGACAGACATTCCCCCCATGCAGGCCCTTCATGCTGGACATGCTGGGACACGCTCTCCCCGCAGGGTTGCTCCACTGAAGAAGCCTCCTTCGGACTCTGGGTCCTCCTTCCATTTGGAGAACAAGCTCACTACCCACACCAGGTCCTGCCTGGGCCACAGGCCTCCAGGGGCTCCGTGGCCCTCCGAGGCCCTGCTCCAGCCTGATCCTGGCATCTGGGAGGGAGCCCATCTGTCGGGGGGACACTGAGGAGGACTTGCTGCATTCGGCGCGAGGCAGCTCAGCTGTCCTTTGTGGCTGTTCATGGTGGCTGGGGTCCCCTTCCTCCCTCCCACGTGCATCTCTCATCTGCAGGACAAGCAGGCGACGGTGCTTCCCCGGTCTGAGGCCTTCCACATCCACACCCCACACATACGGGTCTCGATTCTGGAATCCGCTGCTCCCTGTGGGGAGACGGCCCTCGGCCAGTGCTGGGTTGACACCTGGGCCCGTTGTTCGTGTGCAGAGCAGGGCGGCGAGGGTCCAGGAGCATGGTGAATTTATTTTAAGATGAAAGTGCTGTAAGTCCCTGAGTGCTTTCCCCTGTACTGCTTGCTAGAAGGGATGGACATGGCAAAGGATGGGGAGGGACAGGAACTAAGCCCGAGGTGGGGACTCACCTCTTTTCTTTCTTTCAGGTTGGTCAACATGACGATGGTGGCGGACTTCTGCTCCCAGACCATTCTCCAGAAGTCGTTCACAGTCTCCTGTTTAGGGCCTGAGCCCGGAGGACAGGTCCAGAGTCAAGGGCATGCGCAGAAGCCCCTGGGCCCCAGCCTGGCTCCTGCTGGCCTGCACAACTGCACTGTCCCTCCTGGGCACAGCACAGCTGGTTGGGCATTTCAGACCCTGAGATGCCAGAGCCAGTGACGGCCATCCCTGCCTGTCCTGCATCAGGACACCCAGGACACCCAACTGAATGTCGGCTGCGTTTGGATTCTTATATTCATGGGCATTAAAGGGGTATTCAGAGGAGGGCTGGGTCTAATGCTACCCTTCAAAGTGACCTGTTCATTTCTCAGAATAGCAGGCCCCTCCAGAACTTCTGATTCATAAAAGACGTGTGTGTGTGTGTGTGTGTGGTGTGAAAGGGGGGGAGATTGCAGGTTGATGACTCACCTTCCACTTCTCACCCCCCCCCTTCTTTGGTCAAGATCTCAATCTCTTAGCATAAATAAGATGTGAACAAAATTTAGAGTGTCTCTAGAAGAAAGTCTTCTGCCCTTTGTCCACTTCCTGTCCACTAAAGACACAGTGCCTGCAGGTGCACCAGCCATTTTGTGACCTTGAGGCTGGGAGCAACAAGAGAAGGAGGGCAGGGCAGAAAGATAAAGCAGCCCCTCCCTTGAGCTGTTGTCCCAGCCTTGGGCTGCCTCCCCCGAGATGCCTGCTCATAGGAGAGAAAAACATGCTTTTATCTCTTTTTAGCCAATGTTTGTCAGGTCTCCTGACACTTTCGGCTAGACATAGCTCTGATCCTCTGTGCGTGAATGTGTGTGGGTTTCTATTTCCCAGGGAATCTGGGTTATGACAAGCTTTCCAGGTTATTGTCATAAACTGTGAATTTTGGGACCCACCTATAGATTCTTGGCCCAAGAGGAGGAAGTCAGAGAACTCTAGTTTAGCTCCCCTGATACCCACTGCGCGCAGCAGGGGCACCTGCAGACTCAGCATCTGCTGGAGGGGAGGGAAGCTGGGCCCAAGGGCTCAAGTGCAAGACAGTGTTCAAGGCTGAGAGCGTGATTTTATGGCCGAGTCCTCCTGGCAGGGGCCCTTCATCTAAGAGGCAACTCAGCCCCCCGCCCCTAGCCTTGGAGCTACAAGGAGACCAGGGAGAGAAGGTGAAGGGGGTCCAGCCCACCAAATGTGCCGGAAGAGCAGCAGTGGGCTGCTGTGGGTTGTGTGTAGATGGTGCAGGTGTGGAATAGACTGGTGTCTGTCTACACGCACCCACAGTGTGCACGGACATTGGACATGCCTGCTAACCATAGCAGCACAACCCCCCCCCCCCACACACACACACACGCAGAAAAATCCAATATCGATGACTGGTATCTTTGGCAGGTAGATAGTCACATCATTTTACCTAAATAATGCTCAGAAGTTAATTTAGTAAAAAGCTTACCTTGAGCTGCTATGAATTTATTCTTCTCTTTGTAGCCCTAGAAAAATAAAATCAGATTTTTAATTATTCAGAATGATCTGATGAAAAGATCTTAGTATCATCAGAAAGTGAATCCGTGTCACCACAGAGGATGTGACAGATAAAAGTGAGGAGAGAAAACTCACTAGCAATTTCAGAAATGGCAAAAGCTCTTCTCCTGGGTCCCCTCGATGGTGTTTTCTTCCTGCCAACTTCCCCAGACACACATGCACATAAGCAGGACCTTGGACATTTATATTTTAAAAATTGGGGCAAAATTTACAAATCCTTTTGAGTCCTTGTATTTTAAATGTGAATTTTATAATTTATATTAATGATCTTTTAGAGATCAATTTAAACAAATTTTAATAATTGATTATATATGGTTTTACCATAATTTATTTAACCAGTCATCACTGAACTAGCTGGTTCTCGTGTCATGGGATAAACATGGCTGTCATGTGGTTATCTCTGTTACTGTCTGGTGTGACCTCCATGTTCTGACTTCTTGACAGCAGGTTCCTGGGTGCTGGTGGCTCTGTGCCCTTGGTGCTCTGTGTGGCCAAGTGCCCAGAAAGGCCATAGAAGAAAATGCCCCTGTCATGACTCAGACTCAGTCCAAGTGCCTGTGGGCGCTGGTTCCCGGGCCAGGGGGTGCAAAGCCGTGTGACTTACGTCTATGTAGGAGGCGTTGATGTAGTCCGAGCCGGGGATTCCGTCCACTTGGCTCAAAATTACCCTGGAGTGGTCATCTGGAAAAACCAGACAAACCCGTGTTGTCAGGGGAGGAACCTGCACTTCCTTCACCTGAAGTGTTAGCTACCAGCAAGGACCCGACTGGGTGGCCCCCAGCGGTGCCGGGCAGCAGAGGTGCATTCTACAGCTGCTGTGGGGCTGCGGGCGCCCTGAGGCTGCAAGGGCACCTGCTCTGGGCCACCTTGATTCCCACAGCTGTGGGATGACAGCAGTGGGATGTCAGCATCGGGTCAGGACTTGTGGGTGAACACGTACACAAGGCATGACAGAGCACGCTGGAACCCCTGCCAGCAGATGACTGGGCACTGTGGGCCCGGTATTCACAAGTGTGGAGCACACAGGAGAACCTCAGGACAGGACTTGGGTCCACCTTCGCAGGCTCTCCAGGGTATCTGGGAGCTGGGTGTGGGGTTCGGGACCTTGAGCCCCACCCCCATCCCTGGCCGTCTGCAAGGGCACCTGTCTGCCCTGGGCTGGAAGCAAGCAGGGCTCACGCAGGCCCAGCCCAGCCTGAGCTGGAGTCCAACCTGCTGGGGTGGGCTTTCCAGAGTGGGAGTGGACAGGGTGCTGTCTGTGTGTACATGCGTGTGTGTGTGTGTGTGTGTGTGTGTGTGCGCCATGTGCATGCTTGTGGAGAGGTCTATTTGTGGTGTCTCCTGTGGGGTGTGTGTGTGTGTGTGTGTGTGTGTGTGGTGTGCAATATGCTGGGATGTCAGTGAGTTGAGTGTGTCACATGTGGCCCATGTATACGTGTGTGGTGTGTTTGTGGCCTACTCTGTGTGTTGTGTGTGAATATGTTGCATGTGTGTGCTCTACGTGTGTGCTCTATTGTGTGTGCTCTGGTGTGACGTGTGGTGTTGTGCGCTCACTGGGGAGGCTACAGCCTTTGTGGGCCCCGTTACTTCTGCCTTCTTGGGCCTTTGTTTCAGAAAAAAGCAAAAGCTGTCCTCCTTCCACTGTGTGAGAAGTTAGTGAGCAGGCGGCTGCGACCGAGGCTGGACTCTGCAGCGTGTCTGAGTCTCAAGGAACTGGGCCATCTCCATGGCCCTGGAGGTGTCACCCAGCCTGGGACCCAGCCCACGTCCATCCGAGTGTCCGGGCTCAGGCGCGGTGAGTGGGTGACACTGCCACTGCTCCCTTTCATCCTCCTCCTGGGGCGGCGGTGGCTGTGGTGCTGGAGCACGGCCCCATCTCACGTCACATGCTGGGGTCTGAGCTCACAGGAAGTCTATCCACTTGGCCAGTGCTAGTGGTCCTGACCCCTGTGCCTGGGCTTCATTGTGGGGCCAGATCTGCCCTGCTGCTGGCAGAGGGGGTCGTGAAGCCCCAGGGACAGTCACAGTGACACGCAGGCAGGGCATTCAAGCCCAAGCCCACAGCCATGCTGACTTCACCCCCTCGCTCCTGCCCAGCCTGACAGCCCAGCGGAAGCAGCGCTGGCGGAGCACGTGCAGGGCTGGCTCAAAATACCGTGATGACTTACACTTGAGGACGGTTATAGACCAGCAGAGGGAAAATAGCCTCTGGTTAGATTTAGAATCTTGCAGCTTCTATGAGCTTCCTGTTTTTTATTCTAAAAAGTCACACTTCACTTTCAAAACATTATTTTCGAAAATCATCAGCCTTTGGCATTTATTCCAGAAAAGGAGACCCCTGGAGCCTTTCAGCCGGTGCAAGTCCCGTCCCCCCAGAAAGACCTTG
This sequence comes from Marmota flaviventris, assembly GCF_047511675.1. Classification (NCBI taxonomy): domain Eukaryota; kingdom Metazoa; phylum Chordata; class Mammalia; order Rodentia; family Sciuridae; genus Marmota; species Marmota flaviventris. The sequence goes on from NC_092501.1 coordinate 4,645,482, forward strand.
ACCTCAGCTCCTGGGGTCGAAGACGGTGCAGGAGCTTCAGGGGCACCTTTCAACCTGGTATGAGCTGCCCCAGGCTTGGGAAGAAGAGGAAAGGCAGGGTCTCCACTCCCCTCCCCCACCAACATCTGCTCCCACCCTGGGTGAGAAGGGGCCTCACAGCTTGGCCCTGGCAGCCCTGAGAGCCCTCTGTTGTCCCAAGATCCAGCCACTATCCTGGCACCAGCAGGGCCCTCAGGGGCACCTCTCTCTCAGCTGAATGTCACCTAGTTGGTTCATGCCAGGGACAATGTCCCCAGCCACCCTTCCTGAATCCTACCTCCCACCACCCGTGTGAAACACAGAACTCCCTGCAGCACCCCTAGCCCTGGATGGCTGCCAGCACCCAGGAGTTCCTGTGGAGGGGCCTCCCGGGCAGGGTGGGGTGGGGAGGACCCCCGGGAAGCTCAGCCACCTGGCCAGCACCTGCTGCCCTTCCTTGCTTGAAGGAAGGCTGCTTCCTTTCACAGTGCAAGCTGCTGGGAGAAGACCAGCAGGAGAGGCCCTGCCCAGTCCAGTTAGGACTCCCAGAGGAAGTGGTTGCCCCACTGGCCAGGGTGTAGGAGATTCCCATACCTGGCCACCAACTCTGGTCCCACAAGATCCCCAGGAAATACTCTTAATTAACAATGTAAGTATGCTTTAAGCAGCAAGGGTTCGGTGATTAAGAGAGAGGACAAGAGTCCTCACATAAGAGAGGACCCTGGGAAGGTGCTTGGTGCTGAGTAGGTCCTTCACACACATGAGCAATGCAGGCATCAGTTAAGCTGGTCGACTAAGGTGACTAAATTAGAAACGGATACTCATCTTGAATACCCTGATTTCTATTGGACATGTATTACTCTGAAGAGCCTGACTCCTCCTCTCGTGGTCACGCTTTCCTTCAAACTGTGGAGCCACGTAAGTGCCTCCCCCCACCCCCCCCACCCCCGTCTTGGATTCCTTCAGTTCTTCCAGCAGCAGGTCCTCTGACTTGGTCTCACTCTGTGCCCAGAATCTGACCCTGGACCAAGCCACCCTCACAGCTCAGCTCCTGACCCATTCCCTGGATCTCCCCAGGCTGCCTCTACAACGAAAGACTACTTGATTGTCTAGGTTTAGTTGTATCGTGGGCTCACACAGGGCTCTGTCAAACCACATATGAACCCCATGCATGTAAAATGGGTAAGGATATTTCTAGAAACGCGGGAGACCAGTCACCACAGAGCTCATACACACACAGTAGATGTCATTCTATCCTGAAACTGCATTTAAGAGCAACACGAAGCCCACCATCATGAGTTCTCTGACCCCATGGGGCACTGCCCAGGAGCATGGTCTGTGGGCCACGAGGAGGGTGGGGCTCAGGATTCAAACTGCATTTGGTGGAGTCCTTGCAGACTGCTGCTCCATTGGCCTGGCAGGAGGGGTCCAGACTGGGTGCAGGCTGTCACTACCAGCCTTGCAAAGGCTGCTGGGAGCCTGAGGGTTTGGGCTGGCACGGCCTAGACAGCTGCAGCAGATCATGAGAAGCGCTGTGCTGAGCTGTCGCACCCAGCTCTGACACTGTCCCTGGTCCACAGCCACCATTAGCTCTTGGGGTGAAAATTGGATTCTAAGCCTTCCCACAAAGATGCCAGACCCCAATAGGTTTCTTATTCTGTTACTTCTGTCCTTGGTCCAGGACCCTACAGAATGCTAGGGATTTTATGCTTGTGGCCAAGAGCACTGAGTCTGAGGGAGAGGAGCTGTCCAGGGCACCAGCAGGCCTAGAGGGGGCCTAGGACTGATTTTGATAGGAGGGGCTCTGCCTGGTGATGCCCAAGACCATGCAGCAGCACCCCTGCCCTGCCTGTCCCCGGGCATCCAGGCCTGAACAATGAACACAGGCTTAGCACCAGATCCCCGAGCAGTAACGGGGCCCGAGCCTCCTGCAGGGAGACAGACCCAGAGAGGAGGGCTGCACTGCTCCTGGTGTGAGTGGCAGTGCCTACTGCTGAGCAGCAGGATGCTGCATTTGCTGGACAGACACAGCCACTGGGAGCTATAAGAGAATGCCAAGTTTAGCCAAGATGGCACCAACCATGCAAAATAAGTAAAATCTTACTGGGAAGGATGTTGGGATATCTGTTTTTCTCTCTGTTTTCTTCTTTATTTGCCAGTTCGAACGTCCCTTGTATGTGTCCAGATGGCAACGACTGGAAGAAAATGCAGAGTTGGAGCTAAATATGATGAATCCACCTCTGGCCCCCAGAGCTTCCCTGCCAGGCACAGGAATCAAAGGCACCTCAGGCCATCCTCCTCTGCCCATCATCCACCTCCGCTTCAGACCCTGTATGGGCACAGCCCAGGTGTCCTCCCCAAGGAGGGATGGAGTGACCAGGAGACAGAGCAAGGAGGGCTGAGAAGGGATACCTTGACTCAGGGGCGGGGCGGAGAGGAGTAAAATGACCCAGGGAAGTGGAGAGGGAGGTGACCACAGACACGGCCCTGGCTTTGCTCAGGACTCAAGGGGTCTCTGTGGACCAGTGAGGTCACGGCTGGGAGCTTGTTACAAGGCGATTCTTCAGCCCTTCCTACCCAGCCCAGTGAGCCAGCTCCTGTTCTCCAAGTTCCCCAATGACCTGGTTCAGGGCCCACTGGGGTTTGAGACACACCCCTTCACAAGGCCTTGGTCCCAGATGAGGAGGGGGTGTGAAATGAGGACCAGGATGCTAAATCCGATGACAGCATGGCAGGTGTGTACGCAGCGTCTGAGCCCCTAGTTCCTTCTACTCCCGGGAGCCACCACTTCTGGTTCTGGGCTGTCTCCAGCTGTGCTGTTTGCTCACTGTTGGGACACATCCCACGTGCAGGGGCGCCCCTCCTGGTGCACAGTGTGAAAGAGTATGCTGAACCCCGAGTCACGGCCTCAACACCAACCTGCCCACTGGCTGGATCTGGACCCTGGGCTCCAACGAAGAATCCCTAATGCCCTACAGAGTGCTTAGGAGGTGCTGGCACCATGGGGAGCTGGGCCATCCTCCCTGTCTGTCACAGCTCCCCTATTATGAGGTGACACTAGGATCCCCCCTGTGGTAGGGACCAGGTCTGAAATTCAAGGCAATGTGGTTGTGGCTGTGTCCAGGGTCATCAGGCCAGCGTGGGCTTGACCCAGGAGCCTGGGGCCGGCTCACAGTGCAGCCTCAGGTTAAAGCCACGCTGCCCTGGGCTTGCTCACACTTTGGATCAAGGCCTGAGCCCCCTCCTCTCAGGTAGATGCTTCTCCAGTGCAGACTCTCTTATCCCTGGCAAGTGCTCCCAGCATGCCATCAGCCACCTTTCCTCCACTTTGGGGCTGCTATACCCTGTAGACACAGGCAGAAGCTCCGTCCGGGCGTGGAGGGTCCAGCATGGTGGGCACCTCAGCAGGGCCAGCAGCAATTCTCAGCCTTACCCCAGCCTCCGACCCCTGTCCCTTGAGTGGCTCATTCTTGGTCAGGGCTGTCTGAATACTCCCTCCTTGGCCTTACCTAGATGTTGGGTTTGTGACGACACTTTCAGGTCTTCTCTTTCTCTACCCTCAAAAGCTGTTTCGCCCATAGTGCTGGACATAAAATCCAGGCGAGAAGCTGGAACCCAGGCACATGGTGCAAAGCACTTGGCAAGATGACAGAAGGAGCAGACAAGCACCGTGGCCTTCAGGTGGCAACAATGTGTCAGTTTTAACAGGCTGGGACAAGAGCGGGCAGCAGAGGAAGCTGCTCTCTGGGCAGAGGCGGGAGCTCGGAGCTCTGCAGCTCGGGTGCTACTCTTCTGTAAGCTTAAAACTGCTCACCAAACAAAGTCTACTAAAAATAATAAATTGACAAAAAAACATAGAGAAGCCTCCCTCTTCCTTGTAAGGCAAGTGGCTGTGGTGTGGTGGCCAGAGGGGTTTGGGTGGGGAGGAGGGACCCAGTAGCTGCCCAAGATTCGAAACCTGGAGATGGGGCTGTGCTGCCTCAGCCAGCCTGTGACAACTTGGCTCACAGCTGGGGGCGGGGGGCGGCTGCCCAAAGGCAGGGCTGGGAGCTGAGGGGCATTTGCCCTGGGCACACATTTTAAAGGGGCACCCAAAAAACTTAGGAATCAGAGAGAGAACAAATATTTTTGAAAAATCCAGGGCTAGGGGTGGAGCTCAGTGGTACAGGGCCTGCCTAGCATGCACGAGGCACTGGGTTCGATCCTCAGCACCACATAAATGTAAAATAAAGCTATTGTGTCCACCTAAAACTTAAGAATAAATAAAAATAATTAAAAAAAAAAAAGAAAAATCCAGGGCTAGGGGTGGAGCTCAGTGGTAGAGGGCCTGCCTAGCATGCAGGAGGCCCTGGGTTCAATTCTAGCACCAGAAAGAAAAGAAAAAAAAAAATCCAACCTGATGTACAAAATCCACAGTGACCAGAATAACAGACTTAATTAATGACAGAATCAGTAACTGTGTAGTTACTGGAGTCTGGGACAGTGAGAAAAGATCTGTCCCCACTGGCCCTCTCCTTGTCTATAATTGTGCTGTTCTGTTCATCATAGATCTCTTGTATTAATTTCAGTAATTTTAAGTGATGCATCAAAACATGACTTAGCCTGACTATTGAGATTTTAGGTGTGTTCTTAGACTTCGCACCCAGGGCGAGAGCCTCTCTGGCCCCACCCTGGCCCCCTCCAGGCGTGGCCCTCACTTTTGAGATGGTGCCAGAGCTACTGGTTCTGACTCACGGCCCTCCACCAGGGAGCCAGCCACCAGCCTCCTGCACAAGGAGAAACCAAAGTGGAAGAAGAAATGGGACAAGAGAGGGGGAGGAGAGAGTCTAGCTGCAAACATGGAGAGTCATTTTGAAAATGGAGAATTAACTTCTCTTGTCAAGCTGAGAGATTGCAAAACAATAGTGCTTGGAGCTGTCTTTCAATATGACCTAATTTCTCAGGGGAAAAAAAAAAGACAAAGGGGGAAGGGTACATTTGGAAATAATAAAAAGGAAGCAAGATAAAGGCAGAGGAGGTTTGTGCCAAAAAATTAGTAAAGTACAGTTCAAATTCGCCATCACCTTTCTGTATAACATGTCACTGGTCTGCAGCAGTGTGCGCGCCAGCTCTGGATACAACAACTGGGCCACATGGGGCTGTTCATGAAGCCCATCGTCCCAGCCCGACATTTGAGCTGGAGGTCGCCTAGGCAGGATCCATCCCTGTGCCCCTTCATAGATGGTGGAAGCTGGCTTGGAGGAGGTGAAGGATGTGCCAAGGCCAGGGTGCAATGGCTGGGCCAGAGGCGGGCGGCAGTCCTGCTGGCTCAGCACTGACCCTTTCAGGCTCAGCACTCAGCATACAGCCATGCACATGAAGCTGAGGATGCTCACGGCAGAACTCAAAGCGCATGTAGGACAGTGAGGGGCCATGTCCAAGGCAGCACTGCCTGAGTGTGCGTCTGCGCCTGTCTGTCTGACTATCTGGATATGTGCAGCAAATTCAAAACTCACAGCACATTAAATTGTAAAAATTAACGACACTTGGGAAGGCATCGTTAAGTCTGCGTTTGTGTTTTCTGGTGGAGAGTTAATTAGTTTGCCACCTTGGGGACTGTTCCAGTTGGTTAACCCATGGTCCTGGCGAGCCATGGCCTCACTGCGTTTGTGGAGACTGTTCATCCCAAACAGCAGGAGCAGGTGAAAACCGCAGGACTCTCTGTACCCCACATGCAGCACAGCCATCAACAGGCTGAGCTAGTGTCTCCTAAAGGCAGTCTCTGGTACAGCTTGGTCAGTGCTGGGTGGGGACTCAGAAGAGGGACATTCTCCACTCCAATCAGAAACTGTGATGGGATGGCTGGGCGCTCCCTGGCTTTCAGCGTGAAACCACTGTCCTGTGTGGGCTCAGGCCCTGGTTTGCCACAGTGTGGAAATAATGGTGTTTTTGTCTCACCCATTTCAGAACACGGCTTCCTGAGCCTCAGACCCAACCATAGCACCTTATAATGGGCAATGAGTGCCAAGGAGGGGAGCTGCCCCAGGGACCAGGTTCCCAGACCCTCCACCCCAGGACTGTGTTCTGACTGACCCTGCCAGGTCACTAGTCCTCGGGGGATGGGCCCTGGGCACTCCCCACCACCTGACAGCAGCAGGGACCTCCACACTCACCGTGAACTCCTCCCGGAACCGCTTGAAGTCGTCTGCTGAGCGCAGGCGGATCTCCTCCTCTAGGTGCTCCAGGGGGATGGGAAAGTACTTCTTGGGCCCCGAGGGGGACCTGCTCAGTAGCATCACTCTCTGCTGTTCTGTGGGTCAGAAGGAACAGGGGCCACTTAGCCCCATTCCCAGGGCCGACTCATTGGCCAGATCCAATGACAACATTCCCAAAGAAGTGCACAGCTGGAGGGGAACAGACCCCCAAATCATGCAGCCCGAGGCTCACCAGGTCCCTGAGCAGCTGAATCAAACATCTGCCTCCTGATATGAGTCCTCTGCTAGCGATGGCAACATCCCTGATCTTGCTGTCCATGGACATCATGGACAGTGTGTCTCCCACCCACTCACCCCACTCACTCCCCAGCCGCCCATGGCCTGTCCTTCCCTCCAGCCCTGCTCCTCCCCAGATGGCCAGAGCAGCTTCATGCTGCAGCTTGGGTTTCCAGGTTTGGAACTAGATAAGAGCAATTATGGGGTCCGTAGCAAGCTGGAGGGGACTGGAAATCCACTAGGGTATGCACGTCTTTTGGCTTCCTCCTCTTTGTAACAAATAGGCCTACTCCCCCAGATCCATAAGCTCCAAATAAGAGAAGCTGTCCTTGTCTAAGGGGGAGGGCAGTGTGGCACTGCAAAGGAAAAGGGCGAGCTGCAAGGGGTACGGCGCAGGACGCTTCCCTAAGCTCAGAGTGAGATACAAGAAGTCAGGGGCCTGCACTTCTCCTCCTGGGATGAGCTGATATGGACAAGGTTCATGGGAAAACTGGACTGCCACCCTTGCAAAAGGCCTGTCCCACCGGCAGAGTCTTCTGAGGTCACCTTGAATCTCCCCACAGGGTCCCTTCCCCAAGAGACAAACAGGTTCCCATGTGTGCCCCTGGGCTTCTCTGCCCCTCACCAGCCACTCCCTCTTCCTCCCAAGCCTGTTGGAATGTGCGGGGTGGGATCCAGGGTGGGAGGATGGCGCTGGGGACCAAATTATCATCTACCAAGTGTCAGGGGGGCCGGAAGGCCCTCCAAAGCCCTGTCTGGCCAGGTCTTCTGTTGCTGATACTCTTATCTCTGCTTTGTGTGTGTGTTTCCTCAAGCCCCAGCACAGTTGGTAGGAAGCGGAGGACAGGAAGTCGTAGTCACTGCTGTGCACCAGTATTTTGTAAAGCCTCTGCTTTATCTTTCTCAGTCAACTCAATGTGTTGAAAGAAAAAATAAATAAATAAAAGCCTCGGTAAGTAGCATTTACCAGTTAGAAACTGAACTTTGAATCTAAGGGTTGGGAGTGTCCCAACAGCCTCTGACCCTCCACCGAGCTGAAGCCGCTTTAGGGGAGCGATTTCCTTCTCTTCAGCCAGATCCTAAGACAGTGCGATTTTCAGTTTGAGCACTTTAGATTGTGAGCCAGAGACTCTTATCAGAGTGATGTGAAAAGCCTTATTGAAAAACGTAACGTGCCCAAACCCTGTGCAAAGGACAGGATGTGAGCAGTTTCTCCAGAAAAGCCACAAACTGAACACCTCAGACATCTGTTCCACACGGGAGGAAAGGCGACTTCAATACAGTCTAGAAACAGAGACGTTCCGCAGTCGTTAGTAAGGCAGAAAAGGACAGCACAGCACCAGGTAGGGGACGAGAGTCTCAAAGCTGGAGGGACTTAAGACCGACTTTCATTGTGTAAAGGAAAAGATAAACACAAAGAGAGGGACCCCCAGGCCTGCTAGAGACCCCGCAGGGGAGCCAGCACCCGTACCTTGCTCCTCCAGGATCCCGTTGGGCATCTTCTTGTCACTGCTGCTGACCACGGCTTTCCTCTGCTTTCTGAACCTGGGAGGCACAAGATGTGTCAGTCCTCAGTGCGCCTAGGCTGGCCAGGGAGCCCGGGGCCCTGGGCACAGGGATACCCACCAGGTGAGCCGGGAAAAGCTCTTCCTGCTGCTCATGGCTGAGCCTGCTGGGGCCAGGCCCGCTGCACATCTCAGTGGCCGGGGCCCACACCCTGCAGCCTCAAGAAGGCTCATTTCCTCATCCGAGCTGGTCGGGGCAAGTCAGCGCCCGGGGACACTCCTACCTGAAGAAGTAGGCGGTGAGGAGGAGCAAGAGGAGGAACAGCAGCAGGGGCAGCAGCAGCCAGGTGAGCAGCGACTGGGAGGTGCCAGGGTCTGGAGGGCCTGGGAGTGGCGGGAGGAGAGCGCTGTCAGGACCCCAGGCCACACAAGGAAGGATGCACGCTGCCCATGACAGTCGGCAAAGTGTCCCACTCGCCACCCTCCGACACCAGGACGGCACTGGTCGTCTGCAGGCCGGTTCCACTCTCTGCCCGTGGAGTCCACAGAGAAGTGGCAATGTAACGAACAAGGGACTTGAGTGCTGCTGTGGACACTAGGGAACCAGGCCTGAGGAGTGGGTGATGCCACTTGTCCAGGCCCCTGGGGAAGGTTTGAGGGAGAGTTCACGGGCCCACATGGCTCACGCTGGCCGAGCCGCCTGTTTCTCTGAGTCTCCAGTGTGCCTGCCCAGGGACGAGGACCTGGGGACGGCAGGGGGTGGCTGCTGCTGCTGGATGCCAGGACACCTTGGAGCCTGCCTTGTTGCTCAGTGTCCAGGCCTCTTGGCTGGGGCAGGGTCCCCGGGCACAGGCAAGTAGCCTGGCCCTGGGGCTGGGTGCAGACCTCACTGGACAGGCACACCAGGACCCACAGTCCAGAGCTGCCAGCACCCTAGTTCTCAAGGACATGTCAGGACCATGTGGAAGACTGGCCACCAGGCACCTCCCTTCCCTCATTGTCCATGTTTCACACCTGCCACACTGACTGTCCTCAACCAGAGACAGGCATACACCCCTGCACCCAGCTCCATGACCTAGTGGCTGCTAGCACTTGCTCCTGCCTTGTGTGCCTGAATTCTGATGGGCATTGGTGGCTTTATTGTCCCCCACTCCCCAGTTTTCCATCAAAGGTCCCAGTCCAAGGACAACCTGAGAGGCCTCCTCCTCCAGGAAGCCCTCTTAGCTCCTCTCCTTTGGATTTAGAGGGACTCTGTGTGGCCAGAGGCATGGGCCACACTCTGCTAGGAGCAAGCAGGCACATCCACGAGGGGAAGGAACCAGCTGGACTTCTGCACGTGTTCTGCAGGCCACAACCTGCCAGAGGCTTCTCCTGGTCAGGTTTTCCCAGGCTGAGTGCTGGGGAATGACCGTCCTGCTCCCTCCCTTCCAACCTAAACTATCCCACCTCCCACCACAGAGCTTCCCTCTCAGCAGCCTGGCCCGAGGCTGTCACCTGCAGCTCAGAGAGCACCAGCATCCCTGCCAAGCCTTGGAGCAACCCCCAGTCCAGGCTGAGGGAGCCTCCTGCCACAGAGGGTCAGAGCTGAGGCTGCTCCATGGAGGGCCTGGGGCTCCAGGTATTTCCGAGAGCCTTTCCACCTTTTCCTTCTGGCCCAAGGCAGCCAGACAGTTAGGAGGGTGGTAGGTCCCCTCCTTGCTCCCGGGTGCACATGCTCTCCTCTCCTGGGGCATCACTATGGTGAAACCCCCAACTTCCGCACCACGCAGAGGTCAGGACCTGGCCCCACTTCTCCAAGGTGGTGACTAAACTGGCTGTAGGGTCTGCTGGGTCAGAGGAAGGGAGCCCTGGGGCCATGCCAGGTCACCCTGTGCCTTATCTGGGGACTTGAGGTCCAGCCTCCTGGAGAACAGGCTGCAGTGACAGACACGGGGATTCCACAGAGATGGGCTGAACAGGGGCAGAAGTGACAGGTCAGAGGGCCAATGGGTCCCCACCCTGGTTTCTGTTATTCGTCAGCAGCTGCCTCTGCTGTGGAGGGTGGAGATCAAGATCACAGACCCCAAGGCCTCCTGAGGTCAGAAGGGAACGTCCAAAGTTGGCATTTTGGGGTCAATGGGGAGGTGGGCCCAGACCACTTAATCTCCATCATCCTAAGAATAAATCCATAGCTTTATGTAAAAAATGTTCTAATTTTTAAATATTGGTAAGTAATTAAATTGAATTCAAATATTATTTTGAACAACAGCATGGACCAGAAGAGAAAACCCTCTGCACACTGGGTGGTGTCCCTTGAGCACTGGCTGTGCTACGGGCACAGAGGCGCCCAGAGAAAGTTCTGGAGTTCTGTTCTGACCCATGCTGACTTGGCTCCTGCTGGGTGGCAGAGGGTCCAGCTGGGGAGGAGCAGAGCAAGCCTCCTGGGTGCTGAGCAGGGAGCAGCCTGCTCCCAGGGCTGATGGCAGACTCACAAAGCCAGTGTGTGTGTATAGTAACACCAGTTCCCTGCGTGCACCTGCACACCAGCAAGTTGAGAGAGTGCACGCAGCGGGGGTACGTGCTTGTTTGCTTACAAAGAACCTGGAAAGATAGGAAAGCACCACCCGGAGGGCGAGGTGGGACCCTGAACCACTCCCTATGCACCTATCCAGGAGTGAACCTCCTGCTGTGTCAGAGGGGGGCACTACCCAGATGTAAAAGCCCCCAGCCTCCCCAGCCCAGGGAGCTCTGCGGGAGGCGGTAGTGGGCCATAGCTCTCCACTGCCCCATGCTTCATCTCCAGGGGTCTGTGGGAGAAGGAAGGATTGGGGTAAAGGGGGAGGAGAGGAAGGAAAGAGGGTGGGGACACAGAGTGAGCAGCTGTGCTCTGGGACTGAGCCAAGGTGACCCAGCGTCGAGGACAGAGTGCTCAGTGTCCCCACATCTCTTCCTTCACCTCTGCCTGGCACACAGTGCTGTTTCTACTATCTACAAGCGAAAACAGGATAGAGGTCTGTTGAAAATGTTCCCACTAGCACAAAAATAGAGAATAAGTGTGCGTGAGCCAACACTTTCTCTTTCCCTTCGTTAATCATAGTTAGGACTGCGGAGTGTGGCTTTCCCAGAATTTTCTCCTATGCAGTTACATTCATAAATATGCAGGTTTGGTAAGTAATGGACGTACTACTCTCATTTCATCCCAAACCGCATGAATTGTAAGAAGTGCTGTTATTCTATGAACCACTAAGGAAGAAAAAGGAGTTACTAATTATAATTGTAAAGAGCTACCCATTTTAAGACACATCCCGATATAGCAATGATACATATGAGAGAACAGATGAAGCACTGTGGGGCAGGTCGGCGCTGGCCTCTCCCATCAGTCTTGGGGAGTTTCCACGGCAGCACGGTGGGGCTCCCGTGCTCTGTGCAAGGGATGCTCGGTTTCCACGATTCAGATGGGTCAAGAGTGCATGGACTCTTTCCAAGAAGTCGTTTCCAACTTCTTTGCATTTCCTTGCAATTCTGCACCTTGTGTGGGTGTGACTTTGTGTATCTCACCAGTGTTTCTGCAGGTAACTCCTAAAACTGGACCTTCTGTGTCCACTGCACACATGTTAAATTTTATTAGAGATTACCAAATTGCCCTCCCCAAAGTATCCCTGATGAAGCCAGTTTCTCCTGGAGATTAACAATGCTTCTCATTTTGTTAATCTGATAGGCACAATCATAATGTCATTTTAATTTTCACTTCTCTAATTTCTTTGGAGTTGATCATCGTTTCATGACGAGTGAAACATTGTTAATTAGATCCTCGCGTTTTGCCTGGTCATATCCTTTACTGGTTTCCTACTTGCTCATCTTGGGGGAGTCGTCCTGTGATATTTTCTTATGTGATCTGTACATATTTACCTTCGATTCCTTGTGTAAAAAATGTGTCATGATGAATACTGATTTCATTTTGTTCAATGAGTAAACAAAACCATTTCCTGTTGTTTTGGCACATTGTGGCAACATGTGAACATCTAAAATGATGCTTCATACTTCTTCGGGGGGAGTCATATTGGGTTTAAAGACTCTCCCACACAGTTGGGGGCCCCTGCAGAGGGCTCAGCCAGAGGAGCACTCTGCAGCTTGTAACCAGAGCCCTGTGTCACTCTTGCTTGCATGACCAGTGGCCACTGCTACGCAGAGAGGTCCCGGAAGAGGCTGCACCCATGCGTGAGTTTCACACTAGGTTCTGTTCTGGTGCCAAGGCCATGTGGCAGCCCCCTCTTCCTCAAAGCAACAGCCCCGGCCATGGCAATACCATAAGCCAATACATTTATTTATTTTTCAAATGACTGAGAAGCCCCAAGCAAGGAACGTGGCATCATCTTGCTGGAGACCTCAGGGGTGTCACAGGGCTGAGCAGATTCTGCCCTACTCTGGGGAGACAGAAGGATGCTGTGTCTGTACGCTTCCCAGATGTGTGCAGGTGTGTCCTGGCCATTTGCCAGGTGTTCCTAAGAAGCCAGGTGATTAGTGTTGGCAAGAAAAGCTAGGTCTGCAGGCTGAGATGTTTCGCTGAATGTCCTGTAGGTGTTGGGCATGGCCAGGGGGGCTAGCTGCTCTGTTTGGTAGAGGGGCTCACTGTCCTTGGGTGGGTCTGGGACCTCCCAGGCTATGGGACCTTGCTAATGACATGCACCTGGAGAGCTGGCTGGCTAAGAGGCCAGTATGTTACATGCAGCTTACATGAGCTGGCAGCTCCCGGGTATGTGTGGGGGTGGGTTTCTCTAGGAAGGGAGAAGACGGGAGCACTTGGAGTTGCTCTCCCAGTCAGGGGCAGGCATCAGCTGCAGATCCTCACCTTTTCCCTCTTGTGTCCAGAGGACATTAGTCCAGGTCTGGTCATCAGTTAAAGCCCTTGACTGGGGACTTGAGCCCCTGGCCCGCCTCATGCTACTGACTGCTAACTGCTTTTCTAACAGGCTTATATTTATGGAGGGCTGCTGATAATTTTGGTTTTCCTTAAACCTTGCAAGGGCCAAGCATGATGCTTCATTCTATGCGTCAACTTGCTGGGCCCTGGTTACCAGGCATTTAGACTGACATTTGAACCTGCAGACCGAATGCAGCAGACGGCCCCGTCCAACCTGGGGGAGGTCTGGCTGGACACAGAGGCTGAGCCTCCTGGGGAGAGGACTCCTGCGACACCCTTGTGCCTCCAGCCCTTCCTGGCCTTGTACCAGTCCTCTGGGGCTGTGCTGTGCAGACCTTGGACTGGCTGCCTCGGTGACTGTGAGCCTGTCTTATGATGAGCGATGCATATCTTCTTACAACACATAGAAGTTATAAATATACAATTTTCAGTTCCTGATAGCAAGTGTGTAGTTCTATATTTCTGTCTGTACGTGTCCTAAGGTTCTGCTTTCAGGGAGAGCCCTGACACAGTAAGAGACACCGTCAGGGAAGTCACTCATGTTGGGGATGGAGCGGGAAGGCCCAGGAGGTGTGTGAGAGGGACCAGCCTTGATGGTCACCACCAGGGGCTCTGCAGCCACAGGGGCCTAGAAGTCTACCCGGGGCCCACGGAGGCTGCCCAGGGAACTGTGTCAGCCCCTTGGGGAACTGAACTCACCCAGTCTGGCCTAGGTCTCCTGTGTCAGCTAGGGAGGGGATTGAAGAATCAAGGTTCCACTGCAGGCAATGAGGTGGGCCAGATGACCCTGCCCCATGCTCCCTGCTGATCACAAAGGCCAGTGCGGATGAGCCCTCTGTGGTCCAGGGAATGTTCCAGAGCACTGATCTCTAATACTCACTGCACCCTCAATAGCAGGCACTGCTGTCATCTCCACCTCCCAAGTGGGGTACTGAGGCACAGAGGGGCTCTGTGATTTACCCAAGGACACCCAGCCAACACCGACAGAGGTGGAGTTCAGAGCCAGGCAGTGTGACTGGAGAGGGTTTGCTCACCTCCCTCCCTGCTTCCTCTCTTCCTCTGCCTCCCGTTAACTTTGCAGGGCATTTGTTTGTTTCATGGAGTAACACTTAGATGCCATACAGCACACCCCCTTTAAGTGTCTGAGTCCGTGATGTTTGTTGGATCACGACGGAGTTGTGTACCTCTCGCCCAATCCAGTTAGCACATGTCCATGCTCCCCATAAGACCTCGCCTGCCTCTGGGTCACTCCCCACTCCCACCCAAGCCCCGGGTGGACATTTCCTCCCACCTGGACACTCCATACCATGGAATCATACAGCGTGGTCTTTTGGGTTGCTTGGGCTTGTTTCTAAAGGTTCCTCCGTGCTATTACATGTACTCTTTTTCTTTCTCTTTGTTTAACTTTTAAACTATAAAGAATGTGGGAGAATAGAAAATAATACTCCACCCTGTGTGAGTGGGGCAGCACCATTGATTTTTTTTTTTTTTTTGGTACCAGGGATTGAACCCAGGGATGCTTAACCACTGAGCCCCATCCCAGCCCTTTTTACTTTTTTTGAGACAAGGTCTAACTGAGTGGCTTAGGGCCTTGCTAAGTTGCTAAAGCTGCCTCTGAACTTGCAATCCTCCTGCCTCAGCACCCCTCCCCCCCCCCAGCTGCTGGATCACAGGTGTGCACCACTACACCTGGCTGCACCAAGGAAATTTTAACCCTTCTGCTCTCCTGCCTCCCACCACGGTGGCCACCAGCCTTCAGCGGGGGCTGAGGACCAGCACCTGGGGCTAAGCTGGCTTCAGTCAAATGCTGAACAGCAGCTCACCCAGCTGCCTGTTTGTCGGGAGCACACTAAGAAAGCCAGCCACGCCCTTCTCGCCTCTCACCAGCCCTTACCACCCTGGACCACCTGTCATTCCCAGGTGCCCAGGGGTGGCAGTGGGGGCCTTGGCAGGCCAGCTAAGAGCAGGGGCTCCTCACCTGCAGTGGTGCTGGTCCAGTTGCTCTCCGCTGTGGTGGTCTCGTTGCTCTTGAGCGCTCTGGTGAGTGGCAAGCTAAAACCTGCCAGCAGGAGTGGACAGAAGGGCTCCATGGTGAACCTGCAAGGACAGGGACAGGCTCAGAGGGCTCGCCTGCAGTGTCTCATGGCCGGGATGGGGACGAGCCCCATTTGAGGTTTACCCTGAGCCAAGAACTCTGCCTGCTGCTTTCATTTTATCTTCTCCCCACCCCTCCACGGTGATGTCATCATGTTGACTGGGTTCAGTCGGAGGAGCCACCCAAGGCTCAGGGGTCCAGTTTTGCTGATGGCTGGTAAGGGCCGGGGGACACTTGAACCCAGATGCCTGCCCATGCCAACACCTCTTGCCAGGACCCACATCTGGACAGCCCACCTGGCATCCTGGGTCCTTGGCCTTCTGGCCCCCCACTCTTGCTGACGGCCCTCCCTGCCACTCCCACCTCATGGCACCCAGCAGGGCAGGTGCTTTCCCTCTGCTTCTTGGTACCCCCCACGCTGCCTGGGGGGTCTCACTCCCGTCAAGGCCCAGCTCAGAGGCCCTGGGCTTGGAAGGCAGCTCACAGGCTGGCTTCGAGGGTCTTCCCTGTTCTTGGCTGTGTCAGCACCCCTGGTCCAGCCCTGGCGGCTCCCACTGGCCCTTGCGTCTGATGTGCTCACCCTCAGGTGAAGCGGAGGCAAGCTCCTGCTCGACAGAGCTGGTGAAGGAAGCCAGGGGTTTGCTGGGTGTCGAGGGGGCACCTCGCTAAGGGAGCCGAGTGTTCACTGCGTGTCCAGGTGGGCGCATGGGGCAGACCCAACCGCAAAGTGCCCCCACACAAGGAAAGGCCCTTACACACTAGGGACACACAGGTGCAGTCACCTCAGATCCCCGCTGGGGGATCAGTGGAGCTGGCAGCACCTGTGATGAGCTGGAGGCGCCCTCACAGGAGGACTCACTGGCAGGTGGTGGGCGGCAGAAGCTGCCCAGTGGGCCTTGGTGCTTACAAGGTAAACGAGGGTTGAGGGGAGGGGTCCTGTCCACTGAGCCCCATCCAGTTAGCCCACTATCGGCACCTTCCTATCCGAGGCCTCCCTGGGGGATGCAAATGGAGCTGGTCTCAGAACCGAGGCCAAGAAACACTCAGGCCGTTGGCACAGTGAACAGTAGTGTTATTAGGGAAGATGCGGGAACGAGCGTGGAAACCGAATCACGTCTCAGCCATCACCACCACTAAGATGAAGCCACGATGGTGCATATTGTACCCGTTAACCCAGGCCACTAGGACAGTGACAATCAGCACTTGCCCATCTCTCCTCTTTGATTTCCAAAGCACACAGTTTAGGTTTACAAAGTGAGCCACATACACACAAATGGCTCTTGTCCCCTAAGCCAGTGCCTACACGTGCTAGGCCCCTCACATGGGTACTGTCAGCTCAGTAGACCTCCAGGCCTAAAGAATGGAGGCTCTGAGAGGGGAAGGGGGTGGCCCAGAGTCGGGAGAGGACCATGGTTTGAACCCAGGGCTGGAGATGACAGCCCTCGAGACCACCCAGGCTGCCCTGGGCCTCCCATGACAGGCAGTGCTGCACATCTCTTTTAAAATCTGTCACTGCAGGCTGCCATGATACTTGTAATATACTTGAGCAAATTACCGAGTAATCGATTGGGAAGTATTAACTGGCTTAATACAACTCCAGAGATGCAGGATTCCTAGTAGAAACATTTCCCCCATCTCATGCATTAACTTGATAACACTCCTCTCCTGATGCTCGCCTAAGGAGGGCGGACATTCTTGAGAATGAGGAAGATCATTTCACTCCTCTCTGACATCCAGGTCTGCAGAAACTCAACGGAGCAGCAGGCGAGTTTCCCGGTATGACCAGCAGAGGGCGATAAACTCTGCAGACTTCAAAACCTGTCCCACTATCTGGAGTCCCTTTATAGTCCCACTTAAGAGTCCAAGACCAATGACTCCGTGCCTGTTATCCCCCACCATCCACTCTCGTAGGGCTTGTGCAAGCCACCTGGTAAGCACAGGCATAAAACTGTTCAGAAATAGTGTTTGAAATAGGAATTAAATCCATGCTGAAGTTTAAGGATTTGTATTTAAACAGTATCTGTTGGGTGCCAAACGATGTGTGAGGGGCATAAAGCATATGTGATCTCCAGAATAGAAGATCAAAATAGTATACTCCTTCCAAAGCAGACTTTATTTTTATTTGCCTCAAAGTTTCCCAGCTATCCATTTGAATAGAAACCTTTTTTTTTTTTTTTTAATTCTACTGAATGCGTTTTCCGTACTCTTCACTGGGCAATGGCTGGGGTCAGGCAGCCTGCTAGGGCCTGGAGGTGCAAAGCTGAATACTGTCCCATCTCTGCCCTCCAGTAGCTCACTGAGCTGTGAGCACAGGGGAAAGGAAGGCTCCCGGGTAGCCCCCCGCGATCTGCAGTGGTGCCACAGTGCCAAGGAATGGGGAGAGGGTGGCCAATCAGGTTTCCCCAGAAATGAAGCATAGGGGAGAGTGAACATCCAGAGGTGAGCGGACTCCTCACCTGCCATCAAGTGCCTGTCTAGAGCAGAAGGCAGAGAGTACCCCGGCTAGACAAGGCTCTCTCTCCATTCCTGTTCATTTAGGGTCCTTCCACCAGCAAAAGAGAAAGACACAACATCCCCTTTCAGATGCTCTCAATCTGGGGTCCCTTGAAGTCCCATCTACACGCCAAGAAACATCGAGACTGTGGATATAGCGAGTGCCATCGTACCCATCACAGGACGCCTCGGCCCTTTCCCAACATGCATTTCCCCTTTGCACAAACGCTGCCTGGAGTGTCCTGGTTAGGCAGGAGAGTGAAGGTCCAGAGGGTGGGCTGGACCCCTTAACCTACTGCCAAATGTCCAGAGTGGAAAGTCCTTAGCCTCCACTTGGATGACTATAGACAGGAACAGATGTTGCCAGACAGTGTCAAGGGCTTCCTTTTCACCTAGGGCTCAGGGCTCTCCTTAATGGGCATCCGTGGGACGCTGGCTAGCAAGGGCTGGGTCCTGGGGACTGGGCCTGCCTCCACCCCGGAGGCAGCCTGATGGGGGACAGCCACAGTGAGCACAGACAGAGAGTTGCCTTGGGCCTTGCCACAGAAGTGCAGGCCGGAAGGACAGTGCCACTTTCTGAAATAATCTGAACTAGCCATCCCTTCTGGGCCACCGTCCAGGTACCATGATCGCCCCCACCAGCCTTCATCCTGCCTCTTGGAACCTGCTCGGGCAGAAGGCCCTCCTCTGAGCCTTGTCCAGAGACAAGAATCTGCAGCTGGGGGCTCCCTGCTCTAAGTGTCTTTGTCTAGAACCCCTGAAACTGTTTTATATGAAATCAGGAAGGTGTGGCTCCAGGACAAGACGATTATTCTTTAACACATTGGGGAAAAACAAAAATGCAGACAAAATGATGCCTTTTCATGGTGAAGAAGCAGCAAAGTCCAGCCAGTTCACAAGTTTTAGGTGTGAATATACTTACATGGGTGGAATATTTAAATAATAATAAAACAGTAAAATTCATAGACTGTGTTTCAGACATCTCCACAGTGATTCCCACCTCTGCAGAGTGGGCTTTGCTTGTTAAAAAGAAAAAGGTGCCAAGGACGGGCTTGTTATCTCCGTGGTGAAGACTGGAACTTAATTGCTTTTGAACAAAGGTAATTGCATTTGTCTAAATGCAAAATCACGGACATACTTTTGAAAGGAGGGTGGCAAAGAAGTCCATGCACCAAGAAGGAAAAAGGAAAAGAAAATAGCTAGAAAGAAAGGAGGATGGGAAGCTTGGTGTTTCCCAGACCTGGCTGAATGTCACCAAACAAGGGCCTGCGCTGGCTTAGGGTGTCCTCCTGGGCCCAGGCAGGGGACTCACCGACAAGCAGGAGCTGGCTCCCCGGAGCGAGCTGTTGTCCTGTGCCTCTTCCCCCACCAGGATGGATGGACTGGGGCCGGTGGGTTGGAGCGCAGGCAGGTAGGCAGGAGGCAGGAAGCAGGAGGCAGGAGGGACTGCTTTGTGCTGGCTACTTGGGCTCTGGCTTCCTCTCCTCTAACACCCTCTGCCTTGGACTGACTGACAGGATGGCTGGAGATGGTGAGGTACTGGCTGCCTGGACAGAACTGCGCGGGGTGAGGAGGTGCCACACTTCTGCAGCCTGAGGTCCGTCCGGGGCCGGGCAGCACAGCCCCACAGCTGCCCTCTGTGCACACAGGCCCTGCCTGTCTGGACTGATGCACTTGTGGCATCTCTGAGGTACTGGAAGGAGTCTTAGGGTTCAGGAAACTGAATTCAGAGCACACTCTTCAAAACTCTGGAGGTACCTGCCCTGGTGGTCAGTGGAAGGCTGACAGGGACAGAGATTTGCCTGCCCCCCCTCCCCCCCCACACACAAAGGCCAGGTGTGTTCAGAGATGTCTGATGTCTCTGAGGAGAACAGACAGAACACCTTGGGAAAGGGGGTGACCGGGAGCCTGTGGGAGCTGAGGAGGAGTTTTGAGTTTGGGGTGTTGGTGGGGGTGGGGGGATGTGGAGTTGCCAGGCTGGAGGGAGCGCTCAGTGGGGGACAGGGCCAGGCTCCCCCTCTCAGCTGCACTGCGGACTATGAGGGCACCCAGGTCAGGTTTCCTCTGGCCACTGGGGCAGTAGAACTATGGCTCCCCCATGCTTGGCTGGCCTCACTGACCTTCCCAAGTGGAGACTGCCACTCCTGGAGTAAAGGGTGGGGGAGCCGAAGGTTGGGACAGAGGAGCAAGGCGCTGTGTCTTGGGAGTCAGCACCCTGCCTCTTCTCGAAGCCAACAGTAGCAGAATCATCCCCAATGCATGTGGGAATCCGTTAGGTTTGTGCCAATGGCTTTGTAATCCATTTTGGGGCTCTGACATGAACATGGCTAAAGACCCGTGCCCATTGTGTATTACATGCTGACCTTGATTTCATCAGGAATCACACACACACACACACACACACACACACACACTATCCCAGTCCTGGTGGGGCCACTCTGGCTTCCTGCTTGGCTCTATTGGGCAAGACCTGATGTTCAGGGGATGGATGGCACAGGCAAGGGGCCTCCTGAGGACACAGCCATGCTCAACCCAGGTCACAAGGAGAACCAGGAGCCTGCTGGCCTTCAGTAGGTCTCTTAAGGGACAACTGCAAATTCTTATGTGGCGATGCTAATTTGCATAATCCCAATTATGAATGGTGCCCTTTTGAAGGTGAATAAAAAGGGAAGAATTTATCCTGTGAGAAGTCAGTTTCTTCCTTTCCCAGGCAGACCCAGGACAGCTGAAGATGCAAGGAAGCCTCTCAGAAGCTTTGCAGACCCTGAGCCATTCTGGAATCTCCTTAATGAACAGCAAGCCCTCTCACCAACACCCGTTCAGAGAGCAGGACGCTCAGGGCTGCTGTAGCTGGGCCAGATGGTGAAGTGGGCATCGCCAGACGGACATGGGATAAGTCTCTCTCCCCAGGAAAGAGAACCATCCTTCTTGTCTTTAAAGAAGAAGCCCACGAAGCCCCAGCAAGCTGACAGGTGGCAAGTGCATGAAGGGTGCAGAAGACCAAGGGCAGAGCTGAAGGCTCCTCTGTCTGATCTCAGGGCGGTGATGACCTACAGTGTCCCGCGATTCTTCATGAGCTTCAAAAATCACCAATAATTATTTTTTCCTACCCTTGTGGTAACTATCACTTCAAATAAGATATGACACCACTGAATCCTTAATTCATTAAAAATTACCAGGTAAGCCACACTGAGACCATTTCATTGGTGACAGTCTTTGGTTCCTCACCTAAACCACATTCTCACTAGAGACCCAGCCATTCATGACTAATTTAGAAGTGCCCCGAGGACAGAGGTTGAACCTCTGCAGATGTACGTGGTCGACAGCTCACAGGCACACGGATGTGCCTCCATACCCCCAGTCTCTGGAGCTCTCTCACCCGTGTCTGACCGGGTCCCTGTGGAGGTATGCCGCAGTCTGGCTGGGCACAATCAGGAGCCACTTGTCAAAAGAAACTAACTTTATTTTTAGAACCAAACACGCCAAACAAACAGCCTCTCAGGAAAAACCCCTCAGAGCCTCAACTGCCACCACCGGCTTTCCACAAGCCTGTCTCTCCCCCGAGCATATTATTTATGGTGTTTTTGTAAAAACCACTATGGTCGTTATTTAAATTAAACAAAAGGGGGAAATGTTAGAGTCTGTAAACAAGTCAAAATAACACCTGGAATTTTGCCAGGGGAATGTTAGAGTTCGTAAACAAGTCTGGATGGTGCCTGGCAAAATGCCAGAGGGAATGGTTTGAGAAGTAACACCAGCGAGCCATTAAGTGTGGAGATTCCTTATTGGTTGACTGATGTATCTAGTTTATGCTAATTAGATAAGCTGTGTGGACTGTATAAATACTGCTCCTGTCCTGCAATAAATGGCTCCCACTCCTGCTGTATCAACGTACACAAGTTGTTCGTCACCCCCCCTGATTATTCTGCTGCAGCCGGACTGCGGCAGAGGTACATGAAGTCAGTGTGGACGGTGAGCTCTGCTCTCTGGGAAGGCCACTCGGGTTAGCGTCCACTCTCGTTATCGTTATTGTGTCTTGGCATTACTGAACATGTTCAGGTGTCAAAACTGTCAAAACCGTCAGGTGACTTTGGAGTGATGAGGGTTTCTTTCTAATTCTCTGACCTCTCCAGGGCCTTGTCCATGTGGCTCTCCCGGGCAGGTGCCCTGCTCTCTTTTCTGTCCACTTCAGCTTTCCCCTGGTGGGCTCCTCAGTGGTCACCGACCCTGGGAAGCCCTGCTGTCGCCACACCGACCCTCAGCACTCTTGAGAGGCCACTCCTCCCGGCTGCTGATGGCAGCCAATGTCTGTTGCCTGCTCCTCTGCTGCACGTGAGCGCCTGTCAGTCAGCGCCCTCTCTGGGTCTTGCATTTCCTGGAGGGAGAAGGCAGAGGCCAGCAGTAACACTGCAGGGGTGCTCCCAGGACAGTGGGGAAGGAAGCACAGTCCCTGCTGAGGGAGACAGCCTGGCTCAGGGACAGGGCTTCTCCCGTAGGACTATCAGCAGGACGTGCTTCTCAGGACCTGCCTTTCACAAGAGCCCAAAGGATGCCCCTCGGGGCTGTGTTCCACCTGGAGGTGCAGGAGGGTGAGGGAGGGAGACACATCCTCCATTTTCACAAAGCCTGGAGGGGGCGGTGCCTCTGCCTGTCCCCCACTGGCATCCCTGGGCCCCTGCCTGTGAAGCCCACCTCAGGGAACAGGTGGGCCGGCTACCTGGGACCCTGGAGGGCTGCTCAGGAGGGGGCCTGTGCTCTGAGGGTGGCATCTTGGGAGTTCTCCAGAGCTTTCTTCTGGGATAATCAGATAAAGACACTTCCTCTATCCTGTGACTTTCCTTTGACTTTACCTGGACTGTAAATCAATTTTGACGTCCTTCAAACAGAACCCATAAATAACCCTACACTGCCATCAGCGCTCCCAGGGCAGAAGCTGCAGCAGGATGAGAGGCTAATGTTCCCCACCTGAATGCTTAAGAGGGTCTCTCAGCAATGACCCAATCGTCTGGGCACACAGCTCTATCGACTGTCAGTGACTGGATGCACGGTCTAGGGTCCTTCTCAGAGGCTGAGGCGGATCACTCTGGGAATCGGAGCCCTGGGCAAGGCTTGAAGAAAGATGCTTGACCCTCACTAAAGCAGCCCGGTGGGGAGCGGACGGTGCACGCGGCAGCACTCCGACCTCCTGAGTGGTGCTTCCTGGGCCTCCCGGTTTTCTGCTCTCCCTCATGCAGGCGCCCTTGGTGCTGTAGTAGGTTCTGGTGAGACTCTGGGGCACAGCGAGCAGCAGGAGGACTCAGTGTGACCCTGGCTAATGACCAGGATGGGCAATGACCTTTTAATGTCCACCACGGGGCTCCAGAGGGCATTGCACACTTCAGGGGCTGAGTCACCAAGGTGCTAATTCTGGACGTGGACTATCTCCTGAGCACGCCTCTGGGGGAGGGGAAGGTGGCCACGTGGCCAGGTGCCAAGGCCACCCTGAGGCTCAGGCAGGCCACTGCTCTTTACAGCCCTCAAATCCAATTGGGCTCAATTTGGCAAATGCCTTCTAAGCCCCTGGGGTTTGCTCAGTGCTCAGGAAGTTCTCAGAATGTCAGGGACCCCACCCCTGTCCCAGTGAGGCCATGGTCTCCTCAGAAGCAGCACAGCATGTGGGGGACAAACGACCACTGCCCCTTGGGGCGCTGGACCCCAATGTACGCAGCAACTCCACAGCCTGTGCACACGCTCTCCTTGAGAGCTCTACTGTTCCACCAGAGGACGCTGCGCCTGCAGGGCTCATTTCTTCTCTTAAATATAAACCAAGAACAGGACTGATCCAGGTCGATCTGATTTCCCAGGCTCTGAAACCCAAATACCAAGCCACACAAAGTTGAAGTGGTGGTTGTGCTTGTTTTCTGCTAATATGTCCTTAAGTAGGTTTCTGTCATTGGAACCCGAATAGCAGAAATTCAGTGAAAACTGCTTCCGTTTGTGATCTGGTCACATGCCTGAGCTTAGGTCAATAAAATCGATCAGCAAGTCAATGTGGAGAGAGGAATGGACCTGTGCTGACGCAGAGGCACCAGCTGAGCCAAGGACGTCGGGTCTTTACCTCGTATGCAACACACAGCACCATGCCACTGGAGTTCTGGTGCCTCCTTAGAAGGCGGGCTGACCAGCTGCCTCACCTGGAGCACGAGTACCCGGCCTTCCATGGAGGATCACACGCAGCCCGGTGTCCAGTGCATTCACATACACACGCACACACACGTGCACACACACGCACAGCCCTGACCTCCTGGAAAAGCCTTTGGGGAGTCCAGGGAAAAACCCGGACTGTCCTGAGAGACTCCAGGTGTTTCCCTGAGAATGTAACCAGGGTGTTTGTTGCACAGGGACATGTCCTCATGGCCCACATGCAAAGGGGTAAGGGTCCTCAGGGAGGTGTATGGTGGTGACCGAGCACCCTGTATTCCCACAGGACCTGCATGACACTCCCTCTCCCCCTCCCATTTGCCCATCTGGCCTCAGTCTGGGTCCCCACCCACAGAGGCTTGGGGACAACCTCAGTGCAGATGGCAGATGCTCAGGGGATGCTCAGGGGATGCTCAGGGGTGCCCGGTGAGCAAATGATCAGGATGAGAGGATGAATGAACAGGCTGGACAGACACGCTGCAGAAGGGCAGATCCTTGTTTCCTACCAGCTCTGGCTACTCGAGGCAAGTCCCAGTGAAGACCCTGGACCTTTGGTATTTTACAGGTCTAGTCCTGATTTCTTGCTCCCAGGTTTGAGCCTATTGGAGGACAAGGCCAAGTGGGGGCCAGAAGGAGCCAGCCGCACCCCAGAGCTGCAGCGTCATGGAGACCCTCCGAGGCTGGTGCCAAGCACACGCGGCACTGTGTCTCCTCCTCAAGGCACCCAGGAGGCAGGCGCTGTCATCTCTCCCACGTGGGGAAACTGAGGCCCTAGACGGCCAAGAGAAGGGCCAAGGTCATTCAGCCAAACAAGCAGAAGAACTAGGGCTAGAAGCCAGCCCTCTCAGACCCCCAAGGTCCCGCCTGAACCCCTGCACACGCTGCCTGGGGTTGGTGGGGGAGCTGGGGCCCAGGCGCAGGAGAAGACCCCAGGGCCTGCGGGGGGCTTGCCCAGGGCGGAGGAGCTGCTGGTTTGGTGGGCTATGTCCTGGAAGGCACATGTTAACGACCTTTCTCTAGATCAGGCCTCTGTGGGTTGGTCTGTGGACTGGGCCAGAGTTTGGTGAACAGCTTTGCCCACACCTTTGGCTCAAGAGGGTTGGAATCCTCGTCTTAGTGTGTGGTGCTTCCCTGGTGAAGCCTGTGTCAAATCAGTCATTTCTTGAGAAACACACTAAAAACACTGTGTGTAGGTGGCATGGGGGTCAGAGTGGGTTAGGGGATGGGAGAGTCCAGGTCTCAGCTCTCCCCCCAGGCTGAGAAGCCCCCGTTTTCTTACTGTCCTGGTTTTCAACCACTGCTGTCTCCCATGGGGGCTGGTCGGGGAGCCCTGGGCAGGGCCGCGTTAGGCTTGATAACAGAAGACTCAGGTCCCTGATCACAGATGAGATTGGGGCGGTGCTGAGGCTGACCAGACCCCGTTCCTCTGACAGACCACTCCCCTGGGGCATGGCTGTCAGCAGGGGCTCAACCAACACTGCCTCCACCCTGCTTGGCTTCTAGGAACAGCAAGAAACTCCTGCCTGGCAAAGCAGGGGACAGAGTCTGGGCTGGGTCAAACTATTTTGACTGGACCAAGAGAAGGAGATTCAAGAGGTGGAAAGATCCGCAAGATGATGGTGACCCGTTCGACCTGCAGTTGGAAAACGCTGGGGAGATGCCTTGATTCACCTGCCTGTGGGAAGGCTCCTCTGGAGAACGGGGCAGGGGGAGGGGTGACCAGCAGCCCTGGAACTGGAGCAAGAACAAATGCGCCCGAGAAGTCAGGTCTTCAGGTTCCCCTGGGAACAGAGGCTCTAAGAAGTTACCCTCATGTCCCCACCCCAAATGCCCTGCATCCTGGAAGACATTCCCTGTTTTGCTCTCTGGAAATTTCTACTCCCAGTCCAGTTGCTAGACCCTTGGGTACAAGTCTTCCCATGGATCAGTGTTCTTTCTGTGTTGGGAGTTAATGCTTATACCTGGAGTTGCTGGCTCAGGAAGTAGCTGTACACTTACCTTTCTGAAGGTTAAATCAATTTGAATTATTTGCAAATGAAAACCTTTCACATAAAAGTCTGACAATTTGGCTTTTCTTGGGAAGACCAGGTGTGGCATGCATTCCTGCATGAACCAATGTGTCCCCACTCCACCCTATTCCAGGCAGTGTCACCCCCACCTGCCTCCTCCCTCACAGTCTATGGCTGCCACTCCACAGGTAGACACCTGGCCTCAGGGTCTGGGTTTGAAGGGGCTCTCCAGATGCAGAGGGCGCATCAGTCTTATCGCCAGCTCTCTCACTCAGAGCTCCAACCAACCAGTTTGAAATTGGGGTCTGGACCAGGGAAGCCTAATTCCTTTCTCCTGACTCAATATCACAAGTTTCAGTACTTCCAAGTGAAATGCCTCCTTCCAGCCCCTCACTGTGCCAAGTTGTGGGAGGATTTTAATTTAGTTTGGTCTTCCTTAATATGCTGCAGATATACAGATTTTAATCTTCTTTTATTAAAAATAAATCCACCCTATTCGCTTGGGTCCCTTGTGTAAATATCTAATTAGGGCAAACACTTGGCCTAGCCCAACAGGGGTGTGACGACGTCCCTCCAGAAGGGAACCGACTTCAAAGACTTGCCCTGTGTTCTGAGGAATGCTAATTGGGCCACACAACGTGTATGGATCATCTATAACTGCTCCTCCGCTTATTTGGGAGAAAATTTGACCCCAAATTGCAGCTAAGAAAAGAAGCCTCCCTATTTGACAACTCAGAGAAGCTGTTTGGACCTTCTTTGGACACCCCAACTGGGTGGGCATAGGCAGCCCCACTGCTGCTTGAGGGGACATGTGGGGCTGGGGCCTGCCAAGCCCTGGCCCATCACTCACCTGCCCAGGGTGGCACATTTGATGCTCTGTCGGTCAATCTGAAGAGCAGCTTCCTCCCAATCTCCCCTGACATTCCTGATAAGGGTGCAATGGGTACCCCATGGCCCACCGGGAACATTACATGCTGAGCAGTTTTACTGGCCCTGTTTTATGCTGGGTCACGTGGGAAGGAGGAATCAGAATTTACTTCTAGATCTGAGATGATCACAAACCAGAGAGTAAAGCCATTCAGCTCAAGTCACACATGTAGAGAGGGGCAGAGGCCACTTTGGGTCTCATAGAAGCAAATTTTTAGTAGCTTCATTCATTCATCCAATTACTCATTCAACTATTTATTGTTCCAAAGGTGAACAAAGCAAACACAGCCCTGTCCCTAGGGACCTCTCTTCACACATGGTCAGTTCAGGCCGCTCTAGCAAGAGACCTTAGATTGAGTGATCACACAGCAGAGATTTCCCAGTTCTAGAGGATGGAAAGTTCAAGATCAAGTTGCCAGCAGGTTTGGTGTCTGGTGGAAGCTGCTTCCTGGTTCATCTATGGCTCTGTCCCTTCATGGTGACTTCTGTCAAACTGCTTTCTACCCCTGGTCCCTAGTGGTACTCATAAACAGGATTCCTGGGGTGGGGGTGTAGATCAGTGAAAGAGCATTTCCTAGCACATGCAAGGTCCTGGGTTCCATCTCTAGCACTACAAAGAGGAAAAAAAAATTCTCTCTCCATTTCTACAGGATCCAACAAGTGTCCTAATAGGAATCCTCTGTGCTGTTGTGCTGACTGCACACCTGGAGATCCGCAGGGCAGCTGCACTCTCTCTACTCATAGTTTTGGGGGAGGTTCTTCTCTGCCACCTGTGGCCCAGCCAACTCTGTACTGTTTACTCATTAAGGCTACATACTTTAAGTAATATAGTTCCAGGGTTACATTTTTCTTTATTGATGCTTTGTTGGTAAACTACAAATCAATACCATTAAGGAAAATTATAATAGCAGCATAACAGTAAACCAAAAAGCTATCTTTTGGGAATATTAATAAATTGAACTCTTTTCTTTAATAGAAAATTCATACTAATTTCATAAAATGGTTTGCTCTCACACCAGGAAACATTATGGTGCTCATGAATTTTTAAAGAAATGTTGAATTTAGTATGACCAGGAGCCAGTAATAGAGATTTTTTTTTTCAGATTTGTTTCTGTTCACTTGTTAAGGAAATATTTACTAAGTGTCCACTGGACATGGAGGCATAGTTTAATTGATGAGATTAGACAAACATGCTGCCTTCTAAGGGTTTTCAGTCTCACTGGGAGACTAAGTTTCCTTGAGAAAAGCTTCAGTAGGTTCAAGGGGGATAGGAGAATGGCAGGTAATGGACCCTTTAAAGGTTTCCTCGATTCTTTGTATCACCAGATGTCCTGGGTGTTGGAGAGGCCAAGGGCCCTAAGTGCCCACCTCTGCCCTCCTGTCACTCCTATGAGCAGAAAACTATGCATCTTCCATGCCTCTAGGTAGTGGGTCACCTTAATGGAACCTGAGTTGCCCAGAGGTCCGGATGGTCAGCAGAAAGCTGGCTGTGCCTCTTCCCTGAGGTCAGAGTCCCGCTTTTCCTGCCTTGGGCAGGAGCTTTCCGGGGCTTGCAGTGGAGCAAGAGGGAAGGTAACACGACAATGTCACTGTTTCAGCTCAAGGGGATGCTGGGTCTGGTCTCACAGTCAGAGTGACCATGACATCGGAGCCATTGTTGAGCATTTTACTGTCCTGGAATCACCCTGGGAACTCAACGGGAGGATCTGGAGGCAGCCGGGAGGGAGAGTTGAACTCACTACCTGCCACTGGCAATGTCCTCCCTCTCCTCCTCTGTAATCTGGAGCATCTTTAGGAAGGGAGGGTACTGCTTTGCTCAGTTCTGTTCTGCTCGGCTTTGGCCTGGGGATGGTGATGGGGGTACAGGGAAGGCCACACACCTCTGTTCTGGGGTGCAGTCGGGTACAGGGGGCTCCAGGGTGCTCACAACCCAGTAGGCAGACGGACACTCAACAAACATGATGAATATTCAAGAGGAAGCAGAGTCACAGGGTGTCTGAGAAGGAATTTCAAATGATGTAAGTACTATTTCATATTGTTTGGATTCAACTTGACGCATTTGGGAACCTCAGAGCTGGGGAGGTGACCGATTCGCGCATGCGCAGCTCTGGAAACCCGTGTTCAAAGCCGGCGATGACCAGCAGGTGGCGCCATCGGGAGGAGTAGCCATCCCCGTGCTCCTGCCTGGTCCAGCGCGAGTCTCCTGCAAGGCCGCGCTCCCACCCGCCCGCATCTTGGCAGGGTCACTCCAGAAACGTGGCTCTGGTCCCTCGGCAACCCCAAACACCCGCACCAAGGCCAGGATAAACGTTTGTTCTTGAGTCCTTCCCGCTCCATTCATGCAGTCTGCCAAGCGGCTAATTGGGATGCACCTGAGTTCTCCAGGATGCGGCGCCCGCACAGGTCGCCTGCCCGCAGTTCCATTCCATAATCCATGGACCTGTTATCTCTTCCCCAGCCAAGAAATTTAACACTCGAGGAAGTTCCTTGCCTGAGATGAGAGAGCAATTATCGTCAGGCCCTACGGCGCTCGGGGAAAAGGCTTTCTTCCCAGGATCCACTCTGCAGCGCACATGGACATTACTTACTCTGGAGACCATAACTCAAGGCGCACGTACGCGTCACAGGAGGGCAGAGGGGGAGGCTCCCGCTTCTTCCTGCCTGTGCTTAATGGGCCAGTTATCAACTGTGTAATAAGCCTACTGAGGACAGCCATGGGGTTGTGACATTTGGTCTGGGGAACAAAGTAGGAGAGAAAGAGATGGGGAAGAAGGAGAGAGAGAAAGAGGCAGGGAGGGAGAGGGGTGGGCTGGGTGCAGTGTGCCTCTCTTCCCACATGTGGGCATGGGCCTGTGACCAGTGAGTGACACAGCTTCTTTGTTCCTCAGTCAAGGCAAGATGTCAGTCCCCTGTTGTGCAGAGCATGACATCTGAGAGAACCTGCCTTCCAAGTCCCCTGGCTCTGCCACTCCCCAGGTATGAGAGCTCCCAAGTGCGAGAGGTGGGGCAAGTCATGACACCTGTGAAACAGAGTCCTCTCTGGTGCCAAGTCAGCCCAGGCCAGGTGAGCAAGGCCAGGTGTGCAGAAGTGCTGGAGCTCCACAGGTAACAGGGCAGGGAAGGTGGGTGGCACTCACAGCAGAGGGTGGCCCCAGAGACTTGCAGAAGGAATGAAAGGGAACGAGGGAATGAGGGAATGCCACCCCTACCCTCCATCACAGAGCCTCCACCCTCCCTGTGGGCCCTGGACTGTCCGTTCTGGCTGTTGCTCAGGCCTTGGGGGTCATACCCATGTCCACCTGACAGTGAACCACGGGGGGAGTTGAGGTCAGCACACTGAAACAGGAGAGGGATTTTGCTGTCTGTATATGAAACCCAATCAAATAATAATATGCTAAATACCGCCCCCCCAGTTCAATCAAGACATTCAGATAATTAAGGAACTGGTAGCCCAGAATTGTAGCATCTTTCCAACCACAGTTGCTGTCCCTGCACGTGAACACTGTAGAGAGCCTGGACAAGTTCAAGATGACCCTGGCTCCAGTCCAATTAGGCGAATGTCCTTGGGCCAGCTCTTTTCCTCCCTGAGCTACCTGACCCTCAGGGGGATGGGAGGTAAGAAGAAAGGCCCTGGCAGGAAGAGCCTTCTGGAGTGGTGTCCCGAGGCCTCAGGCAGCCATCAGGGGCAGATGGAAGCGTCCCTATGTCTCTCCCTAACTTGATCAGAAGGAAACTTTCCCAGTTTCTCAGGAAGAAGGAGAACATGGAGCCTTTGATGCTCACCCCTTTCTGTAGTGTAAATATTCACTTTAGAATGTGTTCAGCTTAAAGGGGAAGGGGCAGCAGAACCCCGATCTCCCTGCTGTGGCCAGTGCTGAATGGGAGCACTAAAGGGGCCTTCCCTTTCCAGTCCCCAAGACCCGAGCCCCCAGAACCAGCAGGCTTCAGGACAGGGGGACCCTGACTGTGCGATACCTCCTGGACAGTAGAAGGGGCCTCCATGGGCTTCTGACAGGACTGGGCCACAGCGGGAGTGACACTGTAGTTCCCAAGCAGTCCTGGCCGGGAAGGCCACACAGGATCCCCGCCTCAGCCAGACCAGAATCCTGCCTGCTCTGCCTCTCTGGGACAGTTAAGAGACTGCTTGAGCCTGCTTCACAGTTGGGGACACTGAGGATCAGAGGCTAAGCAACCTGCCTAAGGCCACTCAGCTGGCCTGAATTCAGACTCAGGCAGCCCCAAAGCAACCAGACCCTAGAAGCCCTTCCTGTGCCCTCTCCTGAAACTAGGACTTCATCAGGAAGAGCCCAGGGGAAGCAGAGACTCTTCCAAACAGCCAGACGTTTCCTTCAGGACAGATGTCCATACATTTCATAAATTTCAAAATTCACTGAAAATATTTACTTTGCCTCCTGCCCCCACTCAAAAAGTGACCCTTCAGTTATTTTGGCACCAACCAACATTAGCATTTGTGGGATTTTGATTGTAAACATCTGCACTCAGAGCTTCGTGTACTGCCGTCTACCTGGAACGAACCTTGGCATCCTTAAAATAGGAGCTTAATAAATATTTGCTCAGTGGGTGTAGGAAATCGCCAAAAGGTTTATACAAGAAAAGTCCCAAGTCGAGCTTCATTCTCTCCTGACCAATGTCTCTATAAACAGCAGATGCCTCTCCTCAAATGTGCATCAACAGAGAGTCACAGCTCTTAATGTCCCTGAGAGGATTCCTTGCTCTGTTGAAGAACGGAAGAGAAGAAACCACAAAGGAAGTGGTCGCCGCCGTCCACCAGAGGGCAGGTAACAGGAAAAGGGCGCAGGCTGCGAGCAGCGGTTTTGAGTTGTTGGGTTGTGTTTGGAGGTGTTGGGGGGAGCCAGGGCGACCCCTGGGGCGACCCCTGGAGAGCAGGCAGTCTGGGTGTGAGCAGAGTCTCAGCTGAAGTTCCCGCAGGGAGGAGGCCACGAGGGCAGAGAACACGGCCCGCGGCCACACACACCTCCTTCTGGTAGAAAATGGTCTTCTGTGGGACTGGACAGGGCCCTTCCTGGCCCCCTCTGGCAGCATGTGCTTTCTTCATTCTTCACCCCCAAATGCTTTCTGGCCTTTCTCCTGGATCCAGGCCCGGCACAGCGAAGCAACAGAAATAAAGGGCAAATCTGGCACCCGACGTCCTCCAGCTCCACGTGGTCAGGTTCTCTATGAAGGCAGGACTCTGGTGACATGGTCCAAGTGTTGCTCCATCTCTTGTTCCTGGTTAGAAACTCTGTGAGACACCGTAGCCAGCTTGAAATGCTTTGGCCCTCCTGAAACCTTAGCTCAGACAGAAGGGAACAGACTTGAATTCAGCAGTGATTGTCAAGGCCAAGTGAGTGGGGCACTTGAGTCATCAGAACTTGATTATGTATACAATTCTTGGGCTCCGAATTAAGGTTTAATCCTGGCTCTGAGGATTTGCTTCCTCCTCTGGCTGTGAAATCCCCAGAGACCCTGGTGGATGGACTCCACAAGGGTGGACCTCCAGAGAGGAGATGCTCACACTAGGCGGGCCTCAGGGACCCTCAGGGGGTTAGAGATGCCTTCAAGACCTTCAGGGAAAAGGACGTGATGCCCACCTGCAAAGGACACTGCCCTGAATAGAGCTGCCCAAGGTCACGTTCACTTACAGCCACGGGAGGTGACCCACCTAGGAATAGGGTCCTGGGAGAGTAATGACTAAGGGGAGGTCATAGTGGAGAGAATGGCCCCGACCTCATGACAGGCGTCCTCCTAAGAAGAGGAGCAGACACCACAGTGCACAGAGAAGAAGGCAGGGGCAGGGACTGAGGTGACCGCCACAAGCCAAGGGACATGGGGACTGTCCAGAGACTCGGAAGAAGGAGGGGTACCCTCCCTGGAGCCTTCGAGGAAGCCTGGCCCTGCAGGAGTCGGCAGCCTGCAGGACTGTGCAAGGGGACATTTCTGGTGGGTTTGGCCATTAAGTTGTGCCAGCTTCTCACAACAGCTGCAGGACACTGACAGGTGAGTGGGGGTTCCTCAGGCCTCTGTTGGCCATGTCCTACAGGCCCTCGCAGACCCTCCTCGCTGCTCTCCCTCACCTGGTCCTGCTACGCCCTTCTCAGTCAGCCCCCCAATGCTACCTTCTTTCTCTGCACCTCATGGGGGGCCCTGAGCGAGACACGAGAGGAAGTGTGCCCAGTGCCACCCCTGCACACACTGGGGAGTCCCCAGCAGCCACCAGGGGCCCTCTCATGACGGTCCTGCCCAGCATCTTCCACACTGGTGGTCCCTGGGCACGTCTCAGCTGTCACCTGCTCAGGGGCATGAAGGGTGCCCAGCAGCAGCCCCAACTCTGGTGTCCTCCCACCACCTCCACAAGCATTGCCACATTGGCCACCCTTGTTGTTAGAAAATCAGAGGCTTCTGTTAGCAGGAAGCTCTGCCCTGGTGTACCTGAAGGGCCAGCCTCAGCCATCACCACTGTGGGTGAGATGGCCTCGGCCATCCTGCAGTGACGGAGGGCAGGGCCGTACCAGGTTCCTGGGAAGCACCACCCGGGGAGGCTCTTGGGCTACAGCCCATGCGCGCTCGCTATCTCTCCCTCTCTCTCTCTCTCTCCCCCCTAAGGAGGTAGATTGGCAAGGGTTAGGCGGGCATTCTGGGCACAGCAATATCAAGCCAACCCTTTCTTTTTGAGTGTGAGGAGGATGGGAACAGAACAGAGAGGAAGGCACTGACCCCTTCATGGTCCCAGCTTCTCTCACGGTGCACTCAGGTGCACCCAAAGCCCCCGGACTGAAGTCTTGTCCCCAAAGGACATTCTCCAGAAAGCAGAAAGACAGTCCACAGAAAGGAGGCATGTTTATAAACTGGGTGTGTTAGGCTGAAGCACCCAGAATACACAGGGACTCCTATAACTCAGCACCAGAGAGACAGACAACCCTTAATAATGGGAAAGGATCTGAAGGGACATTTCTCCAAGGAAGACAACAAACAGCCAGCGAGCGCGTGGACAGGCGCAGTGCTGGCCCTGGGCAGGGAAAACCAAGCCAGTGCTAGGCCTTCCCACTGCTGGACGGCTAACTGGGGGGCCAGGAGGAAAGCAGCATGGGAGGAGGCAGAAGAACAGCCTCAGGCACTGGTGGGAGCCCAGCTGGGGCAGCCACTGTGGGAAAGTTAGGCAGCTCCTCCAACTTAGCCTAGAGGTTGTATAAATTCCCCTCAGGTCTGCACCCAAAGGAACTGAGAACAGGTGCTCAAAACCCCGCCCTGCACGTGCATATCCACAGAAGCCCTCTTCACAGTCTAAATGTCGCTCTGCTGGCGAGGGGTAAGCAGATGGGCGTATCCACACAAGGGGATATTCAGCCTGCAAGAAGGAAGTAATACTATAAACTGTTGCACAAACAAAGTGCAAAAGCATGGTGCTGAGTGAAAGAGGCCAGACCCAAAAGGCCACACATACCATGTGACTTCATTCATATAAAATACCCAGAACATGTAACTCCATGGGGACAGAACACAGATGGGCGGTGCCAGGCCTGGGAGGAGGGGGACTGCTTAATGGGTGAGGGCTTCCTTCTGGGGGGAAGTGGACAAGAAGGAGCAAGGTAGAGCTCATGGTTGCACAACACTAGGAATGTAGTCGACGCCACTGAGCAACAAATTTTAGGTTATGTCACTTTCATAAAATATCTGACTACCAATACTGCCATGGTTTGAATATGATTTTTTTTTTTACTGGAACTCATGCAGGAGTTTAAATCCTAAAGTCGCATGTGAATGGTGTTATCGGGGTAGAAACCTTAACTGTGGTATTCAGAGGTAGGGCCTGTGGAGAATGATTAGGTGGGTAAAGTCCCTACAAATGGTCAGAGCCTGCAGCACAGCATTTGAACCTTGTACCTCAAGAAATGTGAGTCCAAATAAACCTCTTTTCTGTATGAAGAAGATTTTTCTGGCATTTTGTTATAGTAACAAAAAACTGACTAATGCAGACACTGTGCTTTGGGATGAATGATACCTTTCTGAGCCTGGCATAATCTCATGGTTAACAATGTTCACAAAAGCAATAATGAGTACCATCTGTCAAGTGCCATGCACTGGGCCATTTTCTAAATGCCTAACATCACTAACTCATTTAATTCTAACAAGAATAAGACTTGGGCTTATCATTACCTTCATTTCACAGATGAGGAAGCTGAGACACAGAAACGTTGAACCCCTTGCTAGAGCCAGTTACCTGGGTGGCACAGCTTCCTCTCTATGGGCCAGGTGGACATGGACACTGAGGGGAGGGAGCAGGCATGGTGTTGGGGATGATGGCATGGATAGAGATATCCCACCAAGTTCCTGCAGGCCCCACAAGTGCTTCCAGTATGGACTTTGTCCTCTGCTGTATTAATCATTTCTTGATTAAATATGAGTCCTACGTTCTGCAGGCCCCATTGTGCTAAATTACATGGTGAGCATGTATTGCAAATTGCACTCATTATTAGAAGTTACACAGCAGCATTTATACTAATTAAGTTGGGCTCGTTTCTTTGGCTCTAATTTTAAAACACTGGCAGGGCTCCAGAGCCCTCTGTCCGCGTGTGAACTGCCACAGATGGGAGGAGCAAAATGTGCTTTTCATTTCTAGCTATTCAAGATTATTTTACCCTTAAAAACTGCTTACCAACACTATTACGCTGCTTTCTTTGTTTCCTTTTCTTACGCTATTATCAGGATGAATGGAGCAGAGCAGAGCTTTAAAACAAGAGTCATATAGCACACTCAAAATCTGGGGTGCTCTTTTCTCATTATATTAGAAAACAGGTTTTAAAATTTTTGTCCACAAATAAATGAAAATGACCGCCATGATTATGGTTAGGAGATCACAAAGAAAGAACTGCCATGAACCATAGTCACTGTATGCACCGGGGCCACCACACTGCGTGCTGTGCAGGATCACCAAGGGAGGTAAGGCAACACCTCATGGAGGTCAGGCCACCTCGGCAAGGTCTTGGCAGAGAAGCAGTGAACCAGGACCCTGGGTCTGTCCAAAGCCCACTCCATCTTTTCCAGACTCAGGGCAGATGTGCAAGCATGCACGTAGACAGCCGGCGCCGTCACTCAGGAGACAGATTCCCAGAGGCTGCGGGCGAGGTGATGTTCATCCATTCATCTGCATCCATTCAGAAATCACTGCTCAGGCACACGCCTGAGCCACACAGGGTGCCAGGAGCTGGGCAGAAGATGAGCAAACGCAGCCGCGTGCTCCCCCTCCTGTGCCATTCTGCTGTCACTGGCTTTTCCTGCTGGCCCCTCCTCTGCACCTGTTCCAGTTGCTAGGGCCACTGCGGTTAGAGAAGGATGCTCACTACTGGCTTCTCTGGAGGAGCATGTCTCACCTGCGGGGTCTGCTTGGTGGCTCCTGCAGGTGGCCCCTTCACACAAACTCCCTGGAAACCCTTTGTTCTCACCCACTTCTCCTGGATGGACTCACTGCTCCAGGTCCCCACAGCCCTGAGGGGTCGTAGTAAGAAGTGACAGGGAGCTGTTCAGGCTGAGCTGCCCGTTCCGCTCCTGTGACAACCTGGCTCTTCCCACCATGGGCACATTTACTCTGGTTCTAAGAGGTGAGCAGCTGAGACCGCGGTGGCCTGGGGACTGGAGTCCTCCCTTGGCACAGCTGGGAATGGTGTCCTGAGGCAGCAGTGGGGCCCACTGGGTACAGCTGGCAGCAGAACTGCCCTCCAACCTGCACAGAGTGATAAGAGGGGATGCTGCTGTGGCCCTGCTTCTCAGAAGGGTCAAGGAGCTAGTTTCTGGGGTAGGAACGAGGAGAAGCCAGGCAAAGACCACGACCTCCCAAGCCTCAGAGCCCTGGAATGTTTCCAAGCACTGACCCCTTGGTGCAGTGACCATCAGGCTTACTCCTGCGTGCCCAACACCGAGACCCTCCCGTACATTAACTCCCCAAGCATCTCAGCGCCCCTGGAGGCCCACCGTTCAGGACCTGCAGCCCACAGTCTTTAGTCTGCCTTGTTAGGAGGACGCTTCCTCCTCTGCCACCCTCCCCCTGCAGGACTGGGGGTCTGCTGGGGTGCAGAAGTGGGAAATAGCCCCAGGCCCAGAGCACTGCTGAGAAGCCCCGGAAGAAGTGATTCTGGGAGTAGATCTATTCAATTGCCATCAAAAAAGGAGCAAAATCTTACCAAATGCTCAGAGCCACCCAGTGCACACACTGGGCCAAAACACCATGCAAAGAAAGTCTCCAGCACTCTGGTGGCACCCAAAGTTTGCTTTCCATGAGCCTTTCTGCACCACAATAGACAACTAAGATAACCAGGCCACTCCAGGTGGACGCTCATGTAAAACCAAGTGTCCTGTCCATCAGTGAAGTTCCAGGGCACCTTCTGTACATGCAGCACTGTGATGGGCACTCGTGGGAGAAATAAGAAGATGAAAAACAAACAAACTGAATGCTCCTTGAGAACTTTCAACTTCCATAATAAGCTTCCATTTCTTCCAGTGTGCTGTCCCCATATGCGTGCACACACACACACAGACTGCTCTTTAACATGAGCCGACCAGAGGGAACGGAAACCCCTTCCCATCACAGGCCAGGCAGAGTCGGCAACAGTTGGATGCTCTCTGTCAGTGTGAACAAAATACAGCACATATCACGGAGGGCTGGAGGACCCCTCAGTATGCTCAGGTGGAGGTCAGATGCACAGGGCCTCTCCCACTGTCCATGGCTCCATGCCGCCAGGGGCCCAGACAGCACCTCCCTGTCACTGGGCTCAGTGACATATCTGAACATGCTCAGCTTTTCAGGGCAGTGACAGGGTGGAATTCTTACAGAACCTGGGGAGAGCTTGTCCTTGGAGTGCCAGGGCTTGCCAAAGAGGCCCGACAAGACTAGGGCTCAGGGACAAACCCATCTAGAGACACCTCCACCTAGAATGAAACCTGGTACTTGCTCTCTGCAGGAAGCCGATTCACAGGTGAGCTGTATCTGCGCTTACCCACACGGCAGCGTTAGCAATTTAAAGCAATCTGAGCATTTAGCAAATACCCAGCCTCTGAGAACAGATGCCATTCATTCAATGTGATGCAGTCTTAAGTGATAGGCAGGATGCTTAAAATAATAGTGATGGAGAAAAAAAATGCAGCTAGGAAAAACCTCTTCCTCTAATTTTGGCATGACATTTTGAATCATTGGTTAGTCAGCTTCATGTCAAATATTTCCTAAAATGCCTTTAACATTTTCATATTAGATGAAAGATGCATATTCAAAATTTTAAGCATGCTATCTTTGCTTAAGGAATTTTCAGTTTTTATATTTTAAGCACAAGAGGAATCACGTGTTAAGGAGCAGCTTCATGAAGTATGAAGACATACACAGGTAGGACTCATTTGCACGAATGCTGCTAACCTGCCTCCTAAGTGGATGTTACGTTTTACAAACTGGCAGTGGAAGCTCCGACTCAAACTTGTCGGGAAATAAAATTGCTGTGACTTTCCTAAATTTCCTGCAAGTAGCAACATTAGATATTCAATTAAAAACTGTTGGAGAATGCATTTTTCTTATAACTGAAAGCAGCGACGGAAGGAACATTCCGGAAATTCCTCCTAACGTCTGTATTGTGCATCCATAGGTCCTTACACAGCAGCCCCCAGGTGATCAACTCATTCAAAGCCATATCCACTGCGCCAGAGTCTCAATGGCTGCTCAGCTGAACCCTTCCAGGTAGCCGCTCATGCAAAAGCTGATGCATTATTGACGCGGGTATTCCCTCTGTAGTTTCCTTCTGAGGCCCGTGGCTGCCGGCACTTGTACCATGTCATCAGAAACCAGAGCAAAAGTGCAGCAGGGAAATATTCACAGGACAGATCGCTCATCTCTAGTTGAAATAGATGCTTAAAAATACATTCACAATTCATGGCAGCACAGGGGTTTGGGGGGTAAATTTAAATCAGTAAGAAAGGCAGCGCAAAGTCACAGTCTCGCTGCAGTGGGCAGTCCCCACTGGGTCATCCGAAGCCTCTGTGCACTGAGCTTGGGAAGGAACAGAGGAGAGAACACCCTGCTCCTGGACCCGTTGGATTCTCAGCCCACAGGGAGGAAGAGAGGACAATGAGCAGCTCAGACATGATATCTCCCCAGGCTTCAGACGTAGCTCTCAGAGAGAAGTTGCTGCTGACGGTGCACCTTGAAAGGTGCTTCCAAGAGAGCTAATGGATCTCCATCAGGAAGGGAAGCCTTGGGGAGGACACTCTGAGCACATGTGCCTGTGCCTCACCTCCAGTGTGGGCTAGAATTCTTCACTGCAGTAGACACATTAAACATGAGATCTGCCCTTTTAACAGTGTTGAAGTGTACCAAGAACGGTGTCATTGGCCACAGGCTCGGGCTGTGCAGCAGATCTCTGGGACCTGTTCATCTTGAATAACTGAAACTTTATCCCCACTGACTGACAACTCGGGCTTCCCCTCCCCGGGCTGAGGGAACAATGCTATTTCAGGCATGATGCTGCCTCCAAGAGATAACGTCTCATATCAGAATTATCTTTTTTCTTCTGCAGCACTTCCTAAAATAAATAGGGAAGTGCATTCTCAAGTTTTACTCTCTATTCTGTTATCTGAAAATCTGAAGCTCCTGCCACTGCCTCCCGTAGCGAAGCTCTTTCTCTTGTGACGGACATTTTTATGTAGTTTCTTTATTTCAGTTGGTATGGGAAGAACTGCAGCCCTGGGACCATGGCAGCTTCTCCAGGAAAGTGTGCCTCCCCAGGATGGGTGGTGTGTGCACTAGCAGTGTGTGCGGAGCCCCAACACAACTTCCAGCCTTCAGAGGGGACAGGGGCGTGCACCAAAGCCGTACACCATGCTGGCAGAACGGTTGGCTGCAGTGTTGTACTTTTTCCCTTTTTAAAAAAAAAAAAAAAACTATTAAAATTCCTGTGAACAACCCAGGCATTCACTTTACTTTAATCGAGAATTTAATTTGAATCATTGTTTGCTGAGTGCTTTTTATATGCCATGGAGCGTGTTAGATATTTGTTAGCCTTCCATATCTTTAATCCACTGTTATTTCTGCCTCCAACAAAGGAAAAATAACTCCAGACAGAAATGGACAGGCTGCCTGAGATGGCAGCACAGGTCCGCATTGGTGCTAGAGATTCATTCTGCATGTCAGGGACAAGGACCTGGCTTCAGACAGCTGGAGGAGCAGCAGCCCCGCAGGAACACCCCTGGTACTTCATCACCGCTTCCCAACCTCGGCCATGCGTTCCTCGGTGGCTGAGATGACCACATTTATTGCCTGTAGATCCATTTATTTTTCGAAAATTCCCCTTCCCACTCGTTCTCTGCTGATAAGGAATTTCTGAAACAATCACTGGAACCATCTCAGTGCAAACAGCCAAGGCCACTGACTGCGAGAGAACTTGAGATCTCCTTTATTCCCGAAGGGGGCCATTATTTCCACCGGTTGCCATGGCGATGCTGCTGCACACAGGCTGTGTGCTCTACCGCGCGTCCCACCGCAGGCGCACCACGCTCCTAAATCAAGCCATCTCCCTCACGTGGTCCAGGTTTTTTGGAAAACAAACACCTGGCTGTATAAACTGCAATTAGTCGGACTCAGCTTCATCTCAGTGGCGAAGGGTGGGGACAGATGAATGTATGGGTTTACGCCAGTGAAACTGTGACAGGCGCGGATTTAAAAAGAACACCTTAATACATTAATTTGTTCACCTCAGCAAATGACTTTAGGAAAGGGAGTACTTGCAATCATTAATCAGTTGAGAAACTTTCAAAAACCAGAAGTCATTTATCTAGAAATGAGGAACAGGGTGTTTCTGTTTGGAAATTCATGTTAATTGAGCCTTTGCCATATTCCTCTTGAATGAGGGTGCTTTGTTGCCCCATTTGTACACCTCCTATCTTGTTTTTTTTTTTTTAAATTTTTTAGTTGTTGTTGGCCCTTTATTTTTTTCATTTACTGATATGTGGTGCTGAGAATCAAACCCAGGGCCTCACACATGTGAGGCAAGTGCTCCACCACTGCACCCCAGCCCAGCCCTCCTATGTTGTTTTGATTTGCAGCTGCTGCACACCCACTCACACATACACATCGCATGTGTGACGTATGGCTTTTATTAATTCCTGAGGTCTAGAATCTGTGACCTCTACCATGAAAATATGCAGACTATTCATGTGATTCCTGTCTTCGCTGACCTACCTTCCCATGGGATGGACTCTTCAAGGGCTGAGCTGGATTTCAACTTGAGGACACTGACACCCTGAGGTCCTAGCCCATGATGCTGGTTTATGGGAGTAAGCTGGACGCTGCCCAGCAGCAGCGGAGGATCAGGGGAAAGGGCCTTGAAAAAGGCAGGGGAGAGCCTCCTGTGGAGTCCTGAGTGGAACACCTTCACCTTCTCAGCTTATCTGGATGCTCAGGGCTCCAGTCCTGGGAATGCTCCTGAGATCCGCTTCCACTCCAGCAAGGGGCCTATCAAGGAGGGTGGGTAACCCGGATTGAACTTCTGCTATTTGGAAAAGACAGGTAATTACTGAAGCTGGGCTCCCAGGAAAGCATGAAATCCAAGTTTGGCACAAATTAATTAAGCTGACCTGGTCATTGTGATTGTGCAATGCACCCCCGCCCCCCCATTTGTGTGGCTTTGTGTCTCTCCTTCCTTCCTTCCTACTTTGCCTTCCTCTGCCATGGCACTATAAAGATTCGCCTGGCTGCAAGCTTTGAGGTTTTGTTGTTTTAGAAACACAAAAGAAACACTCTCCACATAGGAAAGAATGTTGTGGGGGCCTCAAAAATGAGGCTGCGACAGTCAATAGACACACTTCTTACAACACCCACTGTGGAAAGAAGGGAGGGTTGGGGCCTTTGCAGTAACTCGGGGCAGCCCAGAGGTGCCAGCCTGAGTTCCCGGGTGCAGAGCAGCCATGGGCCCTGTTGAGAGCTCACTGCTCTTCCTCCCTCACTGGAAGGAAGCATTTTCTAGAGTTGAGCTGCCGCCGATGGGAGTGTTGGATGGCCTAGTCTTGGTGCCCTGCATCCCCTAGTGCAGGGGCACACTTTCTGAAGGAGATTCCCTGATTGGAAGCATGCTGTTAGAAATGAGGGACGTGAACAGACTATGTCAGCAGTGAGTGCGGTTCAGGAGAAACGGGGCTGCCCGGCTTCCTTCATACCTCTGCCCTCGGATGCAGCCTGCAACCAGCCCCTGCTCAGACGGGCTATTTGGTATTTGTCTTCTCTTGTAACAGGGCAGGTTCTGAGACATGCAGCTGTCAGACGGGGTGTCCTCAGTCATTTAAACTGCCTCTGATGAGCACAGGTAAAGCCAGGTACGCATCTGACACTGTGCATCCTTTCAGACACTCGATCCTATCCAAACGGTCAGATGCCATTCACTGCTCCATGTCCACAGTGGGAATGACACCTGGGACGTGACATTCCCCTGGAATGAAAAGCGAATCTCGCCCATTCCTGGCAATGAGATGCTCCTGACTCAAATTTTATGAGAGAAACGAGACTCCTGCACCTAGGCTGGCCTCTCATGCAGGAGCGGGTGGGGAGATGGCTGCTGAACTCTCAGGGAGAGCTCCCTCTTTCACACCAAAGCACATTTATAAATAGAGGTCAAATCCATTTGGTTCAAGGTGGGCTTGGACATTTTTTTCCTCTGTGTGTGCGTTTGTCGAGTTAGGATCAACACGGACAGAATGCTAAATGGGGCACGCAGAGTGAGGAGGCTCCTGACAATTTTCCTTTGATACTCGGCAAATTCACCCCAGTGCTGATTAGAGGTGTCCCATTATCCCTTCCAGAAGAATTAATCAAATGTTGCAGCATCACTGAAAATAGCTTTTCCCATAGGTGATTATATGACGCTACCAATGAAATCACAGCAAGTCTCGAAGACTGTCCTGTT
This sequence comes from Marmota flaviventris, assembly GCF_047511675.1. NCBI lineage: Eukaryota > Metazoa > Chordata > Mammalia > Rodentia > Sciuridae > Marmota > Marmota flaviventris. Next base: position 4,688,026 of record NC_092501.1, read on the forward strand.
CTAAACCCTGACATCAGGTCTGGACTGTGAGCTAAGCACCAGCTGGGTACTTCTGTACTGCTGTTCTGCATCCAGACCCTACAAATATCAGGGGCCTTGGAGAACTCACTAGAACCTTCAAAAGGAGGTCCTAGTAGGCACACAACTCATTTGCTGTCAGGCAGCCTAGTAAGGGCAGAGCTGGTGTTCGAACTTGGTTTCCTGCCTGCCCAGGCTCTGTCAAGTCCCCACTGAGCACCTCTCTTCCTGGTGGTGGCCACCATGGACTGACCGCCTTGGTTCCAGAGAGGAGAGAAATGGCTCCATCCAGTTCAGGTGCTAACATCAGGTACATGGAAGTCAAACAGACCGAGGTTCCAGGGTAGTGCATCACTGCACAAACCAGCAGTGCGACCTCAGGCAGAGCACAGGGTGCACCAGAGGCAAGAGCCAGAGGCAGCCATTAGGGTGGCTCTGATTCCAGGAGAGAAGGTGACCAAATGCATCTGGAGCCAGAGAGCTCTTGTTATCACCTCCCTGCACCAGGCTGCCAAGGTCCACCGTTAACTTCCAAATCCTGGCAAAACAGGCAACTTGGGTGTCTGATGAAAACCGTAGGAAGTTAGGTGGAAGAAATCTGAATGTGCAAAACACATCACTCTTGACTCAAGTGGCCCAGGTTCGTGGTCCAGGAACTCGAAATTGACCTCCTTGTTACCACATGTGTCATCATCTCCCTGGAATTTCCAGCAGGTCAGCTTGGGCAGCCTCCTGTACTGGAAAGAATCATGCTGCATGAGTCTCTCCACCTCAGGGTTCCCCCACCTGCAGAAGACACCCTCATCACCAGACTGTGCACCTGCCCTGCAGCTTGGATTTCCTTGACTCTGCTCCCTACGCTGGTGGCATCTCAGGAGCTCCTGGTGAGGATGCTCCAGTGGGAGTACTCCAGGCCCCTCCCAGCTGTCACCACTTCTGGGTGTGTTTAGCAAGAGGCCAAGCACACCAGGGACTCCAGGGAAACGGATGGGGAAAACCAGATGGCACGTGTCCTTGATGTTGAGTGGCAGGGCGTCCTTCCAGTTCCCACACCATCCTCAGGACCCAGGACCTGGGAGGGGGACTTTGGGTTTTCCTCCTCAGAAGAATGTCCATTGACCACTGGCACCTCCTGCTTCTTGGCAAGACACAGCGCTCTCTAGCTAGTTGCTGTCCCTGTGTCCTGATGGAAGAAGGCTCATGGTGTGGTGCTGAGGGCAGATCCACTCTTCCTGGTGCATAAAACTTACAGTTGGTATCAACACCTCATCTTAGAATAGGTCTTTCAGTGACCGATTCAGAAACATGTCAAGACGAGGAGGCTCAGAGGAGGAGCTTTGATCAGCTGCCACATTCATTTAGCTCAGAAGTCCTGGGGGGCGTGACATTGGGAGGAGAAGTGCCATCAGAAACCCAGACTGAACCAAAAGAGGAGACCCGGGGCTCTTCCCTGAGCTCAGAGGGAGTGATTCCGAAGTACCACATGCCCCTTGGACATCGGCTACATGGCCACACAGTGCAACAAGATAAACTCGGCCACGTCCATGGCACCAGTCTGGTGTTGTGCAGAGAAAACTGCTGAAGATTGTCTGCCACGCTTGCGAGTGTGAGCTGGCTTCATGTATGTATTTATGCCTTGCTTCAAAAAGGATATAAAGCATTGTGAGGAAGATTCCTTGTACCCATTTGTGCCACTGAAGTTTGCTGGTGTCACTCTTGTGACAGCGTGTGTGGGAGGAGCAGGGACCAGAGCCTCGTCCTGGAGGTCTGTGTTCTCATAGGGAGAAGATGAACAAACATGGCGGGTCCAAAGAGTGACACAGGCTTCCATGACAACGTAGAGAGTAAGACAGGGTTGCAGAAAAAGCCCAGGACCAGGCATTGCGTAGAGGGCATCAGGGAGAGAGGGCAGGGAGAACTTTCCAGAAACTGCTAAGCAATTGGGGCCACTGGCATGCTAGCTGCAAAAGAATCATGCTCTTGGGGAAAAGAAGGCACTTCCTGTCCTGGGTGGACACACCAGTGCTCTGGCCACCAGTTGGCACAGCCAGGGCCAGCTTCAGGGAGTCAGAGTGGTCCCTCAGCCTTGCTCAGAAGAGGCCCAGGCTTGGGGCTGCCTTAAAATTCATCTTAATACTTTCATTTTTGAATTTACATTTTACAAATGAAAACAGGGCAATAGCACACTTGCCAGAGGCTTGGAGCCTCAACTTACGCCTGGTCCACTTTCTGCCCCCACCTCCAGGCTGTCTGCTCTCCAGCCCCACGAGTAAGGCCCATGTTTCTCTCTTCCTGTAGAGGCCTGAGCCCAGGTTGGAGACTGGGGGCTGAATGAACACTCCTTCTACCCACCGGGTACAAGGTTGAAGGGCACCAGGTGCTTGAAGGGCACCAGGTGCTTGAAGGAATGAGACGTTCAATAGGAAGTTAAGACAAAACAAAAACCACTATGACAGGCCCAGAGAGAACACAGAAGAAAAGAGGAAGCTTTTTCTGCCTTTGAGCCGGTGACCCTACGTTTCATGCAGCCGGCCCTGTTTTTGTGAAGTGCTGCCCCAGGCGCTGTGGAGACACAATCCCCGGCCCCCATGCCAGGCCTCTGGGTCACTCATTACTTCATCAAGTTCCTGGGTCCCCCCTGTCTGCTAGGTGCTGGCAGGCCCTGGGGGGCAAAGACAATGAGCTCATTCGCTGGTCTCCATGATCTGAGACCCTGGTCCCCACCCCGTCACAGTCAGGCATGGGGTCCAAATCAGCTGTTCACTGTCTCTTGGCAATGATCCAGCCAAGCGTGAGCTTCAGGTTATATGTCACACACTAGAGAAACTATGGAGAAAGCAGAAAACATGCATTTTGTGCAGCTGAACAGACACTTCTGGATCATCAGGCCATTTCCAAGTTGACCTTTTTCTTCCCAAGATCAGTATTTCATCCTCGTGTAGTCATGTCCTGAAGCAAACCATTTGCTGTGGATTTAACAGGCTTAGACGAGCCACACCGGGGTCGCTAGACCCCTGGACATGATTCTCTTGTCTTTCACAGAATGCGGATTAGGAATTTCAGCGATTCTCCTCCTCTGTCCTCTGCTTATTTCCAACCAGGCCCCTAGGTTTTGTGGCTGGAGCAATTAACATTTTCCCAAATGGAGCCATATGTATAGCAGGCACATTTATAATACATGTCACAGCACAGCTGAAATAAAACGATTACTTTCTTTTTTAATCTTTAAGGCAAAGTTCAGGAAAGTGTCAACATGTTCTGGTGAAACATGAAGATTCCTGGGTGCATCATCAGTGTCACTGCCTGAGGGGCTACTCTGCTTTCTGGTCGGGTAAGAGGTCTTGCAGCTTTTTACATGATGTTTGGATATCTGATGAGGCGTTTGCATTTCTGGTCCAGCACTGGGTTTCTGATGGGGGCACATCTCCATGGGGAGGGATGGAGGTTGCTGCTTCAGGCCTGCCGCTGGGCCCTCAGGTCCTGGGTGCTTCCTGGGCTCCACCAGGCCTGGGCGTCTCCTCTTCATGGACGCTGCACAACAGCAAGCCCTGCATCCAGGCCAAGATCCGGGGTTGAGAGCAGAGCCGCTCGGGGTGGGGCTGCACCTTGAAGCTCTTACCCAGCATGCCCTGGGTTCAGTCTCTTGGACACTCAGGGGTGCACTGTCTCAAAAGCAACCCCAGTTGCTGCCTGTGGTGCATTTCAGAGTTCCCACCTCCAGCATGGACCATTTTTTTGCAGATTAGTTTTGCTGTTTCCTCCTGGGCCCCACCTTGAGCAGGCAATTCCCGAGCCTTGCAGAAGAGACTCCAGGTGCTGCCTGGGAGGCTGAGGAGACCAATGCCCAAGAAGAAGGCGACTGATGGCAGCCACACGCAGTGAGCCCAGTGATCCAAGCTCTTCCCGGGCTGCCCGTCCTCTGCGTCTCCAGATATTACTGTTCCACCAATGGCCACCATCCTTGTCCTCTTACTGCGTTTTCCTTCCTTGTCTCTCCTCTGATCGTACCTTTCCTGCCACCTCTGGACACTCTTTGGTGGCTGTGCTTGTCATTCTTGTGGACAGCAAGTTCCTGGGTATCAGCTTGTAAAATCCGATGCTGGGGACCTCACAATGCTGGGGGTCAGGAGGGAGCAGTGACAGCTTGTCTGGCGGGCTCCTGGCCGGATGCTCAGCTCATCCTGAGGGAGCAGCATCCAGGCAACAGAGAAGCCGCTAAGCCCCAGCTTCGCAGTCAGAGGCCACTTGGAGTAAACACAGTGGACAGGAAGGAAGCCCCACACACGCACCAGAGAAGGATGACATTGCTGGGCTTCCCATCAGGGACACCTACCACACGGTTTCCCAAATGCATGAAGTTTGTAGAAACCCCTTGAAAAAGTTTTTAGAAAAATTACACAACTTTTGAAAACATTGCTATAGCAAGAAGTGTTTTTGGTGTTTAGCAACATATCTCTTTGAAGAACATCTTGGTCATGTGATTACCATTTCCTAAGGGCCGGAGGCCCTCTCTTAAGGGATATTACTCTGTCTCTTTGTTTCCAACTCTAAGTACCATGTTACCCAGTTTATATAAAAAATAATGTTTTAAAGGAAACATGACTTAATTCTCATCTCAACAGGAGGAAAACACACAGCCATGGGCAGTGAATCACTCATTAAAAATTAAATCAATCCGCCCACAACAGGAAACAGCAAGACAGAATGTCAGAGCTGGCTTCAGATTGGAAGGAAGCCAAAGCAGGTTTGGAAAACAGTGATTCCTCTGAATGTGATCTGGCTCCAGGGTGTGTGTTCAGCCATCTCAGCCAGGCATTTGCCATTTGGACTTCTTCAGAGAACTCCCCCAAGAGGGTCGTAGCACGGCTGGTGGGTCTATGGCTTCTAAGCAGATTATTGTCCTTTGCAGTGAACCACACCTGCAAGTCAAATAAACCATCACGCAGCTCCCAGAACCCTTTGCTAAAATGGGCTTTGAACGGTGAAGAAACCATATTTTTAAAATATATTAACTACTGTTTCTGCCTAAGCCTTAAAACCAAAGCCCATGGATGCTCAGCATTTTCTTCCTGCACATAAGCAACATTATGGGGGGAAAATTACTGTTTTACAAATAAAAATTTTCCATTAATAAAACCCTCCATCATATGTCCTTGCTTCTTGTGGAGGGCAGTGGAAGAGAACACAAATGAGGGAGAAGGGCAGAGAAAGGACCTCAGGACAGCTGCTCTCTTGTCAAAGCAAAAATTATCGGCACCATTCATCATGATGTGCAGCCTCGTCCCGGAAGGGAAGGGGGGACACACTGGCCAGTCGTCAGGGATGCTTGGCAGTGATGGCTTCCTGGGGATTTCTGGGTAACTCCAAATCCAGATAAGCACTGCCCTATGTTGTAGAACCCGGTGTCTTGAAGGACCTTTAAAAATTCTCACTCAGCCTTTTATTTTTAGACAAAGAAGTCTGACTCAGAGTGATGAGGTGACTAAGTCATTCAGATTTCTAGAATGAAACTGCTTCTGTGCACTAGGTTCCTGTGCAGAACCCCCATTTATACTCACCAGAGGAGGCCTCAGCCGCCAGCCTACCAACCGGACTTGCTGAAATCAGGACTATGAGCTAGCACTTCATTTTTCAAGACTTTGCACAACTCTGAGCCCACAGGAGACACCTGATAAGCGCTCGGTGAGGAGCGCACGAGCCACCAACTACCGCGAGCGGAAACCTGGCAAATGTGTGGAAGGAGATTAGAAAACTGAGTCTGGTCAGCAGATAACATGCGGAAGCAGTTGGAAACCCTGGCCAAGATCAACTCCAATGATCATGAAGTTGTTCCAAAATACAGTTATCTCCTCCCAAACAGTCTGCCCAACCCACAGGATGTGTTCTTGTTTGTTGATGCTCTCGACTGCTCGCACCACTGAAAAACCACCCTTCTCTCAATGGCAGAGCTTTCCTCTGGCAGGTCTGAACTTCACCTTGGCCGTCGTGAGAGGAGTGACTGGCGTTCCAGCTTGGGAGGAACGTGGCTGGAGGTGGAGGGGACCTTCTGGTGGTTTTTAATGGATTCCAAACAGCTCTGCCAAGATTGATCTGGTATCACAAACAGTGCACGTGTCATCACGACCACGGGAAAGAGAGCCAGCGCGGCACCAGGTGCTGCTGACCACTGTCCTTTCTCAGGGTCCTGGCAACTCGCTCTCCAGCCTGCGGTCTCTGCTTGCTCATCTTGGAGGCAGAGGTGATGAATCACACCTGGGCTTCCTCCAGGGATTTATGAAGCCCACATGAGATAAGGAATCTGAGCAGCTTTGTCAACAGTCCTGCATGCGTGTGTCCTGTCTAAATTCAATGCATGTTTTAAGCACAAGCATTTAAGTTATCTGGGAAAACAGGAAATAGACCAAACCCTCTTTTTCTGAATAATAATTTCCACCATTGTGATGTTTCCTAAAAATTCAGTTTTCATCAGCAACATGGGAAGGTGATAGCTTTAAAACACACACACACACACACACACACACACACACACACACACGCGCGCGCACGCGTCTCATTTGAACATGAAATTTACACCATTTCTGACAGTGAATCAGTCTTGGTAAACTTGTTTGAATCAGTTAAATACCATTGAGATATTTTTAAACATTGTTAGAATTCAATCAGCTCTCAACATAAAAACAACACGAATCCAGTTTTTGTGTTTTGCTTGAGCTTTCCTCTATTCACTGAGGAGGAAAGCTGTCCCAAGAATCCACCATGTGACTCCTTTTTGTTCAGCAATTCCATAAGGATCTTTTTTTTTTTCCTTTCTAACTTTTAAAAAATACTTTAATACAAACTCTGCACCATCATAAGCAGCTTTGAAAAGTCATTTGGATTGGCAGATTAGATGTTGCTTGATGTCCCCATTCACGTGGGCGCCCAGGGGACGGAGCTGCTGGCGACAATGAGTTCCTGTGTTGGGGGCATTGGTCCCTGCCCTTGCACCTGGCACCTGACATTGGTCCTGATGCAGTGGCCTGCTGGGCTTGAGAACTCTACCTGTAACTCTCGCACCCCAAAGGGCTTATGAACGTCTGGCCTCCTGGCCCCCAAAGTGGAGGATGCCACCTTTCAGGAAGAAGGTCCATGTCTGCGGCCACCAGGGCCATCTGTTTCCACATTGTGAGCTCACAGACAGGAAAACCGCACACTGCCCGCCCGCCTGGCCTGGTGCAGCCAGGACAGGTCCTGGAAGTGCTACATGCTGCCTGGCCTCAGTCATCTCCTATTTCTCAGTGCACCACTGTCAATTTAAAATGCTGCTTCACAAATTCAGCTGGGGGGGGGAAATCAACAAGGCAGTTTTGATTATAAATACAGGAAAGGTCCAGCTTTCCATGGGTGGGATTTCCACAGGTTGTCCAGCCAGCCGAGGGCCTCTGCAATTGTTAGGTTTGTTTTTCTAGAGAGGTGACTTAACCTTTGACTCCTGGCTGTCTGACAACCCAGCAGGCCCAAGCAGACAGTTCCTCCTGCCATCCCCCGTGCACGCCTGGCTGAGCTATGGTGGATTAGAAATGGCTTCCTGAAACATAAACCCCAGATTTCCTGCCCAAGTTGGGCAAAGTCAGCTGAAGTGGTTGCCAAAGGTTCATTTAATGAAGGCTTCTTGATGTTAGTCTCCAACCGAATTTTTGGATACCTTAGAAATTATAAGCAAGCATGATATAAATTCAGAGTAACCGGAAAATCCCCCTTTACCTCTTGTCCTGCTCGGGTGACGCTGGGGAGACATCCTGGCCTTAGCGAATCCATGTTTCCTTGTCCACTCAAAAGGATTTCTAGAAGAATCCCAGCTCTGAACGGGGTCTGCTGCGCAGGCAGTGAGCAGGCTGGCTTATAAGGGGAGTCTGTTCCCATTTCCTCCAAGTGGAAACTGCGCTTGAGCACCAGGCCTTCCCTCTATGACCAATGATTCCCTGCTGGAGGCACTTCTTGAAAGAATGCGGAATCTTTCCCAGGGGGTGGAAACAGAGCCGCATGCGGGACTTATCTGCGGGTCACTTCATTTCCTGAGGCATTCTTTCCCCTGCCACCTCTTCCGGGAGTAGTCATTGGGAGAACCTTCCCACTGTGGGAAGAAGCACAGTCGCTCCGAATGGGTGCCCCTGGGCTCCATGGCACCAACAGAGGGGCACACCATCCCTCTTCCTATGACCTGCAGCAGCTCTCTCGCTCCTGTGACCTGAAGGCCAGCCCAGGGCACATGCCTCCTGTCCTGCCACCTGAAGCCCATCTCCCCAGCTGCACAGCCAGACAGCCAGCTAGCCTGCTCACCGGCCCCGTCAGAATGATACTAGGCCCAGGAGCTTAATTTTAAAAACTACAGATTCTTTTTTTTCCTGTCGTGGTAACCATTCACACCCACACCAAGAAAGAAAAATGACCGGGCAGGTACCAAAAGTGACAGAGGAGGAAGCACAGCGCACCACTGAAGGGCGGCTGGTGGGTGACCGTCCTACTAAACTTCAAAATAAAAATCCACGGCGGCCTAATAGTTGTGCTTTAATTTAGTTGTTTTTTTGTTCCTTTGGTATTTCCATGAACCACAGTGGAACAGTCAACTTACAATATCATTTAATTTTACCTACAGGTAGATACCCCTAGGTTTAAAAATATAAGACCTTAAAGAGTTTGCAGGAAATATTTAACTTCAATTGTGTGTCTTCCATAAATTATTAGTTCTTAAATTCCGTTGCATGAAATACTGAGCCACGGAAACCCCCAGGGATGTGAGCACGCTCCGGTTGAAAGAAACTCAGTCCACTTGAAACCCAATGTGAGCAGTTGACAGTGGCACTTCTACAAGCACATGGTTACATGCAAGGAAAAGAAAAGGAAAAGAAGCTTGAGAATGGGGGCGTGGCTAAAGACTCCTAATTCGACTCAACAAGGAAAAAATCTGATTCATTTTTTGAAAGTCAAATATTAATTTGGGTTTTTAATGAAAAAATCAGGGATTATTTCTATAAAGGGAACTCTGATATCCACAAAAGGGGGGACACATACACAACAGCCCAGTTAAATGCCTCCTTTAAAAGTTAAAAACAGTTGTCTTAATTCTGTGATGAGGTTAAGAATTAGAATAGCAGTAATAACAGTAGCTGGCATTTATTAAATGCTTACCTTGGGCCACATATTTAGATATCACAACCAGAGACTCATTCATATGGTGGCATATTCGCTCAGCAAGGGGCTACCTGGCTCCTGGCTTGTGATGTCTCCAATCACAGGAGGCTGCGCTGCCCTGCCCAACAGGGATTCTTATGTAGTTCTCACTGACTCAAAAGTAAGTCTCTAATCCCACAAGTTAGAAATATATTTCCTTCTATTAATTGATATTCTGAGGCTCAGGGAAGTCTAAAATGGTTAGCAATGGAAATGCAACAGGTTAAAAGACCAGCCAGATTTTCCTCCCAGCAGCCCAGTAACTGGTTCCAGATGGGGCAGCATGAGGTACAGTGGGCAGGAGGCCCATACTTCAAATATCTGCTCCTCATGCCAAAGACAAAGATTCCTGAAATTGGAAGCAATGTAAATCCAGGAACTCAGCAGTTCCCTAAGCAGAACTGAAATAGTGGCCACGGATTGGGCCAGGAGGAAAGGAGGTGCTGCCCAGAGCTGCTCTGCTACCATGCATCCTGGGTAGAGACCAGGAGGCACTGGAGCCAGCTCCTGGACATAGGCCTGGGCAGGGCCCCAACTTCTAAACTTCTAGCCGGGGTTGAGACAGTGCTGGGGAGAAGGGGACCTGAGCAAGCACCTGTCACAGGATCTCTCCACTGGAGAGCTGCTGACTCACTACCCAGCAGTGGGTCCTCTGGCCAAGAGGCTGGAACTCCTAGAACCGGCAGAAGGCAAGGCTGCAAGTGGAGGGCCAGCAAGAACAGGGAGTCGAGCAGTGCCAAGGTCTTGCTGGGAACAAGCCCAGGCCCCCTGGGCTTCAGAAGGAGATGCATTTGTGGGGTCTGACCCTCAAATATTTCATTCCAGCATGGGAGGCGCATTCTCAAAGCACTTGGAGCCACTGGTTTTGATGAGCATCATATTTAATATGTGTCCTAGCCATTACGGACAAGCCAACACCTCTGGCTGGGACTCTGAGGCAACAGGGATTGCAGACTTCGTGTAATTATGTCTCCATCCCACAAATGTTATTCCAGTAAGATCCTCCCCTTTGATCCCACCATTAACATCTACCCATGCAGAGTATGCCACTCGGAATGGATGACACCCAGTCATGGTACAACAGGTGCCAACAATGGTAGCAAAACCAGTTTAGTAGGTAGCTCTTCTCTAACTCGATAAATTTTTCACTATATTTCACATTTCTTACTGAAGTAAGGAGAGATATCCAGGCAACCGAAACGCCTTTGGTGACACCAGGAATAACCACAAACATTCATGTCCAGATGGAATGGTGTTGTAAAGGGCCTCTGCCTATAAGAAGGGGCAGCCAGGACAAAAGAGCTGAGCCATTGGCCTTAAAATAATTCTGGGGCACAGCAAATCTCAAATAAGGTTATGCGTTTAGGAAATAAAGCTTCCCAGTGGCCAGGGTCATGGTGCTAGGGGTCGAGAGAGTTCCATGTACCTCTTGCGCACACTGTGGACATTCAGATTTCCTTCCCTGGCTTTCTGCAGGAAACGGAACAGCATTAAGTTGATTAAATAGATCACAAAACAGCTATGGTGTTTAAAGTTTTCCCTTTCTAAGGACATCAAAGCCATGGAATTTTGCTGTGGCCTGGTCCCCCAAAGGCATAAAATGTGTGACAGCGACACGGTTTTTACCAGGCGTGCAATCCAGAAAATCTCCTTTTTAGCAGTTCTCCCACAGCAGATCAATTTAAGAAGCAATTACCACCCGTGCAATTATGCACCTCCGTGTGCCCTCATAGGCGTCAAATGTGTGCCACAGAGATAAGGGAAGCCCTTTGGAGAGTACCCATGAGTCAGAGAAAGGAAGCACGTGCAGAGGGTGCTCTCAACAACACAGTTCAGGATCCGGAGCAGCCGAGCCAAAGGTAAAAAGCGATGCGACTACAAGTGTGAAGCCCCCTGGCCCACGGCGAGGCGTGGAGCGAAAATGTCACCCACCGACCATGAGGCCCTCTTCCTCAGGAAAACAAGCCCCACAGTGGAATCCCACACAGTCTTATAGCTAGTTAACTATACAGTGAAAAAATAAAAAAAAAAAAGTTTCGTACTCACCAAGTGAAAACGAGGGCTATAGTCTGAAAAAGAAAGAAGAAGAAACAGTGTCAGTCTCCTGGAGAACTCCGGGTGTCGATGCTTCAGACAGCGTCCAGACCCAACCTCTGCTGTGGTCTCTGGCTGCCAGTCCACCAAGGGAGACCCCTGATAGGCCCCAATGCCTGGTGTCCAGCCCCTAAGACCCCCACAGTCTGCTGCTCCTAACGTAGTGTGTGTTTCCTTGCCGTTGAGGATGGCCCCGTGAGATCTGGCTGGGGCACCCTGTCTGTTTCACAGAGCCACCAGTATCCAGCCTGACCATTCACTTAGTTCTCATGTTAGATTTTTTTTTTAATTAAGGAAAAGGCTTTTTAAAGGTATAATTGACATGACAAAATTCACTTGTTTAAAGTGTATGATTCAACAGTTTTTTCAGTATATTCACAAAATTTGCAACCATCACTATAATCTAATATTAGAACATTTTTTCACCCCAAAGGAAGCCTCACACCCATTGGCTCCCAGCTTTGCCCTTCCACCTTGGCCTGGAGACACTCAGCTACTTTCCATCTCTGTGGATTTCCCTGTTCTGGACGATCCACCTAAATAGGTTCACTCAACATGTGACCTTTTTACAACTGGCTTCTGCAACGGAGCGTAATGTTTTTCAGGTCCGTCCATGATGCAGAATGTGCCAACACTTTACAGAAAACTAATCTTTCATGGCCATATTTGTTTTTTTTACCCACTATTCTGTTGGTGGACACAGTGCTCATGTTCCTGTGTGAGTGGTCAGTACTGGGGCTAGTGGGCTTCTGTCCACCTGTGGATGGACACCATGCTCAGCTGGGAGTGCACACTTGCACTGATGAAGGGTGGAATCATGTTTTGATTGTTGCTGTTTTAAAATAGCTAAAGCAGTACATGATGTTTTCTACCAAAACAGACTGCTTGTTATCTGAGTCCTGGCAAGGCTGGTTATTTTAAACCAAACACAATAAAGACTCTACAGTACAAATTATAACAGGTTGTTATAAAATCACTATATTGTTAAATTAAAAATTGACTCATGAAATAGGTTTGAAGCCAAAGAAGCAAAAGAAATAGTTGTGGTTACTAAGCGATTTTTAAATCTGCTTGTGCAAATCTATAGCTAAAATTAATCTTAATGATGGAAGATGGATTGCTCCCCTCTCTAATAAGAAGAACAAAACAAAGATATCTGCTCTCATCACTCATATTTATCATCCTGCTGGAAATCTTAGCCAATATAATAAGATAAGAAAAATAAATAAAATACATAGGAATTAGAAAGGAAAAAAGAATAAGGCTTTAGTCTCAAATGATGTGATAGTCTGCATAGAAAATAAGATGCCACTACTAGGAAAGAAGTATCTCCTAGGAAACCTGTATAAAACAATGGGGAGACAATCTGTGGAATAACTCGTGAAATCATGGAGGGTTTCTGGGGTGCTGTGAAGCCCCACATAACATAGAGCCCACTAGTGGTGTAGAGGGGCACTCAGTATTGGGCAGGAGGTGGTCACTGGGGATTGCTGGGGATAGTTGAACTGCTTTTTTTGTAGTAGCGTATTACAAGAGTCCACCCCCTCTTACTTCACAAGACCCAGGGAAGATTCTGGAAAGTGTGACTTGTGTTTGCTTGAGGCCAAGAAAGGGGAGAAGCCAGGTGTGGACATTGCCTCCACTCTCTCAGGAGGGTTGATACAAGTGTTCAAACCTATTCTTCAGTGCAGTTAAATAAACCTGTTGGTAAGTAGCAGCTTTTGGAGCAGGGCAGCAAGCAGAGGCAGCGAGCTCAAGTCAAACCACAAGGAAAAGCCAGCCTGGCATGAATTCAGGAGGGCATTTTGTCAACAACTGGATAAATAAATGAATAAAGCAATCGACAAAACCCTGGTCAAACACAGATAATTAAAAACCTAACTTTGAATAAGTTTTTTTAAACAAAGAATAATTGAAGAATGGTATTGCAAATAGATTATGTAGTTTGTTCGTTTGTGGTTCATGAAACCACAACTTCAGTTTCTCTAAGTACAGAAGTAGAGCAAAACCCAAACAACTACCTGTTCCCTAAACTACACCTGACCCGAGTACACCCGTTCCCAAGGCCCCAGTGGGAATGGTCACTGTGACACTGAGCAGAGTGTTGGAGAATGTGAAAGAAGCACAGGAGAGCCATGGGTTGGGGGGGTGGTTCATGAGGGCGGGTCCAGAGCTGAGCAGCCTCCTTGCACAAGCTGGAAGCTTCCTGCCGTATCCTGAGGGGCAGCATCCTCCACAAGGGGAAGGAGGGCTGAGCTTCACAGTGCCCATGGAGTGCCTGGGGCTGCTCCGCCACATCTCCCAACTGTCCCAACAGGCGAGGAGACCATTGTTAAGAGGAGGACGCTGAGGCTTGGAGAGCTTCTCCACAGGTTGCAGAGCGAGGAGGAGCAGCAGGAACGGCCACCCAGCCACCCTGCTGGGCCTCTGGGGAAAGCCATCTGCATGGCCTTTCACCTTGGTTTCCTTGGGGTTTGGGTGGTATCTCTGCTCCCCCAGGGAGGTGGTAATCCCTTCAGGCAGGGCTCACTTCCTCTCTCTGGGTTCCTAGTGGCTGGGTCCTGCTCACAGGGAGGGGGAGCCCAGAAGTGCACTTTACTGAGGGCCTCAGTGACATCGGATCCTTCATTCCTTGAAATCTCTTCCAATCCTAGGGAGAGGCCACTGGGTTCTCTGCTCCATAAAACACCTGGAAGGACAGTTGTCCACATCCTTCCTGCAGGGAGAACTGGGTCTCTGGGGGTGGCCTGGCCCCTGAGCTGGCGCTGGGTAGGTGGGTCCCCAGAGTGCACAGTTGCTGCCACTCTGCTTCCAGGAGCTGAACAGGAAGGAAGCCCAGCCCGCCCTGGGAAACCCTGGGAAAGCGGCTGCGACAACCTGGAATAGGGAAAGTCAGCCCCAAGAGAGGCGGGAGGGCGGGGGGGAGTTCAGATAAGGAGGCAGGAGCTCCTGGAGGAGGTGGCCAGAGCGGGCTCAGCCTGGTGGCTCTGGATATGGAGAGACGATAGGGAAGTAACTGAGGGCTCCAACTCTGCCCTCAGGTCAGAAAACAGGTCTATGGTGTGAGAACCAGCCCGTTGGAACTGTTCCACTGCAAGGAAATCAGTTATTTCCGAGACGGACAGAATGGGCCAATCTTTCCAAACTCAGACAAAAGCAAAATGTCTCTCGCGCACACCCAGGGCTAAAAGCATTGCAAGCATCTGAGTGGGCAGCATTACGGTGCTGAGCGGCGTGCGTATTTGTAAGCTTCCCTTGTTGCTCAGATGCAGATTTGCATTTTATTTAAAAATGTTTACATACACATTTCTACACGTGTAACATACCTAAAATACGAACTTTTAAATGATGCGTGAAATTTTTTCTAAAGCACGGTCACACATGATGATACTTCATGTAATTAAATAATGGGGACAAGGATCTTGAAGAAGTTCTGTGGTGAGAGATCACAACGCAGGCCACATTCCTCCATCCTGGATGTGTTCTCTTGGGCTCCCCTTTCTGCCCCCCACTGCAAAGACAGTGGGCTGGCCCAATGACAATGAATAAGAGAGCACGGGGCGGGGTGGGGGCACAGACTGCTACTCACTCCCGATCACAGCGACCTCCAAGCACAGGGACTACGACGAGGAGGGAAGTGCATCATGTTTCTGAATCATCAGGCTTCAGAGTCTCACGCTGCCGCCCTCTGCCAAGTCTCACAGTTCCTTGTTTACCTTCCAAGCATCAGCAAAGCTGTTACTTTCTCTAATGTAGGAAAGAAAGGCTGGAAGGAGCCACTGCAGCCGGGGTGGGTGGGAGGGAGGCCGCCCTGACATGAAGGAGTCTGGCTGAGCCTTATCCACCTGCCCAAGGCCTCAAGCCACCTTGAAAGGGGCTGAAACCTTCAAAAATAATTCTGCAAAGGCAGGAAAAAAAGTAGCCACTTCCTCAACCACGCATTCTGCCAACACACAGCAAGACTCCTAAATATTTGGCGACTTTTAGGAAGGTATTCATGGGCAGCTGCTTGACAAAGATCCATGCACACCCTGCCTTCAGCACACCCCACCCCAAGCACACACAGGGTGCCTCTCTAACTACTCCACGGCAGGAGCACCCTCTTTGGATTTAGAAACAATGCAAATCGGTAAGTCAGAGGGACTCATTTTTACAAGTACAAATGGTTTCCTTACTGTTGAGTCTGTCGTCTGTCTGTGCCCTTACCATCACTGTGGACTTTAGGAGCACAGTGACTTGAACCAGTTGTCTTCCGAGGGGCAGGGTCTGCTCCAGCCCCAGAGGGCACCTTAATGATTTTCTGGCCTCTTGGTGCAGGGCGGGCGTATCCACTTCTCAGATAGTGACAGTCATGGTCAGGTTTTTCTAAACAAATCTTTGTCCCATGAGCAGCTTCCCTGCAGGGGTCCAGCTTGGGGTGGTATGGACAGCTGCATCAGGGAAGCTCCTTGGAGAAGCACCACCGTAAAGCGGGGTCCATGCCAGATGCCCTGCTAAGCATAGACAGGGACCTCTGACCCCTCTGCACACTCCCAGGAGGAATCTGTTCTAGATCCGCTTTGTAGATGAGGAAACCAAGCCCCAGAGAGGTAAATCATTTGCCACAAAGTGTGCTACCACAGAAGAGTGCAATGGGACCCAGGGCTGCCCCCGCCTTCTCTGCCTCCCTGAGCTCTTAGGAACTGGCTGCACTAAGTTCCTGGCTATGCTGTTTGTCCCCCTGGGCTGCCCCTGGGGGCCCCTGCAGGACCCTCTGTCCACAGCACACTCAGCTAAGGCATGGCTCTAGGATCCCCAGCCCAGCTTCTCAGACCCTTCTTGACCTCATCATCCACCCTCCGAGAGCTTGGGGGAGATATCCCAGGGGTGTGCCACCTCCCTATGCCTTGCCCTCAGTGCCCATTGGGGTTGGGGCCCCGCAGGGGGCTCTGAGTGTCACAGAACCCTTACAATGTGGAGGATGAAGGCAGGCTCCCAAGATGCACCTATGAGCCCCTCAGCTCACCTCAGAGGGACCAAGGACCAAAGAGGGTCTGAGCCCCCCAAATCATAGCCTCTGCACCCTGCCACCCAAGACGCTCTCTCCCACCCACAACCTAAGTCCAGTCCTGACTCCAGGAATCTGATGCTCTCTGCCCAAGGCCAGCTTTGCCTCGTTTGCTTGGCCTTGGGAAAACGTCCAGTGTACCAGACTCCGCATGTTGGGAGGGCGAGGGGCAGGCTTTACATCATCCCTCAAAAACTTCCAAGAAAAAAGGGGCATTGTTGGAATTGTTCTAGAAGTGTCAAAAATACGCAGCTGCGACTTCCAGCCATGTTTCCATCTGCTCTGCCACCGTCTGCCAGTGGGAAGTCCTAGAGCAGTCCCAGGGGTCCTCACGCTCACGGCAGCCGGTGCCCTTCAGCCAGGCCATAGTCTGGGGCCCCTGCCACGTCCAGCATGGGGCCACCTGTGAGCCGCCTGGCACCCCCAGGTCTGAGTGACACCCCCAGGTCTGAGTGACACCCCCCGGGTCTGAGCGACACCCCCAGGTCTGAGTGACACCCCCCAGGTCTGAGTGACACCCCCAGGTCTGAGTGACACCCCCCAGGTCTGAGCGACACCCTCCAGGTCTGAGTGACACCCCCCAGGTCTGAGCGACACCAGGTCTGAGTGACACCCCCAGGTCTGAGTGACACCCCCCAGGTCTGAATGACACCCCCCAGGTCTGAGCGACACCAGGTCTGAGTGACACCCTGCTTCACTTGCTCTCTTCTAACCAAGTGGGGTCCAGCCCCAGCTGTGGCCCACAGGCCCCTTGCCCCCAGCTGCTGGGCCTGCCTCTGGTCTCCTCCCACGGGTCTACGGGTGCCATGCAGAGCTCAGCCATGTTCTAAAGTAATGCCAGCCTGCGCAGGGCCCAGGGCCTGGTCTGTAATACCAGAGTGGGGGTGAGATCGTGGGTCTCCTGGGCATGGCACCGAGAGCACTCTGTCCTCCAGCAGGATCAGGACTTTCCACCAAAAGTCATCCGACCTCAGAATCTTTTTCCAGTTGGCATAGAAAACAAAAGCGAAGGACATAGTTTGATGGCTTCACTTCTCTGCAGTGACATTCTTGCTGTGTGTTTCCTGGAGGGAAATAGAAATGAACTCCTCAAGGACTCCCGCAGGCATGTTGCCACAGTCCGCTCCTTGGCGTGTTTCTGTGGACATATGTGTTTGGAGGTGTGACTGCACGGTGAACTCACTGAGCCACCTTTTCTAGTGAAACTGGAGAGAAACAGTCTATAGGCTGAAGAGAGGCATCCATCCCCTTTGCTCAACCAGAGGGGGAATTCCATGGTGTACCTGCTGCTGCCCTACCAAGTCCAAAGACCATTCTCATCGTCCAGGTGTTAATCTTAGGGTTGATGCTGGGGACTGGCGGGATGTGGTCCAGGAGAGCATGCAGAGGCTGCAGTCACTGGCTCCCAAACATAAATGTCTCCACCAACTGAGTGAAGCAAGGGAGACGCCTGGGTAGGGTAAGCTGGACTGGTGGGGAGCCTTGGTCCCACTTTACCTGACAGTGTTCCTATCCTAACTCAGCTGGGATGGGCAGACTCCCCTCTCTCTCATTCCGCAGACTGGGCTCAGACTGCAGAGGGTGCCCAGGACAGGCTGGTTGGGTACATGAACACTAAATTTGTTTCAAAAGGTATTTTTCTTGAGTAAATTTGTGTTGATTGAACCTCAGAGAACACGATGCATCTCTAATATTCAGACATAGGAAGCCAATGTTGGTAAACGTTCCTTTCTAGATTGTCAATCTGAATCGCACCTGCCTTTCCCCAGGTGACTCTAGGTATGTGACTAGGCTGCCAACTATGTGTGCGAAGGCTCTGGCTGGTGACTCTTTTGACACTGACCAGCCACAAGCCTGCAGAGCCATGTGACTCAGCAAGGGCAAGGCCAGCAGAGTCACTACTCAGAGGTCTGCTCCTGCCACGGACCCCGGATGAAAGCAAAGGTAGGGCTTCCTGCCTCATTTAAAAGTGCAACTGCTGCTGTTCATTAAAATGCTGGCTGTCACAGATCCAATCCCCATGGCGGAGGACCACTTCACTAGAATAAATAAATGCAATTTTACTGTGAAAGAACAACAGCTATTGCTAATGAATGCAGGAGACAGCATTTTTGCTGATCAAGCTGGTGTGGAGAAGAGCAGGGCACGTGAGCTCACGCCCTCTGCATTGCTTATCGGAGAGTGCATGCTCCTGGGCAAGGGCCTTGGGCCGGCAGAGGCCACAGCAACCGGCTCTCACAGGCACCGTCCCAGCGCCCTCCCTGACTTCTTTGTGCTGTTCCCTGATAGCTCAAACCTGCCAGGTTCGACTCACATGAGCCCTGCCCTCAATGTCTTGTCCCCGCCCTCCAGGGTGGCCTGGTCCTGCCCAGCACTCTCTGTCCTTACCACCTCTTCCTTCTGTCTACAGCTTCCCCCTAACAGCCCCCTCATGGCAATTCACAGGGCAGGGCAGTGGACATAGGTCAGGCCATGCCTGCTGCCCTACCATGTGGGCAGGTGTGACCCTCCCTTGACAGATGGCCAGAGCAAGGGGACCACTAGACACACAAGCCACAGCTAGCTCGGTGCCATCTAAATAGGAGCTGCTGTCTTGAGAACTTCTTTATTACCTAAACACCTCTGTGCACAATCCAGCAGCTCGGAAAATCCCAGGTGGATGAATGGATAAAGATGCTAAACCAGTCACTTAGCACTTACTGAGCATCTAGTGTGAGCCAGTGATGTGCCGAGTGCTAGGGATTTAGAGCTTAAAAGAAAATCCACTCACAACCCTCAAGGCCTCTACCCTAAAGGAAGTCCAAAGACAAGCCTCCAAACAGACTTCTGGAGCACAGAGGGTTGAGAGCTGGATCGTGGCAGGCCCCGGGGGCAGTGAAACACAGAAGCAGTGGCTCCTAGCCTGGGGCTGGCCCAGTCAGGGCATCTTTCTCCAGAATTAGATTTCAAGGAGACCAGAAGAAGGACATCCCTGTGGTCCAGATGGTGTGCTTGAGGGCTGTGGCAGAGGGGTGGGGCTGGGGGCTACGGAAGAACAGGCAGCATCCACGTGCCTGGAGACATGTGGGGAAGGAAGCAGGTGACCTCAGGCTGGACCAGGGACATGGGTAAGGTTGTGGGCTCAGGCTCAGGGCCATCAGAGATGTGGCTGACTGTGACACGCAGCCCTCGCCATGCAGGGATGCCACTCAGAGATTACGAAAAAACACATCAGTGCCAGACACAGAGGGAGAAGCATCCTCCAGACGACGGATCCTTCGCAGGGACGTGCTTCCCAGAGCAGAGGAGTTTGTTACATATTGGGAAGAAAGATTTTGAAAATTAGGGGACATATAAGTTGATCTGCCAATCAACTGGTTGGTTTGTCAAAGCACCCTCAAATATTTGGGTGTAATGATCGCTCCTGTCCATCAGGCCGACCTGACTCATTTCAACTAGTTATTAATTAGAATCCCTTGAAAGTGCACAGGGGAGAGTCCAGATTTAAAACAGATGAGAAGAGCCGAGAACGCCGTGGCTGCCCACTGCGATGTCTAAAGAGGAAAAGCTAAGCATCTCTCCTCTTTAACATAGAGTTTGTCATAAAAGGTAAGCTTTGGGGGAACTCACAAATCACCCAGCTCCTGGCAAATCCGTCTCCAGGCCTAATACACATTGCTGAGGACAAGCACCTATTTTTCGCTGCCACTGAAAAAGTTCTGTGAACTTGTAACGAATCCGTCCTCCACAGGGAAGAACACTGCCGCATTCATTTGACAACAAAAACAGCATTATCACAAAAATATGCAGCGCTCCATTCTGGAACAATCCTCCGCCACAAAAGTGTAATGCTGGACAGCTTTCTGTTCTGTCCACCTACAAAGGCCAGCTCTCCCCTTCCACCGCCAGGCAGCGCCTCCGGGAGGCTCTCGGAAAACGACTTTCTTTACACCTCAAGATCTCACCTTGGAATGCCATGTGCTCAGGCTGCCGGGGCTCATGGTGGGAACGGTGCCAAGGCTTGGGAGAGGGGAGGTGTCACAGGCCAGAGGTAGAGTGGGCTGACGTAAGCCTGCACATACCTGGGGGTCAGTGCCCTCCCTGCCCCCCGCGTGGGCAGGTGGTCTTTCTGGAATCCACCCTCTGAGGGAAGGAGAAGGAAGCAGTGTTTTCTTGAGCCAGAGCCCTGCCCTCTGATGCAGTGGAAGGCTGGGTGGCTGTGGGCAGGTCCCTTCACCTCTCGGTACTTCAATGTTCTCTACACATGAGGTCACTGATATGTCCCTCAGAGCTCCACGGTGATGACCCAGTGAGATAATGTGTGGGTGATCCTGGAGTTGTGAGGAGTGAGGCCCAGGAAAAGAGAGAAATGTCACTGCTGACCCCTGATGTGGCCATGGGTGGGGTCTGTGCCCAGGGAATAGAGGCGTCCCTATGCTACCTAATAACCACATTGACTAAGGACAGGCTAGATCCCTCACATACAGGATTCCATCTGATCTCAAGACGACCCTGAAGTGACTTGCTTGAGGCACATGGTTGGTAAGAGGTTCCAGCTAGATCTGCTACAGAGCCAGATCCAGAGCAAGCCCCCTACATTGGGACAACCCCCAACTTGGCTCCAGGGTCAGGAGTCCCTTCCTGGGGACAAGCTGTGTAAAGGAGTGGCCTCCAGGCACTGGCCAGGGGCAGTGCTCAGGACTCAGCTGATCAGAGGAAGGACATGGGCCATGCTTCCTTGCCCTCAGGGTAAAGCAGCCCAGCATCCTCAATAAGCCAGTACTTGGTGTGACACGTCCCTGAGGAGCCTACAGACATGTGCTCTGCCCACCCAACCCAAAGTCATTGAAGGTTCACAAGCAAATCCAAAGAAAAGCTCCTGGGGGCTCTGGCAGACCAGGCCCTGTCTCCAAAATGTGGGAAAGCTGCACTTAGTCCAAGCTGGGCCCAAGGTTGAGGGACACCTCTTGGTCCACTGGCCATCAGCGGGAACCTGGGGAGGCCTGAGTGAGCAACCTGGCCTCTGGAGGGGATGTTGGCCACTGGAATTGGAAATGTTGTGTTCCAACCAATCTCCTCCTTCCCGAGAGTCTCAGGCTGTCGGGAGTTCCCTGGAAATCACAGGGGGAAGGGCAGTGTCCTCCTCGCTGGCAGTTGTTTTTAATATTTATTTTTTAGTTTTAGGTGGACATAATATCTTTATTTTATCTTTATATGGTGTTGAGGATTGAACCCAGTGCCTCGCGCATGCCAGGTGAGTGCGCCACCACTCGAGCCACATCTCCAGCCCCTCACTGGCAGTTTTGCTTTCCAAGGTCTCAGCTACCCATGGTCAACCAGGGTCCAAAAATATTAAATAAAATGATCCAGAAATAAACAATTCACAAGTTCTGAATTCCTAGGTGTTCCGAGTAGTGTGATTCACGTCCCTCGCTGTCCCAGCAGGGACGTGAATCACACCCTGGTCCAGCGCACCCACGCTGTGTATAGTGGCCACCCGTGAGCGGCTCTGCAGCTGTCTGGGCAAGCAGGCTGTCGCAGATCGCAGAGCTGTGTTCAAGTGGCCCTTGTTTAAATTACCGTCCAACCCCACGCCCGTCATGGTACTGGCAATTGTACTCCAGTTCATTGCTAGAATCGTCCCATTTCATGACCAGTTGGGGTTGCTGATCTCTTTTGGTACCTAATTTATAAGTCAAACTTCATCATAGTTGTGTCAAACCTTGTCCTAACCCAACTCTACGGGTTCCCTGGTACCTGCCTTGGGCTGGACTCCCTGCGTCCACAGGGCCTGGGTCGGGTGTGGGCGTCTGAGGTGGTTCACCTCAAGGTGCCAGCCCTGCCGATTCCCCATTAGGGTGATGCCTACACCCAACAAGAGAAGGTCATGTTCGTGTTAAGACTACTTCACATTTCAGCCTAGCGAGACTCCCAACAGGACAAGACCTCTGCCAGGGACACAGGACACGGCAGTGACACCTGCAGGTTCTGTGACAAATAAGGGACAGGATAACGGCCCTGGTGGATCTTGCCAGCTCTACTAATCCTAAAGACACAGCCCCAGGTAAATTTCACCTGGGGACAATGTATTTTAAAATGACTACTCATTTACGAACTTCATGACTAAAATGAAATGACCCTCCCCCAGCCAAACATCCTGTTGATGTAAAAAGAAGTTTCATCCACCTAAAATCTCTGGGTAACCAGGAGAGATGGCAGTTGATCTCTTCTGTGAGGGCAGCTACAACCAGAACTGGGGCCTTGCTAGTAAACCGAGCTCACTGTTGGAGGAGCAGAGGAACAGCCCAAACCACAGCGTCAGAGTTGGGAAGAACAAAGAGCTCTGCAGGCTGTTCCCAGGCATCCTTCCACCTGTGGACCAGCTGGACCACTGTGGACCAGCAGGTGCTCATCAAATGCCAGTCACGTTGGGGACATCTGATTAGGAGCTTTAGGCTACATGAAAACATGGATGAGTTATCAGCGGTGTCGAGGGGAGGTCTGCCCAGGGTAACAAGGAAGGGAGCTCAGCTGGGCTTGAAGGACAGGCGTCCACGTGGGGGTAAAGAACAGGAGGAGGAGATGTGGTCCCAGAGCTCTGCTTCCCACTAACTCTGCAGGTACAGACCTGTTACCTCAGAGCTGTGATGACACTGACCAGACCCCTTCCTTTCCTCCTGTTGGACTGGCTGGCTTCTGAGGTTAGGGTGGTCTGGAAAGTCAGAAGCAGCTCAGTCCTGAAAGCCGCTAGAGGACAGGGTCCCTGGGGTTCCCCACTGGAATCTGCATGTGGGGGGTTATCTCACCCACAAGTTTAAATTCCTCTGCAAAAAAGACGAACAACTCAAATTCAACATTTTGAACACTGGGATCGAGGTTGCACATCAATCCAAATTCTGGAATTTCTGGACAGGAGAGAGGAGGGGACGCCCTCGTGCGCCAGCATCCCTGAAGGCTCCTGGAGCCGAGCCCTTGGAGCAAGGCCGAGAGGCTCCCAGACCAACATGCACACTCACAGGGCAACAGGACCTGTGCCAACAGCCCACTCAGCTCTCAGTCCCTGAGGTCAGCCTCCTGCCTGTGCAGGTGTGGGACTCCAGAGCCACCCGCGAGTCCCGGGAGCCCCGCTCTCTGAGCCCACGCACAGCAGCATCTTGGAGCAGAATGGACAGAGGAGTCCCTCTCATCAGCAGACCTGTCCTTTCCCTTTGTGTTTTCATCATAAGATGTCCATTCAAGAGCCAGACGCGGAGAAGCAGACCTCAGTTCTAACTCCTTAGCCATCCTTGAGGGTTAGGGTCCAGTCTCAGAGTAGTGCTTTTTCATGAAAGGATTGATGTGTACATGCTGTGGATTGCAAAAGGAGGCTCCTCCACCTTTTGGGGGATCATGATTGCAAACCCTATCAGGTTTAAAACATGCAGTTGTCTTGGACTGTGGCACCAGGAAAGTGTTTATGTTTCCTGAAAAACTGGGAACGTTCTTTTAATCAGACTAGAACAATGCACGCCATTGTGTTTCACTTTTGCCCGTCAGCCAGGAAGCTCAGGGCCCAACTGAGGCACAATCGCAATCTCCTCTTATCTGCAGGGACAGGAGCTGGCATTAGTGAGTATCACTCAGGCAAGGCGCTTCCACAGACGCGTTTAGTTTAATGCTCTTGCCTGTGCAGTCGTTCTCATCACAATCTCATGGATTAGAAAGTCAAAGGCGGGAGAAGCTGGGAGCCCAGCCACTTGGGTCATCAGAGGTGAGGCGGCACCCAGCCCGCCCTCACCTGGAGCATGGGCCATCCCCAGACGCTGCCTGCTTCCTTCCAGCGGCCCCGAACCCTTCTCCGTGGTGATAAACACACACTACTAAAAAACAGCAGCCAGCAGGATAGAGGCTGGGGCAGCTTCCTGGCCTGGCTCCGGCCAGTGACCCAGGACCTGGGAGGCGCGACGTCCAGGTGGGAGGGTGACGCAGTCTCACTGGGTTGTGCTGGGGCCTGATGGCAGTGGCCTTGATGGTGCACCTTCTCCAAATCAGGTCTCTTACAGTGCCTGCCATGTAAGATTCCTGTTTTTTTTTTTTTTACCCCTATTCTTTTTCCAAAAGGAATTGGGACTTTCTCATCTGATGGTGTAATTCTATAGATGAACTTGAGACTTCTGTTGGAAGAGGAGCTCCTCTCGTGGCTATGAAGGAGGTTGCAGTCAAAGACGGTGAACTTGGGCCCACTATGTGCCAGTCCCACTATGTGCCAGGGGCCCACTATGTTGCCCCTGGAAGGAGACTGGCCAGGCGACTGCACCCTTCTAGCCTCGAGTTCTCCATTTGCAACACGAGGGTAAGTTCACCTTCACCTTGGGGTGGTGGCTGACCAACATACACTACTTTGCTTTGGGGCCACCCAGGTTTAGTGCTAACTGCACCCCCATGCTGGGAAAACCCCAGTCCCCACCTACTTGGGTGCTGGTCAGCTATGATCAGAGGGATGCACAAGGTGACGCCTCCAGGGCACCTGTCACAGGCTCAGTCAAGCCACCTTTTGTCATGACCACAACCTTCCCTCTGTGTGTGTTTTGGCTGTGATGTCTGTCAACACCTGAGAAACTCCCTGGGTCCTAGCTCTCCTTCAGCTTCCTGACCCACTTTAAACGGTAAATGACAGATAACTGCCAGCAACTGCTAACAGATGGTGTGCCCGGAGGGCTCCACGCACCTGTGCAGGGGAGTTGACGCAGGCTTCGGAGGCAGCAGCTCCTGGAGACCGAACCCTGCCAGCCCAGGGTGTGGCGGCTGACCTCTTCCAGCTGCTGGCACCCTCGAGAGTGAGATGAGGAGGAGAATGCCTGTCCTCCAGTCCTCCGGGGTTCCTGCAAGGTGGAGTGAAGATGGGGGCCCCTCTCACCTGTTCATTCCCTATACAGCAAGTGTGGGGCTGCGAGCATGGTCGGCAGCAGACCACTGTGGGGACCCACGATGTGGCAGAGGCATCAGGGTGTCCAGGGGGGAGGGGAGTGGAGGGAGGCAAAGGGACTAGTGTGGCCACAGCTAGAAAGACACACTGCCCAGGCATCCTAGGGTGTCCTGAGGATCAGTGTCCTCTGTGTCTGGTGTCTAGCTGCAGGACATGGTGAGACAGGTGGGACCCTGATTGGGAGGGCCTGACCCTGTCCAGTAGAAGCTGGGCAGACTCCAAGGAATAGCCTGGACTCTGGCTGCACTCAGAGCCTGTAGGGGTCTCCACACTTGGCTCACATGAAACCAGTTTTATCTTCTAATTTCTGGCCACTAAAATATATGTATACTCAGGCTTCCATATAAATTATAATAGGAATTAAAAATAAAATCATTTGTATAACTGTGAAAGGAATCAAAGGGAAATCATGCTTTCTTCCTATTTAAGGAAGCAGGCACCTGATTAGAAGCCAGCTCTTCGGCTAACACCTGGGCAGGGGCTGAAGGGACTGGGTAACGGAGCCCCATGCTCCTGTGGCATGGACAGATGCGATCCCTGATTTTTTTCCCCCCACATTTCCACAGGGATGTAAATCAATTTAAGTACTGAAAATAGCCACAGAAAGGGGAAAAAAAAGATGGAGCTCTATTAGTTACCATGGGAATTACTAATTGAAGCACTTCTTTTGTCTTTTAAACACCCTTGCCATTCTTGTGACATTTAAGATGATAAAATTAAGGGAGCCAGCCTCTATTTCCTGCTATTTGATAATTATACAAATATCATTATGGAAGTTTGAGTTAAAGACTTTTTTTTTTCCAGAATAAAACCCACTATTGCAGCCATGGCATACTTCTTAAGGAAATCAGCCTCGGGCAGAACCGCGGAGGTCAAGAGCAGCTCCTCGGAGTTCTGAGAAACTGGGGGAAAGAGCCCAAATACTTGTATGGCCTTTCAGTGGAAAATGGCCAGGCAGATGCTCCTGTGGTTCAGGGAGAGAGCAGTTCCTGCATGATCCAGAGCGCTCTGACCTCCCCACCGAGCCCTGGCATCCAGGAGCCCCAAACGGCCCAAGTTCTGAAAAGCACACGGCCAATAGCAATGCTCGCCAGGAAGGAAACCCCAGGGTGTCGGCTGGTGCAGAGCTTTCCTTAAACACACCCCGAAACCGCACTTGTACCCAGGGACCATTCCTGAATGCCGCCCACCTGCGTCTCAGTGAGGAGGGCCACAGCTACCTAACGCCAGCACCTTTGGACCGGGAGAGGGAATGCTGGGCAGCAGGGTCACTTATTAGGAGAAAGTCTTTCCCCAAAACTCAGCACTGTCCAGCTAGTCAAGGGCTGACACACAGCATGAGAAACTTCATTAGTTCTTAGACACAGCTAGAAACGATATAGAAATACAGTTGACGAGGGGGAAGGACCCCCTGCCAGAGGACTGGGGGAAGGATGCAATCATCCGCTTCAACCTCAAGTGCCTGGGTTTTGCAGGGAGTGGACTCCTCAGGAAAGAGGCTGGACAGCACTGGGGGCTGCTGATGACCCTGACACTCACTTTAATAAGGTAAAATCGAACACTTTTGCCAAATAATGAAAAGCAGCAGAGTTCACACAGTATGTAAGTCCTCCATGAGGGAGGGGAGCCAGCCTTCAGTCCCGGGCTGCTCTGGGGACAGCGCCCCAGCTGCCACTGCCCAAGGCAGACTCCTTCCTCTGGGCAGGACTTCTGCCCCAGGGCTCAGGGCCTTCCAGGAAGCAAGTATGAGTGGTTCTGGCACCAGGGCTGGTGAGCTGCTGAGCCACTGCTGCTGACCACTGGAGACCCTCCCTAGCCAGGTGGCTCCCCCACCTGCACACCTGTGTGCACCCCTCCCCCACATACACATACACACGTGCTCTGCTGCTGCAGGTAGGGTCTGCCGCCAGGGGTTCTCCACCGCTTCAGGGCTGGCAAGACTTCCTCTGTCCACCTTGGATTCCTCAACTAGGTTCTGCCCTCCCAGCAATGCAGAGTCCTCTTATTTATCCGGACAAAGTATGCTCATTAAAAACAAAACAAAACAAACAAACAACAACAACAACAAAACATTCCTGAGCACCTACTGTGTGCTCTGAAGACACCAGAATGGACCAGCCCAGAAGCTGACTAGAAGCATGTTGACAGATGAGGAAGTGCGACTTGGCCTGGCCGTGGGTCTCTCTGTAGGAAGTGACCTTGGCTGAGGTCTGAAGGAGGAGTGGAGAACATCCAGAAGTTTCTGCCTTCCAGTGAGTGTGGCGTGGAGAGTGGGCCATGCTCCACCAGCCTCTGCCGTGTCTGCTCACTCCAGCCTCTCTCCCCGGGGGGGGGGGGAAGGACCCCAGGGGACAGCAGGTCACCCACCCAGCCACATACCTCCAGGAGCCTAGTTGCTGTCCCACTGGCTATCCTCAATAGATTCCTTTGCAGATGTACCCCTTTTCCACAGCCTAGCCAATGTTTCTCAGCCTGGTACCCCCAATCAAGACTTCTGCCTCTGCATAGGAATCTGAGGACACCCCAGTTTGGCATATCCAAAGCCCCCAGCCTAGCTCCCATCTCTCCCAGATCCTGGCTCTTGTTCATGGCAAGGTCCTTCTTACACACCTGGGCATTACCTAAGCTTGGGGGTTCTTTGCCATGGCACTATCAACGTTTTGGATTGGATAATGTGTCCTGGTGTTGCAGGGTGCTCAGCTCTATCCTCAGCCCCTACCCACTAACTGCCAATAATATCAACCCTCTCCCGAGTCATGACAATCACATATGTTTCCAGACATAACCTATGACCTTAGAGGATGGGGGGCAAAACTAGCCCCACTGGCTGCAATGGCTTCCTTGGCTTCATCTGAGGACCAGGAGGTGGAAGTGCTGGTGCAGAACTAGGAGCAGGCCCACCCCTGTCCTGCAGACCCCACGCCCGCCAGGGCACACTCCAGCAGCCTCACTCTGTCCACATGAAGGGTGGCTTCTCCTTACTGGGTGCTGTTCTCTGTTCAGCAGAGCAGCTATGAGGTGTCATTGTCTGTAGCTAAGCCATCAGGAACATGTGACTTTGCCTCTTTGGGCTGTGACTTTGCCTGCCTCACAGTGCTGTGAGATAACAAGAAGGGACCCTGTGGCCTGCCATGCTGCCCGCAGGGGCATTCCATCTGTGTTGGCTCCAGCAGGTGCAGGCTGGCACCTGGGGCTGCCTCTCCATGAGGCAGGCCATGAGCCTGGGGACAGACCTCTGCACTCTCTTCCTCAGCCACCAGTGCCAAGAGGGGTTGCTGTCCACTTCTACTCCTGGACCCTGGCAAAGAAGAGCCCAACCTTTACTGCATTTCTCTGTTGTTATCTAGAGCTTAAAAAATAGTGAATGTCCATTATTCAATGAAATCAAAACAATCCAGTGATACACAGAGGCAAGCGGAGAGTTTCCCCCACTGCAGAGCAGCAGCTCCTGGGGTTACCCATGCTGAGCTCCTGCCCAGTGCCACCCTCTCCCGCTCACTCAAGTCTGCCCAGGGCCCACATCAGGCCTCGAGCCCAGGGTCTTGTCTGTGCTGCTCTCTGTCCTGCAGGAGATGGAGGAAGTACAGTAAGGCCCAAATCAAGCATCCCTCATCTGAAACACCAGGGACCAGAATTTTTTTCCATATTTTCATATATTTCCATATTTCTAATAAAATATCTTGGGGATGAGACCTGAGTCTAAACATGCCATTCATTTACATTTCATGTATTCCTAATGCCCTAGCTGTCAGGTGATTTTATAGACTTCTAGTGCACCTGCATTGTGACTGGTTTGTCACACAAGGTCAGGTGTGGAATTCTCCATGTGGCATCATGTTGGTGCTCAAGAGTTTTGGGTTTGGGGGCATTTGAGATTTCGGGTTTTCATATTAGGGATGCTCAACCTGCATATGACTAGCAGGTCCAGTAACGACTAGGAAGGGACAGACAGTACCACGGAAAGAGTCGCCCAGCTGCAGAGGACACCTCCTCTCCTGCCACAGCACAGGCATTCCTGAGCCGTCCAAGATGGCGCCTGCCTTTGTCAGAAAGTCTCTACTGTGTGAGGAAGTATCAGTTCATTCCCAAGTTCAAGGCCTCCGTGGCAGCCTCCTGGGAGATGCTCCTTCCCCGACTGACCGCTGTCTTGTTGCTCTGTTGCAGAAGGAGAGGCATCTGCTAGGGGAGACGCCAGCTGCAGGCCTTTGCCACCCTCCCCTCCAGCCACGCCTCCCAGCCTCTAAAGACGCATTTTCAATTCTCCCTGCCGGGTGCCTTCCAAACAGCTCCCCAACAAGCCCAGCACTGTTCTCATCTTACCTCCGCCAGCCCCGCTCCAAAAAGGAGACGCCGTCACCAATAACGATGAAATAATCAGACTGCAGCTGGGGTATTCTGCTGAATGTCTAATCGTTCCCATTTGTCTGGGCTGAAATAAGCACTTCTATGCCCCCAGAGAAGGCCACATACATGCTGGACACGTGGGAGCTGAGCAAGACCCCTGGTCAGCCCACAGCTCTGCCCTGAGAAGCCCATCCTGGCATGGTCTGAATGCACACTGAGAGCCACGGGGAGGGGTCGGTGGGAACCCCTTGTTTCTAGATAAGAAAAAGCTTAATAGCTTTGGATGATTGGAGCTAAGTGTTCACAAACTAAAGCAAGACCCAAGCAATGGCAAATGTACGCACTTATTGAGCCAGGAGGTCAAAGATGCTGTTGGAAGATGGAGGATGGGGGTCCAGGAGCTCAGGGTCTCAGGGGACCAGGTGAAGTTGTGGGGGGACCAGAACCCAAGAGGCCAAGGAGGCAAACTGGCAGGGGAACTGACTGCTGATGGGCAAGACAGAATCCACAAGCCCCAGGCAGAGAAATCATCGAAGGACTGGAGGCCAGAGGAGCTGAGCAGGCACCTTTCAGGGAGAAGACAAGAAATCTTGGCTTCCAGCAAGCAGAGGCTCCGGTTGCTGTGCATCCTGAGTGCACGCCCTTTGCATGTTTGCAGCATGGGAACGTAGGGCAGACCTGCAGCCAGCGGCAGGAAGGCCCACCCCTCCCAAATATCCTCTCAGATGCCACCTTCTGGGCTTTCAGAGCCAAGACCAGGCAGCAGCAAGCCTGCCCCTGCTGGAGGGTCATCTCCTGTCTGAGCTGCATCGGCCATCCGTCTGTTTCCCTGACCTTCCATCTTGTTCAATCTTCTGCAGTGATCATCGGCACAGTCCTGCTTCCCCAGAGGACTCTGCTCTCCACAAGGATGGGCGCCAACTTGTACCTTCCCCTCCCCTGCAGCAGTGCAGACTCTCCATAAATCTCCCTTTGATTGATAAATAATAAATGCAAGGGCTGTCACGGGTGGCCTCCAAGCTCTGTGCCGGAAGCTTCACACATCACCTCCGTGTTCTCTCCGCGCCCGAAGGTGGTGTTGTTATTTGCATTTATGAGCGAGGGAAAGGGGAATTAGAGAGATAGCCTGCTGGCAAGTGGCCGAGGACCACAGGGCGAGGCCTCCTCCTTAGCCGTGCCCTACACCGAGCCCTACCCCGTGCCCTACTCCGCCCTGGTGGAAGCACTCAGCTCTTTGTGAAGAGTACCATTTAAGCTCAGCACCTTCCCAGCAACACACCCACCTGGGCTGCTCACTTGCTCAGCAATCATTTTCCTTGCAAATTTAGGAAGGTCACCTTCCGTCGTCAGGCTTATTTCAACAATTATTACAAAATATAAATTAAGGAAGTCTAAATGACGTGGGGATGTGTAGCTACACTTTAAAAACAAACAAACAGAATTTCTCAAGTAATCCAAGAAAAACCAGAGTGGGGCACGGGAAAGGCACGTGCTGGCAGGATTTGTTCCCCGTCCATAGGTTCAGAAGGTGGCTGCGGAGTCCGTGAGTTAATGAAGGAGCCCTTCCTTCCAGGAAGCCCACCCCTTCTGCCCACTCCCCTGGAGCCTCAACCTGCGGTTAACCTGGATTTCTGTTTAAAAACAAGAGAGAGAGAGAGAGAGAGAGAGAGAGAGAGAGAGAGAGAGAGAGAGAGAAATAGATCATTTAAAATGAGTCAGTAATTAATAACCTTCTAAAACAGAAATTACCAAATACAGATGGATCACTTGTGAATTCTACCAAATATTTAAGGAAAAATTTAAAGCAATTCTTGATCATATCTTCCAAAAGATAGAAGCAGATGGAATATTTCATAATTCATGAGGCCAGCATTTCCCTACCACCCAAACCAGACTGCGACATTACAGGAAAAGAAAACTATTGACCAATATCTCTCATAATCATTGATGCAAAATCCTCAAGACAATATTAGCAAATTGAATACACCAATGGAAGAAGAAGAAGAAGGAGGAGGAGGAGGAGGAGAATAATAATAATAACAATAATAATAATAATTATTATTATTATTACACAGCACAATCAAGTAGGATTCATCCCAGGTATAAAAGACTGGTTCAGGGGCTGGGGTTGTGGCTCAGCAGAGTGCTTGCCTAACACGTGCAAGGCCCTGGGTTCGATCCTCAGCACTATACATATAAATAAATAAAAGTATAAATAAAGGTATTATGTTCAACTACAACTAAAAAATAAATAAATAAAAAAAGACTGGTTCAAAGTTTTAAAATCAATTCATTGCATCAACAGGGTAAAGAAAAAAATCACATGGTCATATGAATGGGTACAGAAAGATCATTTGATGAAGCCCCAAACCAATTTATGACAAAAACTCTCACCAAACTGGAAAGTGGAGAACTTCCTCCAATTGCAGAACTTCCTTAAATTAACAAAGGACATTTACCAAAAAAGCTACACCTAGTACCTTCCTTAATGGTGAGGAAATAGATGATTTCCCACTAAAATCAGGATTAAGGCAAAATGTCCCTCTCACCTCTCCTTTTCAACATCATCCTTGAGGTCCTGACACCAGGAGACCAAAAAAGGAAATAAAAGGTACTGACCAGGAAGTAAGAAGTGAAACTGCTTTTGCTCACAGCAGGCCATGACATGGTTATCTATGTACAAAATCTAAAAGGATCCACAAGAAATCTTTCTAAAACAGGCAATGATTGCAAGGTGACAGGGTTCAAAGTTCATATAAAAATGTTAATCTCTTTTCTGAACACTGGCAATAAACAAGTAAAGTTTTAAACTAAAAACAGAATACTATTTATATTAGCACCACCAAAAATA
This sequence comes from Marmota flaviventris, assembly GCF_047511675.1. Lineage (NCBI taxonomy): Eukaryota > Metazoa > Chordata > Mammalia > Rodentia > Sciuridae > Marmota > Marmota flaviventris. The sequence continues at coordinate 4,720,534 of NC_092501.1, forward strand.
AAATACCTACTTATACATCTAACAAAATATGTACAGGATCTACATAAAAACTGTAAAACTCTGATGAAAGAAATCCAGAACTAAATAAATGGAGAGATAGTTCATATTCAAGAACAGGAAAATTTAATGTTGTCAGGACATCAGTTTTTCCAATTTCATGTACAGATTCAAAGCAATTCCAATGAAAATCTTTATATTCTACAGTGTATATCAACAAAATGGCTCTGAGATTTCCATGGAGAGGGAATAGATCCAGAACAGCTCCCGCAATGTGAAGAAGAACAAAACCAGAGAGCTGGCACTCCCAGGCTGAAGACTTTCCATAAACAGACAATAGCCAAGATAGAGTGGCACTGGTGGACGAGTAGGCACCCAGACTCCTGCAACAGAATGGAGAGCCCAGAATGGACCCAATAACCATGGCCAACTATCTTTGATAAAAGAGCAAAGGCAATACAATGGCAGAAAGAGAGTCTTTCCATACTTGGTCCTGGAACAACTGGACATGCCCATGTGAAAGAAGGAAAGAAAAAAAAAATCTAGATACAGACCTTACGCCTTTTACAAGAAATCAACACAAAACAGATCACAGACCTACACGCAAAACTATAAAATCTTAGTAAATAACATAGGGGAAAAAATCTAGATGGCACGGTGAGCTAGACATTATTATCCCTACTCTGCAAAGGAGAAAATACAACAGTCTCGGGCTCTACTCAAGGTCTCACAGCCAGAGAAAGGCAGAGCCTGTCTGGCTCCAAACCCGGTGTACTCTCTACCACGTGGTGATGAGGGCGTCCAGGGAGAGGAGGCCTGGTTTCTCTAGGCAGGAGGGCGAGGCCAGAGAGATGCACTGAAGCTCCGTGTGGATCTGGGGAAAGGCAGGGTGAAATGACGTAGGTCTCGCTGGACAAATAGGGAACGTGCAAACCCATGGATGTGCACTCTTTAAAAAGGGAAACCGACCTCTAACAGAGGCACAGGGGAGAACACGCCTCCGGATATGGTGATCCCTCCTCATGTGTCCTCATGGCGAAAGGTGGCCATTCGAGGGTGGCTGAACAGAAGTAGCGTGCCCAACTCTGAACTAGATACCTCCGAGAACCCGTGTGCATTTGTATCAGTCTCTGTGCTTCCTCGACTAGTTCAAACTTAAAATAAAATTCTTCTTCTGATCCATAAGTAACCATGATCATTGTAAAAAAAAAAAAAAAAAAAACACTTTGTAAACTAATCAAGCGATGCAAATACAGCATAAAATGAAAGTAAAACTGAAGTGCCCACATTTTAGTGCTGTCCCACGGCACCAGTCCTGCTCCATGCATGTGCCATCTCATGTCAGTTACCGTCCGTGTGGCCTTTGCAAGCACACCACTCCCTACAGCCCTGGTTTCCTTTCCTCCTCTTTGTCTCCTTTCAGACTCCTGCTGCATGCAATCCGTGTGACAACCTCCAGTGTCTTTGCACACCTTTGTACCTGTGCACACACTTAGAGATGCATGAGTGTGCACGGGTGCAGGCTTTGGGGGAGATGATCGCGTGCTCATGTTTTCTCCCTCATCAATGCCTCGCAGAAATCCCAGCCTGACAGCCCCCAGGATCTGATGAATGAACTCCAGGAGCTGCATGCGACTCCGTGATGGGCAAGTGCCACCAATCTTTCACTACTGAAGGTTCCTCACATTTTTAATTTCATTTAATTTTATGCCACAATAAACATCCTTGTACACATGTCCTTACTTATTCTGAGACCCTGAAATGAGGGCATCGAGTTCTCTTTCTTGGTAGGAATTTGAGCAGCCACAGAGCAGGTCATCTGCATCAGTCAATGGTTTACACACAGACGGCCATTCTTTCCCCATGAAAGGTGGTGCGGGATTTCTCTTAGTACTTGGGCTCTGGGGCAGAATCTCAAATTAAATAAATTAGTTACATAAAAGTTACATATATTTACTATCAATCACTTGATGATTTCAATGCACTTAATGCATTTGTCCTTTAAATAAATATGGAATTATTCAGGGGAAAAATGACAGTCTCACTTAATACTTGTATATTTGTCCCAGGAACAATTTCTCAATAAGGAGCACAATGTTACCATATCCTTGGGAGAGTAGCTCAAGAGGACTGAAATCTCCTTGTAGCAGAATAAGAGAAGTATTAGAAATAAAGGTTGGGCTGAAGGTTTGCTCAGAAGGGGCAGAGTTTTGCTCAGGAGGGGCAGAGTTTTGCTCAGGAGGGGCAAAGTTTTGCTCAGGAGGGGCAGAGTTTGTGCAACTATCTGGCAGGCTGTCTGACCACAGCAGCTCCACGACATCGTTCTGAAGGTTAGCTGGAGACCTCCTAAGTGGCCTCTGCCTCCGATTGTTAGAAGCCAGCATATTTGCAGAGTGACAGTGAGAAACGAGAAGGACCCTCCTCCTCCTGTTGCAGCATGGAGGGATCTGCTGGACTCCCGTCCACATTGAGGTGGTTGAAGGGGCCCCATTCCCTTCCTGAACTCCAGGAAGGACTCTGAAGAAGGAAGCCACACCACTGCAGCCTCCTCTACCTCTGCCAGCGTCACCTCACCGACGCCTTCTCTGACCTGGTATCTGATGCTGTTTCTCCAGTCACCTCCCGGCACTCTGCTGGGTTCCTCCCAAATCTCCTCTTGGGTCTCCTCCTTCTCAAGATTCTGGGTGCAGCCCAGAGCCTGGGGCGAGCTCCCCAGAGGACACCCAGAGGCATGCTAGTCAGAGGCAGAGCATCGTGAAAAGGTGACACACAACCTTCTCCTGAACCACAACATGGGCAATTGGGAGACCCCAGCAACAGCAGTGAGGGGCCAGGGGTCAGTGATGTCGGAGGATAAGTCAGAAGGTATTTCTAGGCCCATTTGGCTCACAGCAGCAGGTGGGAAGGGAGGGGCAATGAGGCTTGGAGAAGGAAATGCACCACTGAGGAGAAAACCAAAGGGCTCCTGCCCCCCACCCTGGGAGCCCCACCCTGGGAGCCCCACCCTGGGAGCCTGGAGAGAACAGGGGTCCTCAGCCCCAGTGTCCCACTGTTGGGGGCCTCTGACTATCCTGGGGACACCTGACCTATGTCCCTGGGGATGTGTCCTAAGAGAGTCTTTGGTTCACTGCCAACCTCTTCCTGTGGAGGAGGAGCACACACTCTGTCCCCATCAGCTTCCTTGGAAGCACAGCATTCACTGTTGTGGCATTGGTCCTGAGAGAGGGGCCTCCTCAGATGAGTATCCAGAGCAGAGAGCGAGACACAGATGCCCAAGGGCAAGGAGCCCAGTGTCTGACTGGCACGTCACCTTGGCCTTTCCCCTTCTATCAGTTCACCTTGAAAGCTTCTCCATGTTGACCAGCCAGGGCCCCAGTCCCCCTGCTCTGCCCCTTCAGAGTCTGCGTAACCCCAGCTCCATGTTTACTCATCAGTCAAACAACTTCAAACACCACACACAGCGGCATTACACCCAGTTCTGGGGATGCAGGAAGGAAGGAGGAAGGGGTGGAACCTGCCTTGGGTCCAGCCTGTGACAGCCATAAGCACCCCTCTCTCTCCGTCTTCCTTTCCTATTACCTGGATGGGAGGTGTTGCCATTCCCCAGCTACCGGCTCGCCAGGGGTCTTCCTGGACGGCTCCCTCTCTTCCCATCCACTGATTCCCAGGAACTACACTTTCTAAACTCCATGGAGCCCGCCACCTTCTCCATTCCACTGGTGCTCATTTCAGGTCCATCGTGATCTCTTACTGCAACAACCCCTGAACGTGCCTTCGTTTCCAGCCTGTTCCTCCAGCAGATTATTAACCACATGAGCCAGAGGGATCTTTCAGATACACAGTTCCACTTGTTTCCCCCTGCTTAGACTCCTCAAATGGATTTCTGCAGTCTACTCAAACTCCTAAGAGGACTTCACAATCTGGTCTTTGTCTACTTTTCTAGCCTTATTGATCTTTCATCCATGGGCACATCACCCACCATCCATCCATCCATCCATCCATCCATCCATCCATCCATCCATGCCAAGATCCCTCCACCTGGCCATCCAGCCCCAACTAACTCATCCGAATGCTGAGTACCTCCCAGAGCTCCTGCCCATCAGCAGCTTCGTGACACGCTGCTTTGGTCTTCCTCTTAATTCCCAGTCCCACTTCACACCCCAGTTCTCACCTCCTGTTCTGCTGTCTGGACCTCCCTGGGCTCTCTGTGTCCTTGCAGCACTGGGCCCCAGTTTTCTGCTGCCCCACCCTGGCCTGAGCTCCAAGCTCGGCCGCTGGTTGCCATGCCTCCCTGACAGACGCAGCTCCCACTGGGGTGCGACAGCCCCATGCTTCTTCTTGACTTTCCAGCCCCTGTACCAATGGGAAATACTTCCTCCTTCTTCCCCCAGAGCCTATAGCCAGGTCAGCACACGTGTCCCACAAGTAATATACCCGCCCAACACTGCCCACTCTTGTGGGTGCATCCTGCTCTGGTGTGGCCACTGCAGCTGACCGTCCAGCTTCAGAGGCACAGGCTTCCCTACCTCTGTTGGGAGACTGGCAAATGGGAGGACTGGGAGGTCTGGAACTAAGTCAAGCAAGGGCAGACAAAACGCCCCTGGCAGGTGCTGCCCAGCTACACATGAAGGGGTCTCCAATTTCATCTGCTCCAGAGGATGGACTCAGAGGCAGCGAGGCTGCTCTGGAGGCCTCTGGCCCAGGCCAGGCAGCAGGACTTCCTGGGGCTGTGGTGGGTGGGACCTCACAGTGACTGCCCCATTGTCTCACTGTGGGAGGTGCTTCACTGGGCTTCCTCTAAACAGGACTCTGAGGCAGGCCAGGAGATCTGAGCAGCCTGCTCCCAACCACCTCCCCTGTGGGAACAGGCAGGAAAGTCCCAAGATGCATGGACACAAATGTCCAGGAATCCATGGAGCCACAGAGCACGCCCAAAGCCTCCAGGCTAGTGGGAAGGAGCTCTGAGAGAGGACCAGCCATGCCCTCCTGATTCACAGCTCACAGGGAGGAAGGGCTGGCAGTAGGCACATTTGGGGGTTTCTTACAGGTAGCTAAGGGAAACACTGAATTCTCTGACACAGTCTGGAAGTTTGGTGATGAACACAGTCTCTCCAGTAGCAGAAAGAGCACACACTGGTGAGCAGCTCTGCTCTGAACCACGTGCCTAGGAATGATCTCCTTAAATGCCCTCTCTGGAGTTGGAAGAGCCTGATTGTTTCCATTAGACAGGATGTGCCGCTGCCTGGTGGTTAGGAAGAGGATACGATCATGGAAAAACAGTCGAGGTCTAGGCCACAGCGTCACTCAGGTAGCCCCGCCCCCGCAACGCAGACTGCTTCTGAGAAGAGGGAAGGAAGCGCTGCACGTGCCCAGCACAGAGGAGGCTGGATGTTGCGCCAGGGGAGCTGTGCCCATGACAGCCCGGCCCCCAGACCAGGGGTGCAGCTTCCAGTTCCTGCTCAGGTGGGATCCTCTAAAGCTGTGGTGACAGTCCCATCACATAAAATGTACCATTCTCTCCCTTTGGAATGTGCAGTTTGGTGGCAGCAAGGGCACCCAGGTCACTTCGCAGCTATCACCACCCTCCAGCTCTGGCTCCTTCTCGCCTCTCACCCGAGCCTCCATCCCCAGGCAACCCAAACGGCCCTTCCCCCCGCCTCCACCCTGCCTCATGGGGCCTTGCAGGGGTGGGTCACACCGCCCTTGCATGCCTGGCTCATTTCCCTCTGCATGATGCCTTCCAGGGCGGTCCTTGTTGGAGCATGTGATAGGATTTCCTGCTTTTTCATGACTGCCTCGTATTCACTGTCTGTCTCATCCAGCAGGTTGGTCTGTCGCTCCTCTGTAGATGGACATAATTTTGGTTTTGACTCTAAAGGCAAAGGATCAACCTGCATGCTCCCAGATGCATAGGTTTGTAGTTAATTTTCTTTTAAACCAAGGATGTCATCTAATTTTAAGAAAAACTTGTTTTTAAAAGAATTCATTTTAGACAGGCATCAGCACGGCATCTGAAGTCCTGACCTCCTCATTTCCTCAATATTTATCTCCCCTGATGATTTGCACGGGCTCCATCTGCTAGCAGATGGGACATGATTCCTTGATTCCGTTTGCTTAAAATATCTTCCTGGACTCCCGGCTGTCTTTGCACTTCTCCTGCTCTTCCCTTCTGACACGTGACCTGCTTTGGGGCAGGCGAGGGCACGCAAAACACCCTTGGGTGGACTGTGGGAGCCTTGGCCTGCATTTCAAGAGATGCTCACCTATTTATTCCCAGTGAGATGTTCATGCAGATAAGCATCAACGTTTTCCTGTTTTCTTTGCCTTTTCCCCACTGGTGACAGCTGGCCTGTGCTAATGAGATTGGGATGTGTCCCCATTCTTGCCTGTGGCTCTGCACTTGGCCCAGAGGAGGGCTAGACAGCCCAGCCCTTACCTGCTCCCCACGCTGCATGAGGGGAGCAAGAAGCATCAAGGAAAATCCAAATTCAGAGCAGCGTTCTTAGAAAGATAGGTGAGTAGGGTGGCTGGCCAGGAGGGTCAGGACAGTGGCCAAGGTCCTGGGCACCGCAGGCAGCTTGTCTCCACTCCCCACGCTGCTTCCCGTGCCTCCCCCTCCCCTCTCCGCTGCTGTCCTGGCCCCTCTCTGCTGTCTCCACCTGCCTGAGCTGCTTCTTTCTGCCCCTCTGTGTCCACCTGTCCCTACCTGCTCTCCTTTCAGGTTCCATCCAGGCTCAATTTAAGGGTCTCTGGCCTTGAAGCCCTTCTCACATCCTTGATGTGGAATTCCTGGCCACATGGAATTCCTCATCTCCTGGGGCCACTCTGAGTTTTCATTCATCAAAGCTACTTCCCCGGCAGGGCTAGAATCCCCAAGAGGGAAGGGACGTATTCTAGCCAGACCCCTGAACAGGGGTGGAGGGATCTTTACTTGACTGAGGCGGGAAGATGCCTGTGTGATAGCTGCTGACGACAGCAAGGGCCTCTGGCGGGTGCACTCAGGAACAGCGGATTCCAGAGTGACAGTCCTGTTGGAAAAGCCCCACACTGGGTTCCCCTCCCCAGGCTGGAGCTGACAGGCTCTGGATGTCTGCTGTGGAAGAACAGGAAGCATTTAAAATGAAGAACGACAAAAAAATAAAGGATCCTAAGATGAATTCTTTAATTGATGGCATGATTCCCTTTTATTAGGAAAAAGTTCCAAAGCCATATTTTACTGAGAAAGCTATAACATGAAACACAAAAGAATGGTTTCACTTGCTGGAACATCTGGAAAAGCACTTCACTGGAATGTTATGCTATTTAAATATAATGAATGATGGGGATTAGCTCATAGCCTTTGTTCAGAGAGGCATTCATAAAACTTTGCTCAAAGGAAGAGAAATTTCTCTGTAGCAGCCAACAATCCAGGGTTCCTCGAGTTCTTCAGGGAAGATCTGATCACACAACATTCTACTCCACACCAATATGAGCACCCTGCAATTCCCAGGGTCCAGACGGGGTTGAGGGGAGAGATGGGGTCTCCTAGCCTTCCCTGAAGATGAATAGACCAGCTTCTATTTTATCAACTCCAGTTACAATAGCACTGATACTAAATCAATTTACATAATTTTTCATAATTTGTAGCAAAAAAACCCCAGTAACATCCATATGTTATACCTTCAGCAAGCTATAAAAAAGCAATATTAATTCTAAAAATATTTTGCACTGAAGAAAATATGAACTTATTTTTTTGAATGTCTCTCTACCGGCATAGAGAGTCATGGCCTATCTATGCTCCAGGATCCAGAACTAAAAGTATTTTAGCTAAATGACCCTTCTTCCCAGCTCCCCTGCTGGGGGGCTGCTCTGTTGGCCCCTCACAACCACTCTCTCATTCAGTGATCTTTCTAGAGTCTCAGTTCCCTTCATGGAGGAGACAGAGGCAGGGTTCCCAGCACAGAAGCAGCTTCCCGCGTGGCCAGCCATGGCAGACCCTCAAAGCATCTAGGTCTTCTGACCTCTAAAAGCAGTGAGAGACCCAACCAGGCTGCCACTCCAGAAAAGAGGGGGGTGACAACGTTTCCTTTTTACTTCTAAAAATGTGAAAAGTAGTTATCTACTTGAATACTATTCTTATATTTGGTTTTTGGAATTTTTTTTTTTTTTTTTTGGTACCAGGGGTTGAACCCAGGGGTGCTTTACCACTGAGCTCCATCCCAACCCTTTTTATTTATATTTATTCAGTCATTTTTTGAGGCAGGATCTTGCTAAGTTGCTTAGGGTCTTGCCAAGTTGCTAAGGCTAGCCAACTTGTGATCCTCCTGCCTCGGCCTCCTGGCTTGCTTGGATTACAGCCACTGTGCCCAGCTCTGATATCTTTATTAATGTGTCTGAATCAGAGATCATGGAGTTCACACACACACACACCTTACGAGTAGCTTATTTAAGAAACAAAGCTTAAGCAAGGAAGACTTTTTCTTCCTCTACCGAGATAGGAATTCTTCATGGGCCGAAATCGGCCCTGGGGCCTCTGTTTTCTCATCTGCCCATTGCCCTCCCTGGCCTGGGCATGGCCAGGACCTCCTCTCATCTTACAGAACCCATTCTCATTCTCCATTCCACTCATGGCCTAGCCGGGGAGAGCGTGCAGTTGCCAATCACCTAATTTCCCACACTTCCAATACAAGTGAGATGTGCAGGGGCTGGGGAGGAATTCCAATCAGATGATTCAGGAGCAGATGCCTTTCTTTCTCTTCTGGGAGGGGTGGGGGTTTTTCAGAAGGCCTTCCCACGTGACCAAGTACAAGTTAAGTCACACACTTGACTCTGATCCTTTCCTGGGAATGATGCGGCCAGGACCCTACAGGTGCACCTTCCTTCTGCCCCCGGCTCCCCGCCCAGGCACTTTCAGAGCTGCCTATGGAGCAAGGACAGATCGGCGGGTGTGAGCCTCAGCTCCCAGTACCCACGGTGATGGGCAGCCCAGGCCAAGAACATGAATTATGTCTTTTAAAGAACACCACCAATAATCACCGGGTCATCATCCAACCAAACTGGAATTAGAGGCCCTCAGCTCATTACCAGCAAGAACAGCCAGTAGACTCATCCCTCCAAACCTTCCGTGGGCCAGGACACGTGGTACAGGGCCACGGTGGACACAGGGCCAGGGTTTCAGAGCCAGCTCTTCAGGAGGCTTGCTAGCATTGGAACAACTATGGACACCACTCAGCCCCCTGTCCTTCTGTAAAGTGGGGCTAGACCTCTCTGTGAGTTCCTGCAAGGGTGACGTCAGGAGGTGACAGAAGTCCTCACAGATACTAGAACAATTCTCAACCAGGAGAGTCCAGGATGCCGTCCCCCACCCACTTCCAAAGACCTCTGAGCAGTAGGTTGTTACTGCCAGAGAGAAGGTATTGAGGCCCTGGGGACTCGGTCAGAAAGGAAGGTGAGGGCTCCTGATCCAGGCAAGCCAGACATCTACACTGCCAACTGTTCACTAGCTACCACAGACACCTGTAAACAGCTCAAATCATGTCAAGTTTCAAACTGCTTCTATGTTTCAAACAACCTCCAAATCTACGCCCATTTAGATGGTTTTGTCAAGGGCTTGAGATTGCCTCTGCCATGCCATGGGGAGGGAGCTTCACAGCTTGTGTTTTTGTGGTTTTTCAAAGTATAGACAGAGCCAGGCATGGTGGTGCATGCCTGTAATCCCAGTAACTCCAGAGATGAGATAGGAGGGTCGCATGTTCAAGGCCAGCCTCAGCAACTTAATGAGACCCTAAGCTATTTAGTGAGACCATGCCTCCAAATAAATAAATAGATAGGCTGGAGATGTAACTCAGGGGCAAAGTGCCCCGGATCAATCCCCAATACCAAAATAAATAAATAAAGTACAGGTAGAAACTAATACGTCACCATGCAAAAGGTAACATTGCCCCCTGGGTGTCTTACAAGTAGGGGGTTAATTTTTAGATTGAAGGAAGAAATAGAGTTAACTGAGTATGAGGAGGAGCCAAGGACTGGGCTGCAGCCAGGGAAGCTGCAGAGGTGAGCACCCCTGAAGGGGCCAGTCTGATTCAGGCCTCATGCCTGTACACAGAGGACGGAGGTGCCTGGGGGCAGAGGGGAGTTTTCATGCTGGACACTTGGAATCTGCATCTGCCAGCCTCACAGTCTCAGTCCGTCCACCCAAGAGCCTCTGCCTCAGCGAGCACCCTGGGTGTGGTCTCTGTGAATGTCTGGGCTTATAGCAGACCTTGTGCCTGGGCCTGGAGAGAGACTGGTGCCCCCAGGGAGGGATCCTTCAGGACCTGGTGCCTCCATCATAACCCTGTGAGAATCTCCAAGCTCTGCAGCCCAGGTCAGCGAAGGCGCCCAGGGTGGAGGCGGTTTCTGCCATTGAGATGGGGGTTTGCCCTGGGGCAGCACTGGGAGTACAAGCAGAATCCAGATGCCGGCTTGGGATGCAGGACAGAATGGTCCCCTGCATGGGGATACAGAGAGCATCTACCGCCAGTCACCGTCCCTGTGCCAGCCTCTCCATGGAAACGGGAGGAGAGAAGGGCAGATGCAGATGGGAGCACCGGCTGACTAGGGGGTTTGCAAATGCCACAGGGATATGTGAGCCAGAGGCAGTGAGGGAGAGAAGATGGAGATGGGATGCTCACAGGGACCCCAGATGCCAGCAGCCCTCTCCTGGCAGGGCTGGAGAAGAAAGCCTCCCAGCAGGCCCTGCACCCAGGACTGGAGCCCCTGAAGTCCCCTGACACATGAGGGTCTCTTTCTGGACAGGCCACCACCAAGGCTGGAAGGATTACTCACCCCTTTCAGCAAGTTCCCACCCAGCCCTGTGATGATACAGAGTAGGAAAGGTGCTGTCCCTGCTCTTTTGCTCTCAGGTATCTGAACCCTCAGCAGAGCACTGGTCCAGAGGGATGGGGACATAGTTCTCTTCCTTCCCTGTGCAAAGAAACTAAGACGGAGGGTGGGAGGCCCGGCTTCCTGTCACTCCAGATTCTGCCTTTCCATCTCCAGTCAGCACCTGTGTTTCCTCAGCCAGACTCAAGAGTCCCATCGTCCCAAAGCCAGGCCTGTCCTCGGGGAAGCAGCAGGCTTTCAGAGGACTCAAGCCATCTCCAGGTTTTCTAAGAAGAAACCTGGGTGTCCTACTTGGAGAGGTAGCCAAATAGGACTTGAGGACAGCATCTTATTTCTCAAAGGATACATTTCAAAGGCATACCCCAAAAAGCAGGGAGTGGGGCTCGCTCTCCAAAGCAAACAAATATTCTACACATTGGAGGACAAGAATACCATCCTAACGCAACTAAATCCACACTGGGCTCTCAGCCTGGAAGCCATAGGAAGCTAAGAGCTCATCTGCAGAAGTGGCGGGCGCTTGGCCCTGGGTGAACGGGTTCAAAATGCCAAGAGAAGGAGGAGGTGGAGCTGCATCTTTTCTGCGAGTGTTTCCGAGACTGTCCTCTGCAAAAAGCCTTCACTTCAGAAACCTCATCTACCCTCACGATCCTATAAGTTTTCAAAACAACTGTGAAAAAGAAAGCTGAGTACAAGTGTGCCTGTGTGTGCATATGCGTGTGTGTTTAATTAGCAGGTGTCTAGCATTTCAAAGGTTACGAAGCATTTTCTTAGACATAACTTACGTTCTAGAGTCGAGATTCATTTCCACGATGGGAGCACTGAGGCTTAAGAAACCACTAGACTTGCCCAAATGGCCCATCTGGAGTTGGGGGGCTGGAGAGAGTTGTAGTTCAGACCCTCTAGCCCCAAATGTGAAGCCCTCCTGCTCAGCAAATGAGGGGACTCATCTGTCCCAGCTAAGAGAGGTCAGCCCTGAGCAAGGTGTGGAGGAAACAATGAGATGTGTTTAGAATGATTTTCCCTAGCAGATGCCAGGGAACTTTGGACATGTTCTTGATAGTGTAATCAGGGAAGGTTTAATATTAAATTGTCATTCTGTTTGCAAGGAAAGATCCAGGAAGCTTAAAATGTGCCATACCCAGGAGCACATTTTCGTAGTACATCAGCATTCTCCCAGAGTTTAATTTGGCCCATGGTGTAAACAGTATCTCACTTCCATCCAGAATGCGTGGCAAGCTGCAAAGTTTTCAGGAAGGAGAAAATCATTTTAATTTATGTAAAGAGTATTCCTAAAGACATGCATAACGCACTGCACAAGGTTTAAACACCAAATGGGTAAACATCACAGAATTACCCCAGCACGTATTGTCTCCGAAATGGAAACAGATCATTTTGCTGCAAACAGTCACTCAGGAGAACCTTGAATTTTGTCGTGTTGTATTTATGTGTGTGTGAGAGGCAGAAGGCAGAATTCTAAAATGTCCCCTGAGATTTCCACCCCTTGACTTCCCCCTGCCAAACACTAATCTAGGTACTGCTAGGAAGAGACTTCGCAGAGGGAGCTAAGTTTGCTAACAAGAGGACCAGGCAGTAGGGAGAGTGTCCTGGTGGCCTGGGTGGACAGACAGTGCAGTCACATAGCAGACGGTCCAGAGAGGGGAGCAGAAGTGGGTCAGAAGAGTGAGGAGTGGGAGAAGAACTCTTCCCACCTGGTGACTGTGAAGCCAGCACAGAAAAAGGGACCTCAGCGCAACAGCCACATGGAACTGAGCCTCAGGAACATGTGACACAGCTCCTTCTTCCTGTGAAACTCTGGGCAGAGAACCAGGCAGCCACCCTGTGCCTGGGTTTCCAACATGCAGGGGCTGTGGGATAAGAAATGGGCACTTTCCACCAGGCACAGCCGCGCAGCTACTTAGGAGACTGAAGCAAGAGGACTGAAGGTTTGAGGCCAGCCTAGGAAACAGCAAGACCCTGCCTCAAAAAATTTAAAAAAATAGAGGAAAATTAATAAAAGAAATGAGCACCATCATAAGCCACTGAGTATATGGTGATTTGTCACAGCAGCAATGGGAGTCTGATGGGCGCATGGGAGGGGGGCTGAGCTCATACCTGTGCAAACAGGTATGCAAAGGGGCCTTCTCCACCCTCGGTGTCTACTGCCTGTGTGAAGGGAGCAGAAGTGATGCCAAAGGCCTGCACGAGAAGAGAGGGCCTTGGACTTGTCCTGCTGTGTCTTTACGACCGCTCTTGCCCCTTTGCCTGTGACACCTCATTTTCCCAGAGGTACTGTACACGCTTGAAGGGTAAAAAAATCTTTCTTTGTTTATCTTATACTTCAAACTGTAAGCAATTAACATATATTTGCATAGATTTGCCTGCACTTTGCCAAATATAAAATTTAGCACATCAGTTTATCACGAAAGCTCACTCCAAAAGAACAATTTGCTTGACACATTAAGTTTCAATACTAGATTGCAGTTAATTTTCTTTTTCAACTTCTTTTTCTTTTTGATGGGGAGAGAGAGAGAATCATAAATAGGGTTTTCCTTGAGCTAAAATAAAAACAACGCAGTACAATTTTCCATGCCTTATGTTCCTTAATAGAAGAACTGCAAAATAAAATTAATATGTTGGTTATAAATAAGCTTTATGTCCTAAAGATGCTAACCATTGAAGACCGTGTTGAAATTTGACTCATAAATTCAGATATGACTAAGTCAAAACTTGGCTGCCTACTTAAAAGGGTCCATAAGAGACTTTTAAAAAACATCTCAAACAGATAAAAAGCATTTTTGATAGGAGATGAGTTCCCACAGGAAGATGTGATGAATAAACAGAGATCAAGGCAGAAAAATATGTCAAGCCCACGGTGGTGTGGAAATAACCGTAAACAACCATGGAACACCCTCACACTTTTGTCCTGCATTAAGAAAAGACTCCGCATTCAAAAGGTGGAATGGGATCACTTTCCTGGAATGTGTTAGTTCACATTTTTCACACAAAAATGGAAGGATTCCTTTGCTGGGGTGGAGAATCAAAGAGGGCTGGGAATCTCATGGATCAAAGCAGAAGAAGAGCACTGGGGCTCCCTGCAAAGGAGGGCCGGAGCCATCCCCCCCAGGCTGAAGTCTTGAGATCCCTCTCACGTAGCAGGACAGGACGTCGGGGGATGGGGTGGTGCTGGTATTCCACCAGGCCACGGAGGAGGCAGCACATGGCAGTGCTTGAGCAAGGCAGATGTGCCATGACAAAATGCAAAACTGGGGACACACGTGTCCCTTTTCACGGTCCTTAGTGTCAGGATAATTCTTTTAATTGCAAAAAGTTAAACACACAGGATTAACAGCTCAATTATAAAACAGGCATAAGTTTTGAATAGATACTGTTAAAAGAGAAAATCGGTTGGCAAATAGACCTAGCAGTCATGAGGGAAATGCAAATAAAAACTGCAATGAAACTCACCTACAGAGAAGCAAAAAAAAAAGGAAAAAAGTAACTGACAATAGTGAGTGTCTGCAAAGTGGCTGAGGAAGACAGCCGGCAAGAAGACCTAGCCCTGCCCACGTTGTTAGGTGCCCCCAGGCAGAAACAGCCCCCAGGACTCCCAGCTGGAGAATGGGTGCCCCAATGGTGGCCCACGCGTACACCAAACTGCTGCTTGGCAACATCAGTATGAACATATTGTCACTCACCACAAGAACGACTCTAACCCTTGGTGCCAGAAGCCAGAGCCCAAGACTGCTTGCCGTGCGCTTCCGTGCACAGGACACCACTAGAAAGGCAAAATGGTGAGCACTAGACTAATGGGTGGTGGCAGGGCAGGGGCAGGTCACAGGGTCTGAGGTCAGGATGCCCGTCAAGAGGACGCTTATTTAAATGATAAAATGATGTGTCGTCATTGTGGCAAACCCACGGAGCTGCATGTATTAAGCAGAGTGAATTTTACAGTGGGCAAATTTTAAAATGAATTTTTTAAAAAAGACAGAAAATTTCAAGGCACATTGCAATCCATTGAATTACAAAAGAAACCAATTATGTGGAGATAAACATGCAGGATTTCCCTTCTGAACTCGGGGACCCTCTGAATTCTCTCCAAGCCTTCAGAAGGCCCTGAGCAATGCAGAACTAGGTTGTCCAGAGCTTGACACACTCCAGGCCTGATGGAGAGGGTCTCTGGTCCACAGGACTCTCTTCCGCCTTCTCAGGACACCTGCTGCAGGCTGCAGCTCCTGCGGACCCACCCGTGACTGGCAAGTCTTCCCAGGAGCCCTTTGAAAACATCACACTAGGTCAGCAGATCCTTGAGGGCAGAGAACAGGGTTTACAGATCTTTGTGTCCTCAGTCCCAGACCCACGTAGACACCTAAATAATTTTTTTTAAAAGAGAAATATCTATCTTCTCTGATCTCTTAAAAAATTATATATTTGCCACACAACTCATACATCTAAGTTATGCTTTCTTGCATTAATATTAAGGATTTATGTAATAATGTAGATGTATAAAGGGATTTACAAGTTTATTATTTACACAGCAAACATCATGGAAGAAATTAACCTGAAAAATTACCGTTGACAGAACCAAATTACCTAAGCAACCATGAATGCAAAGTACTTCCTAATTTTATTTTACAATGCATATTAAATTTCTTCCCCCCAAATGTAATAGCTTAGAGTTGTAGTTTGAAATGTACACCGTCCAAGAACTAATTTTGCTTTTAGATTGAGTAGCACAAGTGTAATTTAAAAGTGACTAGAATCAGCGAGCAGTGTCGTTGGGCTTACTATTAATGAGGTTTTGACAATTGCAAACAAATTGAACACATAAATCTATTCACAACAATCTCTGCATTTAATAGACATGTCACTTTACATAGCTCTACAGCTAATCTTTGTTTTCCAGGGTGAAAGTTGATTTACCACGGCCTTAACTTCTGAGCATCTCCTCCATGCTTTGTTCCGCCATAACATTTGGGCCGAGAGAGAGATAATATAAGCTGAATGCTGGTTGCTTAATGTGACTCCATCAGTGCAGCCCTAACCTACCAAACACTGTGCTTTCCAACATGTAATCTGAGGGTAGAGGAAACTCCAGGTACACACCTCTAAGTTCAGACCCGGAGGCACCCTTACCTAAGCCAGCACAGCAAAGCTGCCACCCAGACAGAAGAAACCGTTCTCGGTGGGCAGAGAAAAACTACTAACGATGTGAAAAAGAGAAAATGGGTCTTAGAACTGGAATCTCTCCAAAAGAAGGAGGGATCCGTGCAAACCAACGATGACGTGCACATCTAGAGACAGTGGAGGAGTCGCTTTATCTGTGTTCAGTTTTCTACTATTTCCTTCCTGCTCAGAAATCCCAAGCAGAAACAAACACAGGCCTAGCAACAGCAAACAAGATTCACGGAGAGAGGGAGCAGGTCCAGAAGCAAGAGCCGGGAAGATGGCGAGATAAACCAAGCAGGGCCATCAGAGGAGGGCTCCCTGATCACGAAAGGAATCTCAAGGTTTGTTCAGATGCTATGTGAGATTAAGCTGAGAAATAAGGGAAAACAGCCAACCTGGATGTTGGAGGTTTGAGAATCACTGGAATTAAACTTCTTTGAAGTTTTGTGTAACCAGAAGTCCAGAGGCTATCACAAATACAATTTATGAATCTTGGTGGGGAAAAAAAAGGCAAATAGGGATGAGTTTATCTAGAAAAATCAATATTCTCCCCGGAAGGCTTGAAGAGTGGATCCATTTTTTTTTTTTTTTTTAGCCAGAAATGATGGTGCTTTCTTTCTTTGTTTTCTCAGTATAAAATACAGAGACCATTTAAAGGGGATGAATTCATAAGGCTTTTAATTATCACGTACTATAGAACACAGTCCATGAAAATGCACAGCAGGAATTACCATTCTCTCTCTCTTTTTTCTTTTTTTGTACTAGGGATTGAACCCAGGAGCACTTAACCACTGAGCCACATGCCCAGCCCTTTATTTTTTATTTTGAGACAGAGTTTTGCTAAGTTGCTTAGGGCCTTGCTAAGTTGCTGATCCTCCTGTCTCAACCCCCCAGTCTCTAGGATTACAGGTGTGCACCACCACACCTGGCTCACTATTCTCTCTTAAAAGTACAATCAATTCAGGATTCAAGAATGTGATTCATTTCATGCTTCACTCTGAAACCAGAATCATCTGTGTGTTCTGATACAAATGACCAAAACGATCCACTCAAAAATATCATTTTTTGTGCTTTCCTCGGCCACATATTTTATTGGGAGATATAACTATTTCTGACTCACGAGCTGGAACTTGGATAAGTTGGCACAAAATGCGCTGCCCGGGAGCTCAGGAACCGCCCAGGAGCTCCCTCCCACCACAGCTCAGACTGCAGGTCTCTAAGACGCCCTGGGTGGAGAGCGTCTACCACCAGCCTCACCTCCCGGGTGGGCCACTCTTCAGTTACACAGCTCTGGACAACTTGTTGGCGTCTCTGAGCATCAGTTTTGCTAATCATAAAATGGGTTGACACCTCACACCCATTAAACTTAAGAAACTCGACCATGCCAGGTGATTCCCCTCCCCTCCTGGGCCCTCTCAGGGGAGATACCTTGCCATGATGAGCGTAAGTCTTAGCGTTTTTGTGAAGCAAGGTGTTTTGAACAATTCAGTCCCTAGAGACACAAGTCAGTATTTCATCTAACACCAGCCTGTGGCACCCCTGTGTCACAGGGCTGGAGGGAGAAGTTGTGGCAGAATACGCCACAATGTGCCACCTCCCTAGAGGGGCTTGAGAGCCTAGCCACAAGGTGGCAGTCACCTCTGCCCACCTGCCCATCATGGTTAGAAGCATCTACGCCTTGGATGATGACTGCATCTTCCCGACTGGTGACCCTCTCCAGTTCCTCCCCTGCTCCTCTGTGCTGTGCCCAGGGCTCCTTTAGACACGGAGCCTGTGTGAGACCTCGTGGAGCAGAGGCTACTCGGCTCCAGCCTCCTCTCCCTGCACTCGGAAATCCAGGAAAGGTGAAGTCAACCCCATGAAACAGAATAGAATATTTCTGCTACACAGGCCCGCGGAGGCCCTGACAGGAGAGATGCGTGTTGAGGGTGAACTTTCCACGTACAACCTGCCCCACACAGCGAGGCTGGCCGCTTCCCCACTCATCCATGCAATCCATTCTAAGTTCTTACACATGCTCTCCTTATTTTATTTTTTTCATTGCTGGGGATTGAACCCAGGGCCTCACACTAGCTAGACTCTACCACTGAGTTACATCCCCAGCTCTTTTTATTTTACTTTAATTAATTAATTACTTGCAGTGCTGGGGACTGAATCCAGGGCCTCATGCTTGCTAGGCAATGGCTTTGACCCTGAGCTCTGTCCCTGACCCTTCTCTCCTTAAAACAACCTTGCAAGTAACAGAAGAAAATAAATCCACGCTAGTTAAAAATTTTAACATCCTGTACTTTCTTCCAGAAAACAGTTACTGTTGGAGAAACAAAAATGAAACCAACTCATTGTTTTTCTTACTCAACCTGAGACCCTGCAAGTGGTTATCTATAAATGTGTAACATTTCCCTCATTGTGAGCAAAAGGGGAAATGTAAATATTGGCTACATTGCCTCCAGAAGATGTCACATATAGAGAGTTTTGATCTTAAAAGTAATTGACTAAGAAGTAGTTGTTCTCTAAAAAGATCAGCTGCTTCACAAAAGGGTTATGTACAACATCTAAAATGTTTTAGGTTGAGCCACTGCATACAAGGCTCCGTGTGAGTTAGCATCACTTTGCAGGTATCTGTTAGGACTATAATACCAGCTACACTCGCAGCCAAAAATAACTCTTGGGCTGAGTGCAGAGCAGACAGAGCCAAGTCCCTCTTGCAGGTTGCCCTCAGCAGCTTAAACCCTTCCTATTGGGGGCACTCTTCACCTTTGCCGTCAGTGGTCCAAAGTGCTCCACCCTTCAGGGCAGGACCCTGTACCCCTGTACCCTGGATGCTCTTGCAAGCCAGACAGGCCACACAGATGCCATCCATAACTCCTGCCCAACACGTGGGCCCTGCAGGGTGGCACACAGGTCCAGGGATGCTTTGGAACCACTTGTAGGAAGGTCTGCTGGCCTCAGAGGCTGTAGATCACAGGCCACATCCTTACCAGAAGCTTCCTGTGGCAGGTCCTTCACTGAGGCTCAGGCTGCTGGCTTTTGGGCTCCTGTCCATTTCCTGAGCCTCATTTCCCAGCTCAACTGTTGGTTCTGAGAAGTGACCAGTAGCCACGTGTCCAGTTCCATTCTCTAAGAGCCACAGCGGGTACGATGCTGCCAAGAGCCCCACTGACACACAGAGAGGGAGGGAATGAGGATTCCTCACCCACACCTACCTGCAAGATGTCGGTCATTCTTCCCTGATGAATAGGGCCAACTTGCGTAACCCACAGGATACAGCAGAAACACAGGAATGTGACTTCTGAGGCTAGGTCCTAAGGCCATGGTGGCTTCCTTTCTCTGGGGAAAGCCACATCTTATGGATGTATCCACATGGCCACGAGCTGAGCCCTTCTGCCCATAGTCAGCAACAGCTTGCCACCATGGAAGGGGAACTTCCAACCACAGACAGACCTACAAATTGCTGGCTACGGGCGGGTGGGACGGGACATCGTCAACCCTGTTCTAGAGCTCAGAAACTGAGACTGCTAAATACCATATTGGTGGCGTTCATAGGAACAGCCCCATCAGTACCCAGGAATGTGCATTTCCAAGGGTCTCAAGTCTCCCTCCAAATGTCTCTGCTTCAAATCGAGATGGTACTAGGGCCACACTCCCTTGCTTTGCTCATTTGTGACCATGGCTGCTTTCCAGCAAGCTTAGCCACCATCGTTTAATGCCCAACGTTCTCGCTCGGATCTGGAATGTCCGCCAAAGTCTCGTGTGTTGGAGGCTGGTCCTGAGTGCAGCAGTGTTCAGAGCTGGGGCTGGTAGGGAAGTGATTGGGTCATGAGGACTGTGACCTCATCAGCAGAAAAATCTACTGATGGATTCATAATTTGAACAGATTTTGGGGAGCTGGTGTAGGAGGTAGGACCTAGTTGAAGACTACGGGCCCCTGGGGGCATGCCCTTGGCGGACCTATCTTGTCCGTCGTCCTCACCCCATTCCTGGTTGCCACAAGGTAAGCAGCTTTACTCTGCCTCCCCCTCAACCCAGAACCACTGCCGCACCACGGGCCCGGAGCAACGGGGCCAGCCAATTTCCCACGAAATACAACCCAGCAGGCCCTGGTCAGTCATGCAGGTTTTTATTACTTGGGGCACCTAAGATTGCACGAGCACAGTGAGGGAGGGTAGCATGGGGGCAGGCGGCGGCTGTGCCTGACGGTGAGACCCTCTAGCCATCCAAGGTCACTTGACCCTGTGTCTTCGGATCATCCTGGCTTCCCTCCCTGAGCTTCCTTATGAAAGCAGTCATGCCTGCGGCCCGAGGCCTGTCCTCACTGAGAGCCCAGACTCTGTAAAAATGCTCAAGTGTTCCTCAGACACCCACTTCCCCAGAGACATCTTGGGCCTCACACTGTGGTCGATTCTACGTCTCCGCATTGTGACAGCGTTTAAGCTCAATGAGCCTTGTCCTCATCATGGAGATTCTCCTGCTTAAGTCTTCTGCAGGGACATCACCCCGTGGCGCTTTTCTGATCCAGCAGGTTCCATGCCAGGAACTGGGCAGCAGGAAGTGAGTGCAGGGGATCAAGGGACCCAGTCTCCTTCTTCTCCTTTTGAACACTGACCCAACATTCCAGAGAAACCTACAAGTGAGATGTGGGGTCTGAACCCTCCATGATAGAAAGACGGAGTCTCCCACACTGGGATATCTTCATAGGATTTTTCTCAAAGCAAAATCTCTCTCGGGAGCCCTTGAGACCGATTCAGACGATTTCCAAATCAGGAGCAAACGGGCAAATTGTTCCGTTACTTGGTCCCTCCCCCAGGCTCAGCACTCAGTGGAGGGTAGAATTAGTGGCTGGGGCCTAGGTCAAGGTGTCCCTGCAGCACCCTGGCGCTGGGCCCACGGGATGGCACCAGGTCCTCCTCATGTGATAAGGCTCTCTCTGAGCTTGGACAACAACAGGGAGGAAACACCAGGCACTTTTTGGACTTGCTCCTCTATTACTCATTTCAAAGGAATGGCATGGCAGCCGCTGTGCCAGCTCAAGTACTCTTCAGGCCTCTGCCCAGGGCAGGAGTGTGGGGAGGGGAAAACGGCAGAGGCATGAGGCCACAGTGGCCCCAGTGGCCCCAGCAGCCACTGGGGTTGGGCTGGGTCAGATCCTCGCTTGGCCCACTCCAGTCAGCCCAGTGGTGGGGGGCTCCCGGAAGGGAAGCCCTAGCCAAGCAGTGAAGTGCATGGGAGAACAGGAGAGGGTGGAGGGGAGGGAGGAGGGAGCAGGCGGGGCCAGGGTGAGGCCCCCAGACCAAAGCCCTCGGCTGGGACCTTGCTGCCTGCTCTCTGGCCTGGAGTTCTGATCCCATCATGTCCCCCAGGATGGTCCCCTGTTTGTCCCAAGCCCCCCCTAACAATGCAGGGACTCATTAGGGCTGAGCTCTGCAGAGCCAGCTTTTTGGGAGACACCTCCCATGGGATCTGGGGGCAGACAAAAGCCGGAGCTGGATTCCAAGTGCAGAATCCCAGGCAAAGAATTCAAACAACTGGGGGTCTGTCCACCGCTGCAGGCCCAGCAGAGCAAAGGTCTCCTTTCTTAAGTGAATGTGAGTACCAAGGCCGCCCTGTGGCTGCCCCGAGCCTGGAGGCCGTTCCATCATCACAGCTGTCTGCTAGACCATATCATCTGTGGAGGGCCTCGATTGAAACTGACAACTCGTCAAGGGTTGGTCTCTCAAGTGCTTCCCGCTAGTAACTCCTACAGCAAGGAGAGGGGCACAAATGAAGTGGACGCACCTCACCAGGAACAGATGTCCTTGATTCAGACTCACCATGGCCCCTTCCCTTTCAGTCTCAGCCATCAGAGCAGCAGTCTGCCCAGCGCAGGGCATGAGCCAGGCATCAATGCCCCTCTGCACCTGCACCTTGTCCCTCCTCCTGGCCACCCTTCTGTTCCTCCCAGTGGCAGAAAGTCCTGACCTTATTCTTGGATCCTTGCAAAAGCCCCTGGATTTCTCCACCTTGGAACCACCTGGGAACTCCCTGGGGAGCTCTGTGAAAGGGCAGGCCTCCCTGTTGAACTTGGAGCCAATCATGAGAGCAAGGCCCAGGGCTGCTCTGGAGTCACTCTGGTGACTCTGAAGTCCAACCCCAGAGCCTCCCCTGGCTCCAGCCCTGTGTCTGCCCCTGCCCCATCAGACCTCCTTCACCAGAGCCCTCATCCTCTCTCAGCCCCAGTGAAACCCCCACATCCCTCCCAAGCTCCTACAGCCCCTCCTAGGCTCTCATCTCACTATCCCAAAGTGAGCCTGGAGGCCACTGGCTGGTCTCTCCTGACCCCTGCATGTAGCGTGGCCCCCAGCCCCACACACAGGCACCGTTCCTCCATCCTGGCGATTCCCTTTGATCTCTGGTGCCTCAAAGCCTGGGTACAAATCCCAGTCCTGGGGCCCACGACCCTCTCTGGGGCCCACTTCCTCCTCTCTGCAACAGGCCTGTTGCCATTCTCACGCGGAGCTGCTGCTGAGCTAGCCTGTGAAAAGTACTTGGAACACCACATGGGGTTGCGTTGATTGGGAAAGGCTCTCTCCTTCCACGGGGAAGACAGGTTGTGAGGTCGCTGTGGGGTGGGGCCCGTGATTGCTGAGGTGAGAAGGCAGGGCCCAGGTTGTGACATCCCACCACCAGACCCAGCTGCTCCTGGACCTTCAGTTGCCTGAGGAATGAGGCCCCTTAGGCACTGAGTGGACCTCAGTCCTATCTCCATCCCTTACTCTCCCAAGATCCCTGACTAACGTGGAGCCCTGCCCCCACCAGCTGGTGTGGTGACAGCACACACACCTTCTCTGCTGAGGTCCCTGGAGAGAGCAGGGCTCCACACTCAGGTAGGCTCTTCAGGGGACTTTCCCACAATGGCCCCTGGAGACTATGGTAAGTCAGACATGGACTGGTCCTTCTGCCTGCCACTAGGGCCCCCCACCTACTAGCCCTGGTGAAGCAGAGGGGGTTGCAGGGCCACGTGGACAGTACACATCACCAGTTCTCTGGGAACCTGTGTCCTGGTTGTGGACATTGAGAGTCCCCCTCCGTGAGACGGCAGCAGGAGCTCCTCAGAGGCAGGCCCGCTCTTCCCAGAGGGCCAATGGCTCTTCCCAGGGAGCCTTTCCTGCCCTGACCAATCACTTCTCTTGTTCCATGCACTCTCTTACCACCAGCTAAGCCCAGCACAGTCAAACAGCTGAGCGGCTCCCACCCAACATCACCCTAGCCAGGAGCTTGGGGCAGTCACCCTGGCAGAGGCTGACTGCTCCAACTTCCAAGATGCTAAACCAACAACGAAGTCACGCCCTTTTTAAAGGCATTTGCCAACTGCTACCACACAGAAAAGGAAAAACAAATGGCTAAGTAAAATAACCAGGACTGATGTCACTGACTTCTGCCCCGCATAGCCCATCCACTCAGGATGTGCATTTGAATACAACAAGCAATAAATCATTTGTTAAACAAAAGCACGCTGCACACAAGACATGCACATGCTACTGCCTGCTGAGATTCCTCCTAGAAACAATTTGCTGGGTGGAAACCACACCCAAAGGAATAGGCCGAGCACAATTTAGGCCCAGCAGACAAAAGATGGATGCGTTGCAGCAGTGGGGTAATCATTTCTCACCTTGAGGTGCTGCTCAAGGTGGGAATGCACTTCCTCTTAAGCAAATACCCTGGGCTTTTGCCTGCTGGACGCAGATGAGGGGGCCTCCTTTCCTGAGGCCCAGCAACACAAGCAGTGCCTAGACTCAGGTCGGAGGGATGAGGGCTTAGTCTGCCAGCGGCAACCTAGGACAGGAACACTCAACCCCTCGGTCCCTGGAGCATGCAGTAGGACCCTGGGCAACTTATTTTCCACATCTTGTAAAAAACTCTGATTCTAAATAGGAAGATCAAATCATTCAGCAAACTTCCCTGTAACATCTAAAACAAGAAGTAGAATTGGACTCCGGTTGTTGAAAACTGAAAGCAATGGGAAAATACCTGATTCGTTTTGTTAAAACATGTGGAAGGTCATTGAGAAAATAACTAAAAATGAGTAAAAGTATTTTCTTTTTTAAAAAATTTGACAGCCATGCCTTTCAGGACTCCTTCTCATCAGTGTGCAAAGCATTTGAGTTTCAGAGCACATGAACTTGAGCCAGCTATGGGTCAGACCTAGGAACTCCCCTGCATGGACGGGTGGGCCCCTGGGTAGGCTGGATTCGCAAGCTGAAGAGAGAAAATGGATCTTTCATCACTGTCATTTGTGACCACCGTGGCTTTCAAGGTTTATAGTTTATAGTGCAAAGGCATCCTCAGTTAGACTCCCTGCGCCCTGAAGGAGGTGATTCTCGCACATTCCTGCTGGGCCAACTGCTTGACCTTTCCAAAGATGGCTCTTTCTTGAGAAACATCTGTGTTCCCCCAAAGCCCAAAGCAGCTCTTCCTGAGGCTCCCACTCATACCCTGCCATAATCCTGGGCCTTTATCCCGCGGCCTTCATCGTGGCCCAACAGCCACAAAGCCCCCCCTGCCCGGCCCCCCCCCCCCCGCCTTGTCTCCACAGCATGATGTCTCGCGGTCTGTCACAGGTGCTGCGTTCACTCCTTCCAGAACTTTCACGCTTCCACACAGATTTCCTGCATTTACAAAGGAAACTTAAAGTGTGTGCTTCTAGTTAGAGTCCTTTGGTGAGGACCTCAGTCAGCTGCCAGGGACAATGCAGGTGACACCACTTGTCCCCACCAGAAGGCAAAGGTCAGCACATGCAGCTTGGTGAGCCCAGAAGCTTTGCAATGGGAGCAGGGAGACCTCTCAGGAATCCATGTCCCTGACGCACAGCATCATTAAATGGTCCAGTCCATGTCACTTAGGAATATTGTCTAATCCCCAAACATGCATATTGTAACCCAGGTTTAATCCTGATTGGAAAAGGATGAATGTCAGCCCTGTGGAGCACGGACATGGTCACCCCAGATTTGTACCAAAACACTTTTGCTGCAGTTGGACAGACCCCTTCCCTACTCCCCGTACACCAGCACAGTAGCCGGGACAGTTGGCACACCAGCAGGCCGTGCCTCACCCTGCAGTTGAGCGTCCTGATGCCCTCTGCAGGGCCAGTCCAGGCAGAGGCACACCTGGAACCCAGGGATTTTATGATGGGGTGGGGCAGGCATGACTTTCTTGGACCTGTAAAAACTGTACAGATGTGCATTTTCTACAGAGGGAATCATGGCATTCCTTAGAATCTTAGAAGAAGCCAATCTTTTTTAAAAATATTTTTTAGTTGTAGGTAGACACAATATCTTTATTTATTTTTATGTGGTGCTGAAGATCGAACCTGCTGCCTCATGTGTTCGAGGTAAGCGCTCTGCCACTGAGCCCCAGCCCCAGCCCAAGAAGCCAATCTTAAACAGGCTAGGAACTGCTGGTCCCTCAGACAGAGCCCAGAGTCCTGGATGCCATATCAGGGCTTGCAGAATCCCAAAGACTTTCCCTCTCTCATGCCTATCCCCTCCAGCCCTGGAATCCAGCTCCACTCAGACAGCTGCTCTCCCCAGCCAGGACACATTACTTCTCACTGCTGGGCCAGGACTCGGAAGCTCCTCTGGCTGGAATGTTCCAGCCCTGTCGGATGCCAGGAAAGCATCCGAATAAACCCAGGCTTCTCTATTTGGTGAAGTGCCCCAGGCCCCACCTCACAGGCCCATGCCACCTGCTGTGTCGTGTCCTACCCCTGCATCCGGCCTTACATATATCACTCTCTGGAAGGGGCAGGTTCTGCCTCCCGGTGGACACTCGGCAGGGTATACACTGTGGGTACTCCGTAAAGACTTGGGCTTTCCATTTGTCTCTTCAATATGATCTTACAGACTCTGCTCACATTTGATGAAAACCAAGAAAGATCCTTGGAAAGAATATTGTTGGCTAGCTACGAAGAGGACTGGCTTGGCTCACTACAGTACAAAAGTATTAAATTCCTGGCTCCTGCCCTTTTATATTACACTGGGTCAGAATCAGAACTTTGCTTAAAGGAATCTAAGTGGGTAGACTGATAACATCACCAATAGATGACTGAACTCCAGCTGAGGCTTGCAATGTTGGCAAAAAGTAATTGATTGAATTACTGATGCACTTAATCAAGGGCTGCTTGGAGCTCGGGAAGGAGGATGCTGAGTCAACGAGGCTGGGGTTACTGTTTCAGAGAGTTCTCAGTCCAGCACGCAAAGGTTTAGCCGTTTTTGCAAGCCATTTTTAGGACTGGAAAAACTATGCCTAAAAAAAGTGTTAATCACAAGGAACAATTTGACCAGCGGCAACGCAAGTTTTGAGATGACTGAAGGCGGCTGGAAACAGAAGTTTCCTTCTGAGAAGTAAACTTTACAGTGAAACCAAGACTGTACAGGAGTTTTATTTTTGCTTATTTAAGGAGCCGAAGTACTTTATTCTCTTTGGAAGAGCATTTGCATGCTTCCTATTCATTAAAGTAAGTATCCTAAGGCAATACTTTGTTGGCCCAGATCCAGTTACTATAAATCCTTGACTGAAATAAAAGGACACAAATATTCTGGCTTTTTATTAATTTACCCTGATTTCCTTCCCTGTAATTATGAGAAAGCTTCTGTTTCAGGGGCTCGAGGTGTCTGGGCTGGATTCTGTGCCTGATGCCAGCGCACATCCCCCATAATCTCTGGAACTGTCCTTGGCCATGCCTGGCTCCTTCCCTCCCACCCCCATGTGCCAGGACACAGGGCTCCTGTCCGGGGTGACAGGGAATATGAAGGCAAGCCTCCTCGGATGCAGGAAGGCAGAGGCTGGGCATTTCTCTCCCTTGCCCTGCTGAGTGTAGAACAGGAGGAGGGAAGTGCACGGAGGAGAGGGAGCCTGGGAGAAGCCGACTGCTGCAGGAAGCACTGGTGCTAACACTGACCCAGAGCTGGTTTCCCCGGCCTCCCTGGTATCTGGACAGCGGCAGGAGCATTCTGTACCAAGGACTGACCTTGTCTCCAGGGGGGAAGCCGGAGGCCTTCCCACCTCCAGTCGCCCATCTTACCCCCAAAACAACCCAGCCCTGGGTGGGGGAGGAGTGCCATCTGTAACAAGTAGCCCTAGGGGGAGTGACATCTGCAACAAGAGCAGGGCCACCCAGGGGAACCGCCAAACTGACGTCTGGTGTCCGCCAAATCCAATGGAGCCTTTGTCCCCTCTCTGTCACCTAGCACCCTTCCCACCACCAACAGAGAGAGGGTTGTCACCAGGACTCGAACCCCAGCTTCCCTGAGGACACCCAGTCCTTTCCTTCTCGTAGAAGGATTTCTACCTGTGCCACACTCCCACTGCAAAATAAAAAGCTTTTTCCCACGATGAGAATTTCAAACACACTGTCGGGTGAGGTGGAGGCAGTGTGGGAGGGAGGCCCCAGGGCCAGGCATCAAATCATGTAGGTGGGTGTCCAGCTTTGAGGCTGGCCTCTTTGAACAGGAGAAGAAAGGAAGGCTGGAGCTCCCGACGCATCACAAGGAACCACGGGCTGCGCTGTGCCGGGAGGGCACAACCCCACACTCGGCACGCACTTGTGCTGGTGGCTTCAGGGTCAAGGCCAAGGCTGCTGAGAGCAAAGAGCTCTGCAGAGGAGACTGATTAAAGCCCCATTGTAGAGACACAGTCTGAAAACACCAAGTCCTTTGGAGGGAGAGACAAAATAAAAGGCATAGCACGAAGGCCATTTAAAATAATACAGTGTAATCAAGCAGCTATGTGACGGGACACATGAAAATCTCAGTTGGACAAGAAAAATGGAACTAATTTTCTCCCTAGTACAAAAATCCATGACTAACGTCCAGCTGGAAACACCCAGATAGATTTAAGGACATTAGTAACCAAAGATGGTGTCTGCGTTTATGGGACAGAAACCAACTGCATGCCCTGAGCATAAAGCTGGAGCTCAGGTGGCCCCAAGCCCGTGGTGCAGTCCCACTGCCCTGGCCCTTGGTGGGTGCTGCCACGCCTCTTCACACGCCCTCCACCCAGCCTCATGGTAAGCCATGTGGCAGTCATTTCCTGTTGAAGACTGGAGTCACACTGGGTGGGGTGGGTGTCTTACCTTGCCCAGAGCCCATGACCACAGACCCCAATCATCCCCACTCCTCTGCCCCAGAGGGCTGTTCCCCAGACCCAGGGTGTGCCGCCTCCTGTGGAAAACCAGTCCCTCCCCTGGACTTGCTCCTGTTATCCGGTCGGGTGGGACCCTGGCTGGGAGAGCCCTCTGCACTTGGCAGCTCTCCTCCTACAAGGAGGCCTTCATCTATTCATTGCTCCACTTCACACACCAGAGTGTGCTCTGAGTCCAGGCACCATGTGACCATCCATCCATCCTGGGTGACAGTCTTGCACCTGTCCAGGGCTCACAGCCAGCCCCTACTGTTCCTGTGCTAGCCCTTCCAGAGGCTTAGCTTCAGTATTGCCAGAACCCAGAAACGGGTCCAAACAAGTGTTCTCATCAATTCTCCTTTTTTTTTTTTTTAACCTAATAGACACTGACATCAAAACAACTGCCCAAAACATGTTGGGCTTTTAGTCAATAACCAAGGACCCATTTTTTTTTCTTTAAAGTTTTCCTCCTCCCATGGGGTTTATCTTTTCTCTGGGAGAAAGACCTCTTCACCCCTTTTATTCCTTGACATGATACACAGTAATAGACCAGATTAAATTCTTTCTCAACTGTATTTGAAAGGGACTTTAAAACAAATGTCCATCGTTTAAAAATACTTTATTGGGTCCCTATTTCCCTGGGAATCAATATAAAAGGATATGTTTATTTGTTTTTCTGGAATATATTGTTAAGAGATTTTATTTCATAAGCTTCATCAACCCTTTGAAGTATTTATATAGTTGAAAGAAAGACATGAGGCCTAGGATCTGGCAGGGAGCCGGCTGCAGTAAGAGTTCAAAGGCTGTGAACCACATCAAAACTCCCCAGTGGGACACCTGGACAGGCAGACCTTGATGGGTAAGATTTGGGGAGCAGCAGCCAGAATCGAGAGAAGAAAAGGAGGCTGGCTTGGTAATCCCCAAACTAGGGATCTCCCAGCCCACATCCGGCAGCAGCACACCCCTCCCCCCATCATACACCTGCATCTGCTGAGAATCAGCAACATGTCACCCACCCCTATTGCCTTGGGTGTGGCTGATCTAAAATCCCAACATCTAGAATACTGATTATCCCCCATGCTTCTTTCGTGGGGAAAACAAACAAACTGCAAATGACAACATAATGAGAAGTTAACCCTCCAAAATAGATCTTTGATATATCTGGGGTCTGTCCCTAAAATTCACAGCATGCTAACCACACCCACCAGCCTGCTCTCACTCCGTGGAGAGCTGGCATCCAGAGCAGAGAGAAACGTGGAACAGGGTGAGGCTCCAACCTTGGATCCATCAGCACACTGTCGGTACCCTTTCTGGGCCAATGGCAGGCAGGGTGAAATGTGGTCACTGCCCTAGAGCTGGGAGAGGCTCAGGGGTGGCCTAGAGCAGCCCTCTCCACTGAGGTCAGAACAGCCAGCTCTGAGGGGCCATCCACGGCTGAGTGCTGAAGGCTCAGGTCTGGACTCTGCTCTTAAGTTGGTTCCATACGCCTTTTCCTGGATCGTGCTGCTTCTTAGTGCCGGTTTGGTTCACTTTTGCACTACCTCCCACCCATCCCAGTTTAATTCAGGTCACAAGCTCAGCTTAACGAGCACTTCGAGTTGCATTTCTGCCTGTGGATCACTAACACTAGTGTTGACAGTGCAGGTTGAGGAATGGATTCATTCACAGAGCACAGGTAAGTGATAGCATTATGAGATGAAATATTTAATTGTGCAAACTTCACATAATAATTCAGATTATCATGCAAAAGATAAAATTATCTAACACATCACATCGTATTGATTTGGATGTATATGGCTGGCATATAGATCCAAATCAAACTGGATGGCATACAAAAGGCAGAATCTATCTATTAATATGGATTTGGGCTTTGTTCATTTATCCATTTAAACCTCACTGGTTTTTAACATGTGCATTGCCCACTGTCAAGTGTTTTGGGGACCAATAGCTGCAATTTACTGGGTGATGGCTGCAGGCCTTATCCTTTTATGTGCCACTGTTCCTCTTACAACAGCCTTCCAGAGCAGGGATGAACAGTCCCACTATGGAGAAGACAACAGTGGGGTGTGAATGTTGAGTCACTTAGCCAAGGTCATGGCAGAGCCAGGATTTGAATTCATGCCTGAACCCAAAGTGCAAGCTTTGAGACACACCCTCCATGACTGCTGTTGACGAATTGTTGGGACAAGCCACCAAGCAATCAAAATAGAGTCCAGTAAGTACTTTAGGATAGGCACATATATCCTTCTGTGGAAACAAGAGGAAGAGAGATCACTCTTGGAGGGACCAGGAAGGCTTTATAGAGACTGAGACATCTGAGGTGGGCCTTGAATATGGGTCGGAGTTCTTATATGAGAAAAAGGGAGAGCAGGAGGCTGAGCAGCCTTCGTCTCCTGGGATCTGGAAAGTAGGGGGCTTCAGGCAGGGACGAGAAACACAGTTTACCAATGGAAATGATGCCTTCACCTCTGCCATCGCTCGCTGCTGCAGCCCCCCGTAGGAGGGTCACCCCTAGGACTCAGAGCTTGGGACCTTCTCCAGGCTTCCCTGGATGTGGAGCTGCTGAACCCAGTGCATGCTTGCCAGGTGTTCCTCCACGGAGGGAGAGGCAAGTTCTGCACCTGGCCGTACTGACCACACTCCCTTTGAGCCTACTCTCACTTTGTCCCTGTTTGCCTCTTTGGGCAACATCACACACAGCAACCCCTCATTCACCTGCCACAGCTGATTTGGCCAGGGATGAGGGGGACTATATTATTAAATCTAAGACCATTTAGACCCTTCCAACCACTAACTAGCAAATACCTGGTCTTTTACGATCAAGTCTAGGTCTAGCTGTGTGCACACATGGGAAGTCTGTAGGGTGGGGTGGGACAGTGCAGATTCTCGGGCATCATCCCAACCAACAAAGATCTGGGCCCTGAAATTGGTCAGGAGCAAGCAAGGGCTGGGTGCTGCTTCAGACCTTCTGACTGGCAGCACACTCCCTACCCCTTGGTACTGCTCCATGCCACCACCTGGCCTTCTGCTCCCCACAAGCTTAGAGCCTGTACTCAGAAGCCCAGCCCCCGCCCTATTCATGCTCCCAGCTCTGCTGATTGGCAGAGGCTGAGGGGCCCTGGTGTTCAGAGCCTGCAACGCCACCTACACCAGACCCTTTCATGCTTTTTGCTGAGTCCCCAGTTTTGGAAAGACAGCCCCCCCCCCCCACACACACACACATATAGTTTAAATGGCATGGGTCTTTATTTTGCAAGAGGACTTCATTCACCCCTGCAAAACCTTCCAGGTCAAGGGCACCTGGGTCAAGGGCAGACCTGACTGGACAGACACAATAATTTCTAGAAACATGATCCTTCTTTGCCAATTTTCCTTCAACTCAGCCACACGCTCTTGACTACAACACAAGCTTGGGGCCATATTCTTTCCCTGAGTTTCTTGGATAGCTCTGATAGAGAGGTCCTAAGTCAAGACAAAGCAGTGTGCAATTCTGCAGGTGTCACTGTCTAACCTTTCTAGAAGGATTTATCATGCCTGGAAGGAATTTAGGTCAGGTCTGACCAGGTCTCTGGTCTTGGCTCTGCCCCACCATCCTGTGGGTTGCCCAGCCTTCCCCAGATGGTCTCCGGGATCACTGTGGGATTGGCATCGCTGACCCCTGGCTCTAGGAGCTCTGTCAGGTCACCCATGGACATTGCAAACACTGGTGGTCAGGCCTTGACCACCTGCCAGGGTCTCCCCGGGGTCTCTGAGCCCCCAGTTTACCCTACTCTGCCCCCTCCTTAAAAAGGCACTGGAAGACCAGCCCAGCCCCGAGAAGCATCCTTTCAGCGCCCCCAGCCCCGCCCGGACTTGTCGCAACTCAGTCACTTTCTGGAAAGGCTCCAATCTCAACCCTGTGCGCGCAGCCCTCAGCACACCCGCTGGCACCCCTCTTATGTCGACTGCGTTCACACGCGTCGCCCTGTCACAGTTCCCCTCGCGCTGTCGCCACCCTCAGACTCACACGCTCTGCTCCTGTTTACCGAGAGGGAGCGCGAGAGCTGCCGATGTGATCGCCAAGTTGGGCTGGGGACTCAGGGGGAGGGGACGAGTCGCAAGCCGGTGGCCGGGGTCGCTTGGTCCCCAGCCGCCAGCACCGGGCGCGCTTCGAGGGCGGCAGGGACCCGGCTCGGACCCAGCACCCCGGCGCGCACGGTCGCCCGCGGCGGCTCCCGGGCGGCGTCCCCGGCCTGCTCGGGCGGCCCGGGGCACACGCCACCGCAGGAGCGCACGGCCACTCGCACGCACCGCGCGCCGCTCACCTCGGGGGGGCCGGTGCTGTCGCGCCGATCGCGCCGCCGCCGCGGCTCCGCATCTCCCGGGCGTCTGCCCGCCGCCCTCCGGGGCGCCCCGCTGTCCCCGCCGGGCGCAAAGGAGGGTCGTGGGGAAGCGTGCAGGCTGCGGGGTCCTGGAGCCGCTCCCGACGCCTCCTGTCGCCCGCCGCCCGCAGCCGAGCAGGAAATTTGTCCGGCCGGGTCCCGCCGCCTCCTCGGCTCCTCGGGCTGCGCTCCGCGGCGGGGGCGGGGGCCCTGGCGCTGCGAGGAGCGGGGGCGACGCCTGGTGCCCGGCGCGAGGAGCGCACCCGGCGCCCGCCGTTCCGGGGCTGCGGCCCCGCCCGCCAGGCAGGGCCTCCTCCGGGCCCTGGAAGCACCCAGGCTCCCAGGACATCCGCTTGCTCAGGCTGGTGTCTCTCAGGGAGCCCCTGGCCCTGCCACTCTAACCCGACCCAGGGGCATATGCGGAGAAGACAGGGTGTGACAGGAACTCATATCAGCAGGAAAGGAAAATCAAGGACCTTCCTGTCCAGCCTAAGCCCTGGGCACCAGGAAGTGGCCTTATGGCTGGTACAGGGATCCCGGTAACACTCCTGGTTGGGAGAAGTGAGCAGAGCCGTGGGCATAGCACCCTCCTTTCTGAAAAGCAAGTGAGGGTTCCCTTGTGTGGTAGGAGAGGGCTTGGGGGTCACTAAGGCAATTTTTGCAAAATTGAACACCAAGAAAAGCAACACAGAAAAGGTCTGCGCCTGCTATTTCCAGGGATTTTGTTCCTGGTGATTTCATTTAGGTTTTTTTAGAGAGATTTCAGAGAAAAGAAAATTCCATCAGAGGGGCAGAAAGGATACCAAAGCCATGTGCCCATCTCAGTTGTGAACCTCTGTGTCTTGTCCTCCAGGTTGGGCCCAGGCCTGGCCTTCATGAGGGATGCTGTTATCTGTCATAGGGACCTTGCTCCTCAGGGTTGTGGATGAGAAAATGCATGAGGGGATTTGTTTTGTACCCCACCCAGCATCAATAGCCAGCAGGTAACTCTTGGGACAATTGGGGTCTGTTCAGACATAGCTGCAAACCCAAATATGGGCACCTGCTGGTCAGCACCTCCACATTTGATCTGCCCAGAATGTGACTCCCCTTCTATAAGGTGCAAACAGCTGTGAAGCCAGTGGAGAACCTGAGCTCAGTCTTCCTTCCCTGCCCAGTGCACACCTGTCCTGGAGGCCTGTCCAGTGCTGTAACACCAGCCAAGTGTAGGTAAAAGCCCAGCTTCAGGGACCTTCCTCCCAGCTCAGCTCCTCCAGGCTCTCCTGCCATCTCAGACCTAACTTGCTCTTCCTCTTTAGTGACACCTACTCGACCTTCCTCCCCATGGTTGCCTTGGATCCATCTCCAAGTTACTTGTCCCCTCTCTTTTCTCACTGCCTTCGCCTCTCCTATAACTGAAGTGTTCCCACAACTTCGGACCCATGATTGAAAGTCTCATTCAGAATAAAAGCTGACTGCAGGGAGGCGCTGCCTGAACTGCCCCTGCTCCAGCTGTGCTCCTTTCCTACCCAAGCCAGCTTCTTCTTGCCTGGGGCCTCTTCCCTTCTCGGCACCCTCTTACCAGTTGCTCTCTGAAGATGGCCACACCCCTTCTCTCTACCTCAGTCCTTATCATCATTTGGGGTTATTTTTAGGTTTATCTGCTCCCTTGGTGTCAGTCATTCTTTCTTCCCTGTCCTCGAGGCTGAAAGCTGCAGCAGCTGGGGCTGTGCCTGTCTCCATCCTCTACCCACCTTGGCTCCTCACACACCCCACAGCCTGGAAGAGCTCAGGGAGTGTATGTGGGCTGGGAGAGCAGAGGGAGCCTCAGTAGGCCACCTTGTCACCCTCTCGAGCCTGTTCTCAAGCAACAGCCCTGGTTGGGTGGGGCCAAGTGGCCCAGTGACATCATCCAGCTCTGAATTTTCCTGCTGCTACAGTTGCTGCTGAGCCAGGCTTACGTACCAGAAGGCAATAATTTCAAAGCCTGATAAGCACAGTTATGCTTGTTAACACTGCAGGGCTGGGGAGGCTGAGACTGTGATCCAGGGAGAACGAAGTGTGCTGCCTTCCTGAGACATCTGCCGTTGGAGTGAACAGCCTTGGGAGCAGGAGGATGAGGCAGATGGCTCTTTTCTTCTGGTAATAGCCTCCCTGTTGGACCCCAAAGAGCCTTCTAGGAATGAAGCAATGTTCCTTAATGTCTCTAACGTCAACAGACATCGTGGCATGCAGATGTGTCACAGAGACTTATGGTAGGGTCTTATGGGTCCTGGAATGGAAGCCCTTGGACTCTTCTTGGCCATCTTCATTTCTATTCTTTGCCTCAAGGTCCTTGCTGCTTCAAAGTCAATTCCCCCATGCCCATCCTCAGCACCAAGGCCTCTTGCCATCCAGAACACCTAGCCACCTTCATCCTTTAGGACCTGCAACACAGCCCTCTCCAGCCCATGGCTTCTGCCTGTCAGAGCCCACCTGGGGCTTTCCTGATGCAGTTCCCATGTCCACGCCCCTGACTCCTTCCCACACCCAGCTGTGAGCTCTTCCCTGTTAGATACCACCCCAGGTGGCTGTGGCTGTCACATCACCGGGAGGTACACCTTTTTCTCCACTGGACTGAGGACTGGGCCCTTGGGTTTCTCTGCAGTGCCTTGAGCTTCAAGGGCTCAGCTGGAATTCCAGGGTTGAGGCCAGAAGTGCTGTCTAGAAGTGGTGAGCAGGAGAGTCAGAAGGAACATGTGTGAAGCCGGGAAGGATTTGCTCTTAAACAGTGTACAGAAAGCAACATAAAATTCACCATTTTAGGAGGAAAAATCAGGTGTGATGATTGGCTGCAGGGCAGGGTGAGCAAGGACACTTTGAGACAGGATTTCTTTTGGGACCTGTCCTCACAGAGGTGGCAGTCAGGATGGTTATTTTGATTCTTGGAATGTACCAGAATGAATCCAACAGATCCAAAACTTTTAATTTTTATATAATCCCAATATTGTTCCTTCCTTGCTTTTGTTTCCAAGTTATGCACAAATACTGACAACTGTTGCCCACTGAAATTGGGAGGACAGGCCTTTTGTCATAAGATTTTTTTACTTTTCCAAAGAAAGGATGGTCGTGCCCTACTGTGGGTCCCCAACAATATTTCAATTCTTTTTTCTTTCTTGGATTACTTTTCATTAAGGAATATAGCAATGAACAAAGACAAGTCCACAAACTGGTGACATGGATACCCTAACAAAACACGGACACTTCCATTACTCTGGAAAGTTCCCTCGTAACTAGAAAATCCTCCCATTCCCACTCAACACAGCCATTGTTCTGATGTCTGTCACCACAGGTTATTTCCCCTGATCCAGATCGTCACAGAAGTGTAGCATGTAGTGTGTTTTTTCTTGTTTCTTTCATCTTTTGTGAGATCCATCCTTTATTGTTATATTGGTAGTTCATGTAATACATCTTTTTCCTTTAATTGTTCTTAAAATTTTCTCCTTATTGCTTGCTTTCTTATAATTTTTACTGAAATATGTCTTGGTGCAGTTTTCTTTGTGTGTATTCTACTTGGGTTTACTTGGGTTTCTTGATTTAAATTGCAGTTTTCCTCAAATCTAAAGATTTTTCTGCCATGATCTCCTCAACTCTGTTC
Organism: Marmota flaviventris; assembly: GCF_047511675.1. Lineage (NCBI taxonomy): Eukaryota > Metazoa > Chordata > Mammalia > Rodentia > Sciuridae > Marmota > Marmota flaviventris. Next base: position 4,756,690 of record NC_092501.1, read on the forward strand.
CCTTGCCCCTCCGTCACCACTGGGCTCTAGCTGCAGGGACAGGGGCTCCTAATATTCCTCAGAGGTCACTGAGGCTTTTGAAAATTTTAGTCTTTTCCCCTCCATGCTTGTTAGTTTGTAGAGTTTCTATTGCTGTGTATTTGAAGTCACTGATCTTTCCTTCTGCAGAGCTTAACCTTCTTCTGTTCAGTCCATCCAGTGAATTTTTCATTTCAGATATTCTATTTTTAGATCGTAGATTTTTATTTGATTATTTTCAAAATAATTTTTGTTTCCCTGCAGAGGTTTTCCATGTTTATTCTTATATCATCTTTTCCTTTAAATCCTCAAATGGGCTTATAGCAACACCTCTGATTGCTCATTTTAGCATCTGTGTCATCTTTGAGTGTGCGTCTACTAAATTTTTGTTTTGTTTTGCAGGGGGGAAGCCCTGGTTATTTTTCTGCTTCTTTGTATCTCTCTCTCTCTCTCTCTCTCTCTCTCTCTCATTGTGTGCAATTTCTTGTGGTTTGCTGAATGCAACATTCTTGAGAGTCTAGACCAGTTTCAATTTCTGTTAAGATGTCTGTAGAAACTGTCACTCGAGGACCGGCATAGCCCCAGTCTCAAGGCACAGTCTCTTTGAGGTCTGGGCTGAATGCCTGAAGTGTTCAGCAGGCCTTTCCACTCTGGCTGATTGGAACTTCCGTGGCTCCAGTGCACTTCGGCCTCTGGAATCTCCAGGAAGCTCAAGGGCCTCAGCAGATGTTCTCCGGCCGGCCTGGGTCTGGTTCTGCTAATGTCCAGCCTGGTGTTAGATGGAAGACTCCAGGGGCTTAGACAACTTCTTGAGCCCCTGTGTGTGCAGCTACATTCTGCTCTGGTGTCCTGCCTCGCACATTCCAATCCGCAGTAGCCACAAGGCTCCCTCTCAGACCGTCCACTCAGAAACGTGCTGCTGTGTGGAGCTCCTCTGTGCTGCGTTTAGGGAGCGTCCCCAGGCAGAAAGCTGGGCTGAGTGCGACTTCACTCCATGCGTTTTCTTCCAGAGATAGATAGATAGATGACAGAAGGATCAGTTGTATATCCACTATTCTGTCATGGTTGCAACTGGATTTCCCACCTTTATTTTAAATATGTATTTCACTATTCTATGATTATCTGTGTGTGTTCCTTCCCCAGGGAAATGGCTGAGTCTGGCCATTTTTGCACCTTTGACACCTAACAATCCCCTTAAATTGTGCAGAGTAAATTATTTTTGAATGAATTAATATTATATATTTCATTTACAAAGTAGTAATTTAAATATTATGTTACACTTGTTCAGAATTGCAATTATTTTATATAGTAAATGTATATGGTTATGTTATTTACATGGCAGGTAACATTATATATATGTATATATAATACATGATATATATGTTTAAAGTGTATACACACACACACACACACATCTTGTAAAGTTAGGAACACATACACATGGCTTAAAATGCAGAAGTTTTAAAAAGCGAAGCAGTGAAAACTTAAGTCTCACTTGCTTCCTTATTTCCCAGACAACCAGTTCTGCTCTCCTGAGACAACGTCCTCCAGTTCCTCCCCACCCCTCCTGGAAGGATCCTAGGAATTCACAAATATAAATAGTATGCATTTCCTGCTGCCCACGTTGTGGTATACTGATATTTCCCTCTACTTAAACTTACACAGGTACATTGGAGCTCTGCAGTCTGTGTGTGGATGCCCCCAAATCTGTTTATGTCTGCTTCCATTGCAGACCACTGAGGCTGCTCTCAGTTGCTTTCTAACACAAAATGCTATGAGGAGTCGCCTTGTTTGCTGCCATTTCACCCACACAAGCCTATAAGCAGAAGCAGAATTCCAGCCCTGGGGCAGATTGGATGTGCCTACCCACGCTGAGGGCAGATCCTTGCCCCCTAGGCCACTCAGGCTCGCCTGCTGCCTGACTTCTGGAAACACCCTCAGACACACCCCAGTAATGTTTGGCAGGTTCCTAAGTACTTCTTAATCCAGTCAAGGGGATCCTTAAGCTAACCGCCACAGCAATCTGGACAGTGGCATTCAAATGACTGCACTTCTCGGCTGCTCTTATAACCAGGCCACCAGAGAGCAAAGGGAAGGCTGGCCTCAGACGCTCAGACTCATCCATGACAGTCCATGTGAAAAGGCCGTAAAGCAGCCAGAGCAACGTGCAGCAGCCACATGTCACCAGAGAATAAAGGCTGACTTCCTCGTCTGGCTGTGATGGAGGAACAGGGTCCCGAGTCACCTTCCAGTCTTGAAAAATCAGTAAGATGGAAGAAAATAACACAGAATGGTGTGCAGACATTGGCCATCGGTGGTGCAGGGCTGAGAGAGAGGAAGGAAGTGAAGGAAGCGAGCTTCCAGGAGGGGTTCCAGGCTGCTGTGCAGGAGGGGAAGCAAGAGAAACGCGGTGGGCTCCGGAGTGGAGAGGAAGAGACCAGCTGTGAGGAGGCCAAAGTGGCCAGCCCCGGTGGTGAGTCCTGGAGAGAGCAGAGCTGCAGCGGGAGGCTCCTGGGAGCAGGGAGGAGCTTGTCTAGCCATCCAGCTGGGGCGTCTGCAGAGTGATGAGTCTCAAAACGAGAGCCCGCTTCACTTCGTTATATGTGCAAAAATCAACTCGAAGCAGGCCTCATTTTAAATATAACAGCAAAACTATAAAACTTCTAGGAAAAAAAAAACACAGAAAAACATCTTTGCCATCTTGGGTTAGGTAAAGATTTCTTAAATATGATGTGTAAAGCATAACCCACACAATGAAAAGATTGGTAAATTAGACTTCACCAAAGTCTTAAAATTGTATTCTTCAAAAGATGTTAAAGGACGATTTTTAGAAGATTTTATGTAAAAACCGACAGGACCTGGAAATAGCCATCTTGAGAGGAAAATTTCTGGTCTTTAAATACTTTGATTATTAATGCAAAAAATTAAGGAAATTAAATATTTATTCCAAAAAATTAGAAAAGGAGGAACAAAATGAAGGACAGTAATAGAATAGCAGTAAAACCAAAATGTAATATTAAAAACCAGCAATCCAGAAGATGAAACAGACGTGTAGATAGGAACCGAGAGCACAGCAGAGACGGCCAGCTCAGTACCTTCCTGAGTTCTCAGTTCCACCCTTACCCTGGGTTCTGGCTCTGATCAAATATATCATTGTGCTCTTAGACAAATCTGCATTAATTTTTAATATGTAAATAACCTTAATGATTTCGGCTTTTCAGTAAGTGAAAAGTGTAAGACTGAAATACTTGATTACATAGAAATATTAGACTTGAGTCAGTGTAAAGGTCTATGAATTCTCAAATACATGGCACGATTGAAATGCAAACAAAGAAAGGAGTATATATAAATATGTATGTACATATGAAGATATATACATGTGCAATACACGAAACTGATAAAGGTTTACTGTACAAAATTTTATAAATAAAAAGAAACACCTCTGCATAGTAAATAAACCAACACTATAAACAGAAAACGTGTGGCAATAAATACACTTGGAAATAAACACATTAAGATATGTTAGCTGCCCGTGATTTAGAGAACCCCACACATCAAGCTAGTCCTTGTCGCTCGGCTTCTGAAAGAGTAAAGGCTTGGGTGGTGTTTGGTGGCAGGGAGCCTGGAACATAAGGACTGCAGCACAAAATGCCGTGGGCCAGGCTTGAGACTAGATCCGACTTTCTACTGTGCGTGCAGCGTGGACCTGGAGATTCTCCTGAGAACTATCCGGGGAAACACTGTACAGTGTCAGTAGCTTGAAGAAGTAAGGAGCGTGGCACCATTATGGGCAGAGCAGTGAGGAGTGGAGCCCACCAGCAGTCCCAGAAGGACCTGTGTGGGAGTCGTGTGATGGCACCTGGCTGTGGACACAGAGGAGCGCCCTGGCAGCTGGCTGAGGTTCTTTAAGGCAGATTATGAACTAGAACATGCAGTAGGACTCAACTTCAGTATAAATGTGTGTGTGGACGTAAAGACGTGGATGTGAAAGCCATGCCCAGCTGCGGATAGGACAACTCTCTTGGGGTAAATCGTTTGTTCTTACTTTTTAAAAATTCTTGTCAGTCCTGTTGGAAATCCTTCTCGTAATGAGCATAGATAGTGTTTGTATCATGATACCAAATTATTTTTATGCTGGTAGGAGGGCTAGAAGGAAGAAACTTGAAATTCCACTTTACTTCTTAAAACTGTAGTCAAAACAAGTAAAATTCAATGGAAAAAGAAAAAAATAGTTTTCCCCAAACTATGCAACGCTGTGAGGATGTAGCAGTGAAGTGGGCACCCTGGCTGTGACGGGGAGGGGTGGGCAAATCGGTGCTTTCTCTAACGAGCAGCAAGCAACAGCTTCAGTCCAAATTCACGTATTTTAACTCACATCCAGAAAACTAGCTAGGAGATAATTAGAGACGTGGACAAAAATTTATGCCTAGAATCTTCCTGCATTATTCTTTTTCAGTCAAATCGAAACAACATAAATGTCCACAATAGTGGAGTATATGTGTACCTAGCTCCAATAGTGCATTCAACCCATGTGTGCTGTGTCTCCTGGTGCTGCTCTTTGGGAGAGCCTGGGGTTCAGTGGTGTGCAGTGTACACGTGCCCACCTCCTACAGCAGTGTCCATCTTCACAGGAAAGACAGTGACCTCACTCTACATGGGGCTGTCCAAGAAAAGTGCAGGATACCGAGGTGCACAGATGATATTTCTGTACAATGACAGAATGCCATGGGAAGATAAATGAGAAATATGCTGTGAACTTCTTTTTACCACCTCGAGAAATGGTGTGGGAGTTCCTCTGAGGGCCAGAAGTGACCTTTTAGAGACTATTAACCACTCAGCAGAGAGGACACGAGGGAAAAGCCCTGAGCCAGAGTGTTCTGAGCCGCCTGCACCAGAACACTAAAGCAAAACCTCTTCAGTTATCATTTAAATAGCATGCAGATACCATCCAGTTTGGAAGAGGAAATTTGAAAGACACACCTCCCTGAGAAGGTATAAAGGTAAGGAGGTGTGAGCCCACAGGACCTTTGACAAAGTCCTAACTAACCTCCTTAGGGTCTCTCTTGGGAGCAGTGGTAGGGAGATAACACTCCCCCTTCTTGAAGGAGTGGGGCTTTATGCTGGTGGCTGCTGGAATCACCAGCACTTTAGGGGTAAAGTGTTGTCTCATTACTTAGGAATTGCAATTCTGTCCTGACATGGCAGACTGAGCTGACTTTGACGGCATGACGAAGGACTATAAATTAATCGAATGATTGAGGAAGTCCTTGGAGACTGTGCTACCCCTGTTCATGCTGGTTGGCTGCAGCCATGGTAACCTCTTACTCCAGACCAAAGTCCAGGCTCTGCTGAGCTTTATGACCAGGCCCAGGGTTCAACGTCCAGCAGCACAACCTCCTTTGGGAGAGCGAGGTTTTCTATTCCACAGCAAATTATTGGACTCCATTTCTAACACTGGACTCCAAATGATAAGGTCCATAAATCTTATAAGCAGATCTTTATTCTTTTACCCTAGGGAAATCATCTCCCTGAAAAATGCCGACAGCGCAGAAGACCTTGATGTTCTTGTCTGGTTTTCTCACGAGCCTGGGGTCCGTCATCGTAATCTGCTCGATGCTGGGGACCCAAGCATGGATCACCAGTACAGTTGGCATCACAGACTCCATCTCCAACGGCAGCGTCACCATCACCTATGGTCTTTTTCGTGGTAGGAGCACTCAAGAAATTGATCAAGGACTTACAGAACCAGACAAAGACTTTGAAGGTAATGGTGAGCTCATGTGAATGGTACAGTGAGTGTGAATTAAGATTCATGTCATTCTGTGTTTGGGCCGAGTGACCACTTAAAAATAACTGCCTTGTACTTGCTGAGTGAGGCTGAAGACCAAGCCTACTTCTTAATTTTGAGAATTCACTGTGTTATTGTTTCTACTTCCTGAGTTCTGGCTGTGTCTTTCATTGCAACAGTCTGTCATTCTAGCAGTGGCTGTGTGTGGATGGTGCCAAGTTTACTGTTAAGTCAACAATTCAGCAATGATAAAACTTCAGTAAATATATATAGGGACACTCTGGTGTTCGATTGCCAGTAGGAACCGCATTTTAACTGAATTGACTATGGATTTTAAATTGGGCAAAAACCTCTGTCCAGTACTTCCTAAATAACATGATAGGGAAAAAATAAAATGGAAAACATTCCACCTCTGTTCCTACTTCTCAGCTTCGTTTCTTAAACCAATTTGAATTTACATTCTTGTCTTCAAAATATCTTGTTGTTGGAAATAACATGTAATTTCTACTGATTCTATTAATTATGTATTTTATAGGAACCCCTATTTTTTCCTAATTTCTCATATAATAATGCCTTCCTCTCAATAGGTTTAAAATTACATTTGTTGAGAATAATAAGTTGATTTGGCTACTTGACTTTTGAAATTTGATTACTATCAGTATGTTTTTAAAATCTTAGAACTACATTTGTAAATTGTATAACACAGAAGAGGACTTCATTTTGAACAGTGATACATATAGATATTAAAGAGGCATTAGCAGGTATTTTGCAACATTAACTTTTAGCTTTTAGATATTTGTCATTTTCAACCTTATACAAAGACAGTTTTTAGATTCTGGCTCTAGTTTGCTTATGACTGTGTGTGACTCTGTGTGTGTGTGTGTGTGTGTGTGTGTGTGTGTTGCTGAGGATTGAACTCGGGGCCTTGAGCATGTGAGGCAAGCACTCTACCAACTGAGCTATATCCCCAGCCCTGCTTATGACTTTGTTAATGAAGTGATTCCCTTAAGTCCAAAGCAGTGTGGTTGTGTGTCCCAGTCACAGGCCTGTCTTCCAGGTGTTGTAAAAGTTCCCTCTCCCCTGGCATTCAGCAGCTTCCCAGAGGGACCAGGAACATTTGCTCTACAGCAGTTAGAAGTTCAGATGTCAGTAATTCAGTCATATTTTTAGTTATGTGAGTACCATTTTCAAAATGAAAAGGGAAGTAGTTTCTGAATCTCTAGACACCTAAAAAAATTAAATAAGAGACAAAATCTACAAATTTTTGGTTTTTATATGATGCCTGTTTAGAACTAGTTGGTTCCAATTTGAGATCAATGATCCCAGTGGAAGCCCTGACTCTTGGCCACCAGGGGAGGCCCAGAGGAGACCAAGGCAGGATGGGCCTGGGGCAGAGCCCTGGGAGCCATGTTGGGGGCAGAGTTGGGAGAGTCCCTAAGGGTCAGCGCCCAGTGGGGAGCAGGAAGGGGAATATCTGCTTCTCCTTTGCCTGGCTCTCTTCCACTCTGTCCAGGGGTCTCCAGGAACCTCCCAGTGTTGCTGTCCCCCTGCCACGCTCTAGATGAACTGCCACCCAGTGGGTGAGGGTGCTGCACACTTGCCCTGCTGACATCTAAGGACCCTCACAGCCCGGGGGGGGGTCTTCATCAAAGATGACTGCCTTAATTACGGAAATTTTGACAACTCTCTCAGTTAGGAAGAAGTCTCTAGAAGACCTGCCTTGGTGTTCCACTGCTAAGAGTGCCTGGTGCTTCCCAGAGAGCAGCACCACAGTCCCTACGTGAGACGCCACGGCCCTCTCCCACTGCTTATCTTGGCTGCCTGGCGCTTATTTCAAATCAGAAACCAATCAGCAGCAGCAAAATAAAATCTGTATCAACACCGCTGTCCTGCTCTGGGAGGACAGACGTTCCACTGGGGAGGTTAACTTTGTCAGGTTAATGTTAGCTTCTTAGCTAATTCCAGCTCACACCGAAAACCCTTAAGGAATAGTGATTATCACCAAGCTGTGCCACATTTCTGCATAGGATCTATCATAGTGTGCCAATTTGAGCTGCAGATTTGATATTAAAGATGTCTTGACTGCAGAGTGCCATAATAATTCAGCCCACAATAGGCAACTGATGGAGAAAATAACCAGTCAGACCAGGAAGGAAGTCCTCCATGGTGTAGCTGGACTGTCCAGGAGGTCAGGTTGACTGGATGTGCCCTAGTTTGCCCAACATCCAGATGAGAAGTGACAGGTCCTTTATGTGCAGACATGAACAGATCATCTTGTGACTCCAGAAGTTCTGGATACCTCATTTCAGTCAAAAGACCTTCCCCGAGCAGTTGCCATACAGTGAGGTCTGGGATTCTGACAGGATTTGCACACAGCTCCTGGCTTGGAGGGCTCACCACCCAGGGCAGAGGAATTGAACTCAACCAGTTAAGTTCAACACCTGCTGTAACTGCAGGGCTGTGGTGAGTGCAGGTCTCCACAAAAGCAAGGAGTTGGGTGAGGGACATGGCTCTGCAGACTCGTTGGGGACAGAACCCTGAAAACCTGGAGGACAGGAGGACACAGGCTCACAGTCGTGGTCATGTGCCTTCTCCTTGGTTTGGATCTTGTGTGTTATGCAAACATAAAAAACTTAAAAGAAGTCATTTCTCTGACTTTGGTTTTTGAAAATGTCATTAGGGGTCAATGGGTGTGATGTATAATATTTCCTCACCCTGGCAACAAGGACAAAGTGAGTCACTCACATGTAGAACATGGGGTCATTTCAGATGTCACCCAGCCTACATGCCGTCCAGAACATATATTTTTACAGAATCATTTTGACAGAAAAAACTTTTGTGAAAGACATTCTGTTCGTGTGGCACTGGACCTTTACTCTTGGTCCCAAGAATGGTTTTGCAGTAGGTATGTGGCACTTTGAGCACTTGCATTGCAAGGACACTGAGTCTCTGAGGCTAGAGGTGGAATCACCTGGACACTGGCAAAGAAACCCTGCTTGACGGGGATCTCAGGGAGTTGTCCCTGGTCTGCTTGTTTTAAGAATCCCTCCCCGATACCTAAGACCAAGCAATTCTAAGTCTGGTGATGACCGCCAGCCTCGCCATGGCCAGATGCTAGGAGGGACGCTTACATTGCCATGCTGGGCATTGCTTCAAGCTCCAGTGCTTAAAGTTAAACTAGTTTATTGGGAATAGCTCTAGATGCAACCTTGAAAATGAACCCACACAGGCTGGAAGAAGGCATCAGGACCCACTGGCCCTCATGCTGCCCTCGAGTCAATGACCAATCATACACTGTAGGAACGTCACCCCCATCTGGCCTCTGTGCCTGTCAGTCTCCACCAACGCCATTGTTCCCAGGAGATCAACAAAGATAAAAATAACTAGGAATGGGCTGGGGCTGTAGCTCAGTGGTAGAGCGCCCCCCCTCGCACGTGAGAGGCACTGGGTCTGATCCTCAGCACCACATAAAAATAAATAAAGATATAAAAAAAAATTAGGAAAACAAATATGCTGCAAAAGCCGGTTGATTGCAAAGAGAAGAAGAAATGAAGTCGATGTCTACGGAACACATGCAGACATCTGCCTGCCACCCCACACACCTGTGCCCTCACACAGGGACACTTCCCTAGAGAAGAGCTACTCCTCATTTGTCCTCAGAAATGTAACCATGCTGAAGGGGGGAGAGGATAGGACACAGGTGTCCTGCAGGGCTCAGCCACCCTTCTCTCAAGACAGCCCTGGCAACATTCCTGGAGGCGGGCACCAGAGGCCACCCACCAGGAGGGTCTGAGTCATGCTCTGAGATCTGTTGGCATCACGACCCCTTCCAGGGTTGCCCTCTTGTCCACAGATTCAGAAGATGCCCTGATCAGGCCCCTAGTGGCCAGTGTTTGAGAGGGAGGGGAAGTGTGGGTGCCCACCCACCTACCAGGCCACTGGCACTTCCCCCCAGTGTCCGAGGACTTACAGAAAACTAGAAAGGCAGGTGGCAAGTGGGCCTGAAGGGGTTAACCATCCCTGCTCAGGGAGCCGGATGTCCAGTGCCACTGCTTTTGTCCCTTGCTCCACCAGCCAGCAGTCCAGTCCTGCCTCCCAGCTGTGGGGCCTGTGGGCCTGCACTCCCCTCTGTGGCCGTGTGTTCCTGGCCTCTTTCCGGGGGTTGCCAGAATCAGGGCAATTAGTTCCAATTGTGAGGTAGCTTTCCTGACTCAATGCTTGCCCCTCAAAGAAAGGAAAAGAACGGCATGTGTTTGCTAATTCCATAGCAGAGAGCAGCTGTCAGATGCGGGAGGTTGGTTGCCATTCCATTCTTGCTAACTTTTGCTGCATTTTCTGCTTTCATTGTCTGAGTTCTGAGGCAGGAACTGGAAGGAAGACACAGCTGTCATACCTGGGTGGCAGGGAATTCAGGATGCTGAAGAGCAATTTCACCATGTAGCAGTTAACATTAAGTCGAACTGTCCCCTTAATACAGGGAAAGTAGGAGCCAACAGCCCCAAGTTGACTCTTTTGAAGATCACGTCTACCAATTCCTACCAAAAGTCAAAGAAAAGAGCTGCCCTCTACTGTCCCTTCCTGATTTACTCTGAAAAAAATGGAATGTTAACCAGTTTTGAACGAACATTTACTGCTTTTTATTAAGTGTGCAAAGCAGAAAAATACTTCAGGGCACTTCGAGTGTCTGGGACATAAGATATGTTTTTCACACTGAAGCTTCTGTTTTCTGTTGAGTGTTCAAATTATTTCTTTGGCTCTCAAACTTTGCCAAAGAGAGGGCTCCTATGTCTCTTCCAACTTCTGGTGGGATCCCCAAGTTTCCCTCGAGAAAGCTGCTTTGCATGGAATGGGAAGTGACCCCACCTTAACAGTGATGAGGCACTAAAACACGAAGGGCCTGACCTGTACCTCTGGCTAGGTGTGTCTGCCTTGGTCTTCCTACTCCTCCTCTGAGGTCACTTTCCTCCAGTTTCACAACAGGTGACAGGTGTATGCTAAGTTAGAACAAACACGATATCCCATGAAAGGTGGGAGAAAGAGGCAAGAGACTCAGCTAAGGTCAGGGACAGGTGTAGCCCCTGCCAGGTGGCCCCTGGCCCCTCAGGCCTGCCCACCTGGCTCCACCACAGGGGGTCATGGCCTGACTGCACTCTAAGTCTGACCCACTCTTAGAGCCCTTGACTAAGTGCAGGGCAGAGAATGTGGTGCCGAGGATCTTACCACCCGTGCCAGGGATCACCATGGGAAAGCACAGAGCAGCCCCCTCATGGCGGAGGACAAGGTGGTGGGAGTGTCCCTGTGAGCTGAACTTAGCTCCTAGGCCCAGCTGGGGAGTGAAGTGCTCCGTAGCCCAGGATGGTGAGGTCATCTCCACGTCAGCTGAGCTGATAACTTCCTCTGCTCCCTTCCCCCCTGGGTTCACAAGGGACATGTGGCCATGAGCAACACCCAGGATCCCTGCCTCCCTTTCCCCTCTGACTCTCTTTCCTGCCCTTTCTCACTTCCATGTCCATCTCTCCTTTCTGCCGGTGTCTCCTGTTGCTGCTCACCGCCGCTCCCAGCCTCTCCTGCTCCCTGTCTACAGCAGCTCCTTGCTCAGGGCTCAGCCACAGAGGACCAGGACACCCGCCCCTGGGCCACCTTCTCTCTTCCCAGGAGGGTCTTTACAGTAAGATCACTCTGCCACCCACCTCTGAGGGCCTGTCTGGGATGCCCAGCTGCAGACTTGCTGGCCACAGCTCTTTTATGCCCACTCTCTGCCCAGTGGGAGGAACTTGCTTCCCTCACAGGGCACTGCTGATTAAAAAGCAAAAATTGTATATTAAAAGGTGATCAAATGGACTGTCCAAACTAGTTTAAGATGTTCCAAACTAGGGTGAAGACCTGCTCCTGCCCAAGAAGAATGCCCGATCTGTTGTCGTCAGCACACCCTGATCAACAGTGGGCGTGAAGTGCGTGCAGAGGGACACTGACAAAGCCCCTCCAGGAGGTGGCTGTTGATGATGTCAGTATTCACCCCTCCTCAAACACTTGGGGGGGCTGCCAGGCAGGAGGGGGCAGTGCACTTTTGTTTTCATGGGGACAATCTGGGCCCCTGGGCAAAGCTGTGGGGAAGCAGATTTGGGCTCAACACAATGAAGAATTTTCAGTAATTGAGGCAGTGCAGGGGAGGACATTGTAGAGAGAGGATGTCCCCTCATGGAGGCTGGAACAGGTTCTGGCAGCCCCTCCCTGGAGCCCTCAGCACACACAGCCCTGGAAACAGGAACGTTACCTAGCCCGGCTGCTCTCTGTTCTCTAAAGCTGTGCTGAGCTACAGGTCTGAGAGTCTCCAGGCTCTCTTCACGGGGCCCTGGGAAGCTCGAAGGGAAGGAGGGTTTACTTGCCACCCCACCCTGCCCCCTGGCTCTGGTACCTGGCAATTCCCTGTGGTTTTCTTAGTGTGTTGCTCTCAGCTCTGAAATCTCTCCCAAGTCATTTTTTCCTTATGACGTCATAGGCCTTCCTGTAACACTGAACTTAAAGAGGGGTCATCTGCTCAGGGAAGGAGGGGATGAGTGACTGGGCGTGTGGTGTGGGCTGCCCAGTCAGGTCGCTTGTGTCATAGCAAAGAGGCAGCTGGAGGAGACCGAGGCCAGGGAGGATGGCTGCTGGTGGTCAGAAGCTGTGAAGACCCTGTGGTGCATGGCCCAGGGGTCCTTTCCTGTACAAGTCCACACCTGGGGCCCCTGTGCACCCAGGATAGATGCAGCTAGGAGGGGTCTTGGAGAGATGCAAAGGCTCACCCAGGGGTCTGACTCCCAGCCTCCTCCAGCGTCGGAGCCCCGTGGCCTTCAGGCCTCTCCGGCTCCAGGGTACTGGAGTCTGGGCCCAGGACCAACAAGCATGCTGGTTTGTGCCTGCAGGCGTCCTTCCTGCCTCCACTGCTAGCCTTGGGCTCCCTCCCCCTAGTGCCCTCCATTCCCCCTTCCTTCCAGCCTTCCCTCTCACTGGATTTCCTGCAAAGCCACAAGGTGTATGGGGACCCGGTTGCACACAGGTGTGACCAACCATTTAAGTATCTTCAAAAGAAAGCAGGGGCAGTGCTTAGAGCCCAAGGCTTGCTCATGATGAAAGTGCCATAAATCCCACTGCAAGAATGTGAGGCCAGCATCAGTGATGGAAGGTCGCAGGTATTCAGGACACTGCCAAGGAACTTAAGAATCGGGAGAAATGTCCAGTTATCTGCAGTCAAGCACGGAGAAAACAACTGGCATTCAGGGAGGAATGTGGTCTTGTTTATACAGGACTGAAAGTGCATAGCTACTCTGACATCTGACGGTCACCAGCCCAAATACCTGGGGTGGGAGGGAGAGGCGGAGGAGCGCCTGGCTGGCCGGCTTCTGCCCTCTGTGCTCTGCACTCACCAAACATTGTTTTAGTTTTAGGGATGTTGAACAATTCTTCCCAAAAAACTCTGCATTTGGTGGCCATCCTGTTCCTGGTCCTCAGCTTGTCCACTTCGCTGCTGAGTTCTGGCTTTACCTTCTACAACAGCATCAGCAACCCCTACCAGACGTTCCTGGGCCCGACAGGGGTGTACACCTGGAATGGACTTGGCGGTGAGTATCCCCAGAAGACCCTGTGCTCCACGGAAACCGCACCCTTCTAGTCTCCATCTCAGCCTCTCTCCCTCACACACATGGACACACAGGTCACACGGTGGTGACAGGAGTTAGTGTGTCCCGGGTCTGTGGTGGGGTACTTCAGCACCTCTGGATGTAGAATTCTGTTTCCAATGCTCTGGCAATTTGCAAGAAGGGAGGTGAAGAGAGGGCGTGACAACGGCAACGTGAGCCACCTTTGCTCTTGAGAATCTCACCTTGAGTCACATAAAGCACACTTAAGTCAAGAGAGCACTCACTGGGCTCCTGCTGTGTAACTCCAAACCAGGCTCCATGAGATGTGCAGAAGTATATGCCATAAATCCCATTGTGTATACACAAGCACATATGCACACATGTATGTATATGTACACATGTACATAGGTGCGTGCACGCGCACACACACACACACACGCAAGCTTATTTACTCCCCTCTGTCCTCCACTTAACCAGTCAACTTGGGCTCCTGAGATGTCACATCTGTGTCGTTGTGCCACTGAGCCAACATGGAGTCATTTAGGAGCCTCTGGGCTGACGCCCTCCTTGCAGGCTACCTGAGTCCTGGGCTGCTGTGGTGTTGCCAGGAGGTTTGGTCTGCTTCATGGTCGGGTGTGGGATAGTAGAGGGAGCCCAGATGGGAAGTGGGTCCTGGCTCTGCCTCATGGTATTTTGGACTCTTGCTGTGTTTTCCAGGGCGCTGTAGCTGCCACAGCTGCCTGGAGCTGGGCCAGGGCCAGTGGAGGGTCTCTTTGTCCTGTCCCACCTTCCTCTGAGGCCTTGCCCCTGCCAGACAGCAGGTTCCTCTGCTACCTTCCTCTGTCCTCCTCCAGAACTGGGTTAGGGAGCAAAGGCCATCCTCCTGGGGGACCAAAGGGGGCTTCAGGGTGCATCTTGACATGGGCCAGAGACCCAAGCTAGGAAAGATGCTCTGGATATTGAGGTGTCCAGAAGCCTCAGAGGAGAACCATGGGCAGCTTCCTCCTGTCCTTCTGTGGAAGGCCGTCTTTACCACTGCCTGGCATAGGTGGCTGGAAGGCGCTCATGTCTCCATGCCTTGGCTACACCAGAAATGAGAGGAGAGAAAAGCCCTTCCTGTGGCAGGTTGGCATGGTTGGCACACCTACTGAGGACACTGAAGTTCCCGCTGGAGGTCCCTGAACCAGGGGTCCAGACCACCAGTCAGCCCCAGCACAGTGCAGGTGGCAGGATGAGGGATAAAACTTCTGGGGACTTCTAAGTTGTAAGCCAGGATGACAGGGGGCTACCTGTCCAGGAAGACTAGGGCACGTGGTCACATGACATGCTAGCCTCAGCTCCGAGCTCTCGGGTCAGGCTGGCCTGGCAACATCCATACACAACTGGCTCTTTCCTTCCGTGCTGTTGTTACCTAGGGGTCAAAACAAGCCCCCAACTTCGTGGTGCACACTTGGGGCCAGGGACAACAGCCTGCAGAACGGTCCTCACTGTGGCCTCTCTGAGGAAGCTGAGCACCAAAGGGGAAAGGACTTGGTGCAAACCTAGACATACTCACCCGAAGCCAGGGCCCTGGCCCCCAGCTGCTGCTGTGACTGTGGCTGTCCTCAGCCAGCCGAGCCAGGCAAACCCCTGGACCTCCTCACTGGGGAAAGGGAAAGCACTTTTATTCCTCCTCAAGCAGCTGAGAATCTTAGGGAAACAGAGGCTTTGGCATGGCTGGGTTCGGGTCTCAGCCTGAGTCCTCAGAGTGCTGTCTGTCCCCTTTGCCCCCTCCAATTCCCCACATTTGCTCAGTTCTGACACAGCCAGCTCTGCTCTCGTAAGGGTCAGGTGGCTCTGGCAGCAGCACCTCATGAGGAAAGACCTGCGGGTTCCCAATGGTCAAGAGGGTATCCTGGGCCCAGAGAGTATCCTAGGCCAGCCTCTGTAGCCAGCAGGGTTGAATTCACGTAAGTGTTCACCAACTGGCCAAGGACACCCGAATCTCTGGAGCTGGGCTGGGCTGGGCCCTTCTCCAGCCCCAGGAGCACGTTGGGGAGGACCAGTGGGTTCCTGGAGGAGAAGCAGGAGTGGGTGTTCAGTGGAGATGCTGTGGCCACACTTGGGCGTCGCACTGTAGGCCTGGCAGCCTGCTTCCACAAGGCTGCAGCCCCTGGTGCCCTCACCTCCTCAGCTGGACACAAGCTGACTTTGCACATGTCAGAGGCCCCATGTGTGTTTGTAGAGGAAACATGAAAATAGGGTCAGAGAGCTTCCCCTCAGCCCGCTCACTTCTTCTGTCTCTAGAGACTTGACACACACACACACACACACACACACACACACACACAGGTTGCGAGGTGGGTGGGAAGATGGTCTGAGATTGATGTGTAAGGAGCTGAAATGCATTCTGACAGGAGCTGGAGGAGACCTGGCCAGCTGTGGCTCTTCTAAATGTCCTGTGCAGACGTTGGGTCCCAACGCCTCATAAGCCAGACTTTGCCCTCAGTTTGCCCTCTGGGGACTACTGACATTTTTTCCTGCTTGCAGGATTGCAGAATTTAGCAGTAACTCTCAGTTTGCAGGAGGCTGAGTCTGCAGGAGGGCCTGTGTACAGAGACTTCACCAGGCACCTTGGCCTTGGATTGCTGTGGGCCCGAGTCAGTCACCTCTGTGCCCTGGGGCCAGAGGGGAGCACTGCAAACCCCTGGAGGCTGGGTTTGTGCACATTCTCCTGGGCTGGCATTTGGTGGGCAGGGTCCAGCAGGGCAGAGGAGGAAGTGGGTTTCTTTCTTGTTTCTGACGGAGAGTAGCACCTCCATGGTCTGGTGCCCTGTGACCCAAGACCCTCTCTGCAGCACACTAGCCTGGTGTGGCTGGGCACTGGCCACACAGGGAAGAACCGCATACTCAGAGAAGGTTGGAGCCAGAGACACTCACAGACTGGTGGCTTCAAATACATTTATGCCTCAACCAGGGAGCCCAGGAAGCAACTAAGCAGGTCATATGACCTAGGGTGACAGGCCAGGACAGAAGCCTGAGTCCCTGAGCCTTCAGGAGCTCGGCATCAGCCCTGGGGCTTCCTCTAGCTCCAGTAAATTCTTCTGTCCCAGATAGCTGGAGATGCCAGGCAGCTGGAGGCTGCGGTGGAGCCCAGGGCTCCCGGCATCTCACCTCCAGAGGGACTCGGGTCAGTCCTGAGTCGGTTGGCTGCTCCTCCTCTGCAGATCAAAGCTCTGGACGGGCACGGAGCATCCTCCCCTGTATGATTCAGCCCTCTGAGGAACTTCACAAGGGGAAAATGAGGGGCAATTAAGGCAGGTGAGGCTGGGGAGCATCAGAGGACTGGGCTTTTGTTCACACAAATAATTAAGAAATAAAGCCATTGTTTGAGGATGAAGCCTGTCATCAGGGACTGTTAAAATGCTCCCCTCGCACAAACCTCTCTAATCAGAGCCTCTTGGAGACCATTCGGGACACCTCCCGGCGTGTGGGACACGCCAGGACGGGTCTGACGCCAGGGTGTCCACTGCACTCTGCACGTTGCCTGGGTCAGCAGATAGAGGATCCTGGGGATCCCCCTGGTGGCCACATCTCAGTCAGACCCTGCCTGGGCCAGTCTCCCCTGCCTTGCCACCGGCCTGAGAGTCTGCACCCTTCCGCTCCCTGCAAACCTTCTCAGCAGCAGCGTGGTTGAGAAACGGGTCACATGCATGTCGTTTGGCCACCTTCAGCCCACCACTGGACAGGTTTCAGTATGTCCTCAGACATGTGTGAGGCCACGGCTAAAGGGCTGCTTTTTGAGTCTTGAGTGGATGTGGAAAGACGAGCTCTGAATCTCTCTGTGTGGCCACAGCTTCTCCACTGGGCACCCACTCCTGCTTTACCACATCAACTTAAGACTCAAAAAGAAGCCCTTTGGCAGTGGCCTCCTGCCATCAGGAAGCAACCATGGGTCTATATTTTTGTCCATCCTTCCTGGTTAAAGGCCAAACCCACTGAGTCGTGCAGAATGAAATTCAAGCCCCTGAGCCGGCTGAGGCTGTGCAAGGGGTCCTATCTCCACCCCCAGTGCTCAGGACCCTGCTGACCGCTGCCATCACAGTCCAGGATGTGGGGGCTCGCTGCCCACCTGT